>NC_141163.1:118238041-118605541 GCF_053477565.2 Lygodium microphyllum
AATTCTTAATAAAAGCAAGCTAATGCTGAAATCTAGCTAAGACTTGCAATTTTTTTGTTATGGGATATGCTTAGACCTTATGTAAGTAATCATCAATGAAAATAACGAAACACTTTGCATCACCTAATGACTTACAAGGCATGGGTCCACAAATATCAGAATGAATAAGAGCTAAAGGCTCATCCATATGCATACTGCTAGACTTCTTATGTAAGTTGGTGTCTATCTCTAGTAGACCACTACAAAATAGGCTCTATACAATAATGAAGGCTCCTCTTGAAATATCTCCCTATGTACCTGAATGACCTTCTCAAGCTATTTATGCATTTTCTCTTCATGGAAAACAACATTGTGGTTGTAGATGACCTTTCAAGCTTGTAGATCCCATAGGCCATAGCCCATCTCACCTACATTCCCATAATCAATAAAAATATATTTCATGGACTTAGGATCTAGCTTATTGTGCTTATCCTTAGAAACATGGCAAAAAGCCTCACAACCAAATATACATAAATGAGCATATGACGAAGGTTTTCACGACCATACCTCCTCTATAATGTGATAGTTAAAAGTAGTACATGGAGATCGATTAATCAAATGTATGATAGTAATAACTTCCTTAGCCCCAAACTGTTGCAGTAAGCCTACTTGTGTTGGCTATGCATACTATGAACTCACTCCTAAATTATCCTATTCAATCACTCAACCATACCATTCTAGGTTGGGATGTTCAAGGCAATCAAGTAATGCTTAATATCCCTCTCATCACAAAACAAATCAAAGGCTTTAGATACATACTCCCCCCCATTGTCAGATCGTAGACATTTCAGCCTATACCCAAACTAATTCTTAATAAAAGCAAGCTAAGACTTCCAATTTTTTTGTTATGGGATATGCTTAGACCTTATGTAAGTAATCATCAATGAAAATAACGAAACACTTTGCATCATCTAATGACTTACAAGGCATAGGTCCACAAATATCATAATGAATAAGAGCCAAAGGCTCATCCATATGCATACTATTAGACTTCTTATGTAAGTTATGAGTTTGCCTACCATAAAGATTCTTATGTAAGTTATGAGTTTGCCTACCATAAAGACAACGATCACAAGAATCAAAATACTTATAGTCAAGGGAAAAAAGATATTACAAACATGTAAACATTTTCATGCGTGCACCAAACACATTAAGATTCAGTATCATTATGTGTGTGACTTGATCAAGGATGGGATATAGATCTAGTCTACTGTCTAATGGAGGAGAATGGAGCAGAAATCCTCACCAGAGCTCTTACGAAGGATCTCCTTCAAATTTATCTTCAGAGACTTGGCATTAGGCCAAGAATGGGGTTCACACCTACAGGTGAACTACATCATTGACGGGGAGTGTTAGACATGCTCAATGCTCCACCCTTGTAAAGTGCCACCAATGATCTATGGTGCTCTAAGTATGTAGTCATCATCAGAATTAGTTTGCATGAAATTAATCTCTTCAATTTTGACATTAGACTTGCTAGGGACAATATTACAATCATCATTCTTTTCCTGCACTTTATCCTCTCCCTTTTCTTTGTAGTTGTAATCATGTATTTTATGGCATTGTGGCCGAATATGGCCCTACTTCCTACAATAGTGACAAGTCAATGCAGACTTATGGTCATGAAACTTATTGCGTGATTGTCCGCATGATTGAGAACAAGACTTCTGAGAGTCTCTCCCATAGTGGTCATTACAGATAAGTGTAAAACATCTTCCACATACTAATTAGAAACAAGATCATGACTATGAAATGTAGCATTAGTGCTTACAAGCACTCATATTATAGTATATGTTTACACATTGTCTTTTTTTATGAACTTAATGATGTTCGCCAAGTGTCTTTGGACCTGAGATGGAGCTTCATGATCTACAACAGAATCCACAAGGCTTAAACGAGTGATTAAAATCATTATTGATGATTTCATTGAGTAGAAAAGCTAAAAAACCAAGCTTTCAAGCTTGGGCTATGGCTGTGCACACATAGAGAACCACAGTTAGGTTTTTGTTTATTGTAAGTAACATAGAGGGAATTTCATTGAACCCTCTTAATTATAAATAGATTGCTTATGGAGCTACAAATGCTCTGTGGAGCCCACCTAGATTGCACCTTCCATAGTGCGTGGTAGCCTATTGAACATCATGCTATCAGAAATGATGCCTTTTTTGTGTTTGCTGTAAAGGCGGCATGCTTTGCACCTCCAATGTCTAGGTTTGTCATGCCAACATGCTACGTCATAAGCTAAGAAATAGATCTTCCTAATAAATATTGAGATGAAATGCTATCTTTTGCTCTCCCCAAGTCCTCCAACAGAGGTGGGTACGGTAGGTAGCTATGGAGGTGAAGAGGTATTATGAGAAAATAGCATGCTTTTGTGCACTTAATGGAAAATGAAGTTGAGGTAAGCTTGTTGGATTAGACTTGGCTTTGATACTATGTTGAAATATCAAAGTGAGAGCATAAGGTGAGAGAGAGAGAGAGAGAGAGAGAGAGAGAGAGAGAGAGAGAGAGAGAGAGAGAGAGAGAGAGTGTGTGTGTGTGTGTGTGTGCAATAAGAAAATATTGCTTAGTGAATTGTTCACAAGTACAACTGGTACACTCTCTCAACTATTGAGAGTGACTTCTAGGCTATTCAAATAGCCTTTGGATGGCTAGGTTTAGGGTTTTCCCCTACCCTCCAATCCATTCACACCCATCTATCCTTATCCACCCTTGCATACATAAGGTTCACATGCCCATCTCTCAACACCTTCCTTTGTCATCAAAGGCCTTGTTTGCTTGGTGGTGACCCTTGTCATTACCTATTGGGGTCTTTTTTAAGGCCACCACTAGGTGGTCTGGGGCATCCTTCTATTAAGAAGGGGTCTCTACCACTTTGGCAATGTCCATTTTTTAATTGTTGCTAGTCGTTAACTTACACCTTCCTTGCATTTAAAGCATATGGCTTATTCTAGTCATACAAGATCCCAATCCCTCTAATCCTATGGAAAATGATGGAGAAAATCGGCACATCAAGCAATCCTTAGAGAGCTCCACAACATATAATACCACATACAACATGACATACCACGTCTTCCATTTCCAAGGATTATTTGCAAATGCTATGAGCAATGAGGAATTCACATGCATTGAATCATCTAGACGCTTCACTTTGCAAGAGATAACTAAAGACTCTTCAATTGAATTATTTAAAGATGCCTACTTCTTTGCCCATAGAGTCATGATCATGCCCAAGGAGTTTCGTAATTTACACAACTTGCAACTCTACTATGACAAGCTTCTCAACCCTATAAAGTTCTCACAATGTCACACATGAGACATCCTCACCATCCCCCCTATACACCCATGAGCTCGACATGCTATGGCTACACCTATCTCCCACAATAAGAATGCCATCTTCTTATAGCAAGCAACTTGACAATCTGAGCTGCAACCCTAACCTCACCATAAACCCATCTTCAGCCCTAGCCTAAACCCCATTCCTAGCCCGACCTGAGCCTCAACTTGAACCTCAATCTCAACTTAAACTCAAGTCCCAATCCCAACCCCAACCACAACCCAAGCTGCAATACTAGTCTTAGCCCTAGCCCTAAACTAGCCTAACACCCAATCCCAACTTGAATCTCAACTCTAGCTCAAATTCCAATCCCAAGATAAACCCCAAACCTAGTCCCAATCCCTGGTTGAACTCGAGCACTAGGCCCCCAATCCTAGCCTAAGCCTTAGCCCCAATAACCACAAACAAAAATTGTAACCTAAGACCTAGCATCTACCCTTGCTGCTCGACCATTATGGGGCCATGTCCATTCCAAACCCGATGAGCCTATTTTAAATGGAAAGCAAAATTTTTTACATAAGCAAATTGATGGTATGCTCAATGAGCATATAATTGACCCCAGATTAGTGGAGGCCCCAACCAGGTCAGTTTGATCTTAGATAGGAGAGGCTAGTGATCTTCAAGTTCAACACAGACGTAAGAGTGCTTTTCCACCCTAATGTGAAGGAACTCAATGAATCCATTGTAAGCTCCCTCCAATTGTAAGATTATTTTGTTTATTATCTATTCATGTTATCCGTTGTTCTTGCTGTGAAAAATGGCTCAAGTTTTCTATTCAATGATTCAAATATAAGTGATAGAAAATGGTATGAAAATAAGAATTTTACCAAGATATATCTATCACTTAGAAAACCCTCCATACCCAAAATGAATGAATTACAAATTTGATTTGCTCCTTCATTAACAAGCCTATGTGTGGAAGTTCCCTTCTTGGGAACTTGGTAGGGTACTAAGGGTACCTTGATGGTATCGGGACATGTTAGTTGTTGAATGGTCATGATATGATAAATGAGGGTGATTTGGTTCTTAATGATGTTCTCTACTCATGGTGGATTGAACTAGTTTAACATTAGTATGTAGAAGACCAAAATGTTTTGTATCCACCCACTAGGCAACTATGGGTTGAAAAAAGTCTAAATAATTTCAACATTAAATTTTCTAATCGAGAGTTTTTCTTTTTTATTGCATGTAAATTATAGAAACTTGTGTTGGTTGATTAGCTAAAATAACATAAAGTGTTTGTGATAGATCAAAATGAGAGAAATTTGGAATATTGATTTGGAAGGGATGATAGGAGGTTGCATGTATTTATGGATTGAACAAAACTTAAGCAGTAAAAATGGTAGAATTTTCTAGTGATGTCAAAGGAATGGCTTCAAATCAAACCAAGTGCATAGGGCAAAATTGGGCATAGACTATTCAACTTTACCTTTTGTGAGGAATTTGCTAAGACTAGACATATTAGGAGTTGTAGTGATGGTAGTTTTGCAACCCCATTAAACTATGCTGAATAATGTATCATAATCACAAGTAATGGTTTTTCTTGGAATCTTAGGACCTAAAAATTACCCTTTTTTGGTTGAATATAATAAACCGTTTTTTGTCTGCTTGTCATACTTGACCAAATGGACCTAGTAATATATTGATGACGGACATAAAGTGCTTTTGTTCATGAAATAGATGTAAGTCCTAGTACACTTGCCAAGTGTTTCTATATCAAGAGATGGTAAGGTTTTGAGCATTGTATCATATAGATTGACCTTGCTATGATATGGTACCTATGGAAAATTTGAACATTTTTGCCATAGTGAGCCTTGATAACGTGCAAATTATTTTTACTATTCACAATGAGCAATAAGTACCTAATTAAGAGAGAGCTTCTTACACTAGTAATTTCTTTTATTTGAGTTTTAGTATCATTGCTTTGGGTTGATAATCTATCCTTTTTTATTCTTATAGCCAACATTGGAGTTTGTTTTTGTATGATATGCAAGAAAATGTATGTTATTTTGTAAATATTTCCAACAAGGACTACCACAGACATGCCTAGTAGTAAGTAGATATAGCACTCACATGATGTTAGTTTATTTTCTTTTCATGGTATGGTCAAATAGACTAACCTACATGTGCCTTTAGAGCTTCTCACAAATTTATGTGCTACATGGAGCACCTTCCAATGGATCCAACCCTAGTATATGATATGACCATACACAATGTGTGAGTCCCACAATAGCTAAATGATGCCAACTGTGGGTGGAGAACAAGCACTTCAACACACTTCTTCTTTAGAGCCATATTTTTGAATTTCCAAATGTAAGCAACTTTTGTAGTGCAAATTACCTTTATCATCAAACCTTCACATTTTGATAACAAGTTTTTTATTTGTGTAGGAGATGAATATAAAAATGTTCTTAAATTTTGATCTAAAGATATTTGGGATCATTACAATTCAACATCTTATAATTGTGATTGGCTATTGTTCTACAACAACTAAAGAGCCATATCCCCCTCTCATGGATAGTCTATGCCCTCATATTTTTTCTTAATACCCATGTTAAAACTCACACTAATTTCCCACTTCTTAATCTTTCACATAACTCCAATTAATCAATCTAATGCATATCTCAAACTCACACAACAATCTAATGCATACCTCAAACTCACAATCTATCAATCTTTCAAATGATAGCCTCTCAAACCATGAGAGAACCCTACAAAGCATAAGCGCTAATGAGAATTGAAAGGTATTTGATATAAATGGGAGCAAGCTAAATAAAACGTATGGCTACTCCATTGCATTAGTGTTAAAGTAGCCTAAAGACCAAACAATAGCATAAGAAGAAAGGAAAAGACTAAGGACTAAGAGTGGTAGTCGAACGGTCTCAAGCTAATTAAGCCTATCCTCTAAAAATTTACAATTTTGCTACAAGTCTCTCATCAATTTGTATCACACAAAGACTATTTCATCAACTTGAACCACAATGAAATTTTGCCTTGATTTGAAGGCAATAAGATGACCACTACATTGAAGATTGGAAGCCTTCAAGATCTCACAAGCTAACATGCCTCTCTCTCTCTCTCTCTCTCTCTCTCTCTCTCTCTCTCTCTCTCTCTCTCATTCCTTGTATCCCTCTCATGCCCTACCTACAAGCCACCAACCTTCAATCATCAAGAGAAGGGGAGATTATATGTATTCTCTCTTTCTCTCTCTATCTCTCTTTGACTAGACATTTGATCAGCTAGTCTCATGGCCATGAAGGGGGGCAGAAGAATGAAAACACACACACACACACACACACACACACACACACACACACACACACACACACACACACACACACACACACACACACAAGTGTTCCATACATGCACACGAAATGCTAGGCCGCTTCACAATAAGCAAAGTTGTCGTGTAGTATCTCAACAATCCATTTCTCCTCTTTCTCTCTCCTCTTTTCCCTCAGTTTCTATTTTTTTCTTCTCTTGCTCTCTTTTTTCTCTCTCCCTCTCTTCCCCCAATTCCCTATTTCTAAATGTTTTCTCTTTGTTTCTCTCTTTGCCTTTTTATTTTAGTTTATTTTCTCTCATCTCCTTGTTCTCTCTCACACACACACACACACATCAAACATAAAATTCTCTCTCTCTCTCTCTCTCACACATTTTCTTCTCTCCCCTCTCTCCCCTCTCTCTCCTCACTTTTCTTCTCTCTCTCCCGTCCTCTCTCCTCTCTTTTCCTTTTCTCTACCTCTCCTCTTTTCCCCTTTTCTTCTTCTTCTTCTTCTTCTTCTTCTTCTTCTTCTTCTTCTTCTTCTTCTCTCTCTCTCTCTCTCTATCTCTCTCTCTCTCTCTCTCTCTCTCTCTCTCTCTCTCTCTCTCTCTCTCTCTCTCTCTCTCTCTCTCTCTCTCTCTCTCTTTGTGAACAGGCCCATGCCCCCACATGAGACATCACCTATAGGTATAGCGGATACTATAGCGCCGTCGGAGAACCATACCCCACCGCTTCAACTTCTCCATGCTAGATAGGCCCATGCGAGACATCCTAAGATGACCACACTCCATGAGCAATTCCACACTGCACTTGAAGTGCATCTAGATTGTATCGAGTCTGTATAACATTTTGTACCTACTCACCTAGTTCGCCATAACACCAGATAGTAGCTTTATTGGGACTTGGAAAACTTCCCAAACATTTTGTATGTAACCTTTTGGTCTCATAGGCCAACTTGGCCTTTTGTAAACGTTAATATAACTTTCTTTCTTCCTTCCTTTCTTTCTTTCTTTCTCTCTCTCTCTCTCTCTCTCTCTCTCCATTCTCTCATTAAGTTTTTTCTCTCCATCTTTTTAATTTGAAATTCTCTCTCTCTCTCTCTCTCTCTCTCTCTCTATCATTCTCTCTGTGTGTTCATATTCTCTTTCTTCTCCTCCTCCTCCTCTCTCTCCCTCCTTTTCTTTTCCCCCTCTCTCTTCTCTTTTCCTTCTCTCTCCCTCGTCTTCTTTTCTTTTTCTTCTTCTTCTTCTTCTTTTCTCTCTCTATTCTCTCTTTAAATTTTTGTCTTTTCTCTCTCTTTTAAATTTTATCTTTCCTCTCTCTATAATCCTTTCTCCTTCTTCTTCTTCTTCTCTCTCTTATTTTCTTCTCTCTCCCTCTCTCTCCCCCCTCTTTTTTTAAATTCTCTCTCTCTCTCTCTCTTTTAAATTTTGTCTTTCCACTCTATAATTGTCTCTCTATGTTCCCCCTCTCTCTTCTTTTTCTTATTCTTCTCTCTCTCTCTCCTCTCTTTTCCTTGTCTCTCCCACTCCTGTTTTTTCCCTTTTTTCTCTTTCTTCTCTCTTTCTCTTTATTCTCTCTTTAAAATTTCCTTTTCTCTCTCTCTCTCTCTCTGTCTCTCTTAAATTTTTCTTCTCTCTATAAATCTCTCCCTTTGTGTTCATATTCTCTCTTCTTCTTCTTCTTCTTCTATTTTGTCTCTCTCTGTCTCTCTTTGCTTTTTTTAAAAAATCATCATCATCATCTTCTTCCTCTCTCTCTCTCTCTCTCTCTGTGAGAGAGAGGGGGTTAACTAAAAAGGGTAAAGAGAGAGAGAGAGAGAGAGAGAGAGAGAGAGAGAGAGAGAGAGAGCCGGGTTTGAAAAGGGAGTAAGTTCGGGAAGTGCTCTAGAGGTTCGGGGCTTTTTGAACCTACAACCAAAATAATATAGTAGTAAAACTAAAAGAAGAGGAGAAGAGAGAGAGAAACTTTTGATTTAAAAAGGGGAGAAAGAGATGTTTGTGAGAAGTTTGATTTAATTTAAAAAAGAAGAGGGAAGAGAGAGAGAGAAAGCCTATATATGTGAGAGAGGGGGGATTTAATTAAAAAGAGAAGGGAAAAGAGGGAGAGAGTGATTAAATGTGAGAGAGATGGGGTTTTAATTGAAGAGGGGAGGTTTGGAGAGGGGTAGATTTGGATAACCCTCTAAAAATTCGGGGTTTTTCGAACTCCCCCTTTTCTTCTCTCTCTCTCTCTCTCTCCCCCTTTTTTTCTTTTTTTGCTCTTTCTCTCTTAAATTTTATCTTTCCTCTTTCTATAATTCTCTCTCTGTGTCCCCCCTCTCTCTTTCTCATCATCATCATCATTATCTTCCTCTTCGTCTTCTTCTTCTTCTTCTTCTCTCTCTGTCTCTCTCCCTTTTATTTTAGTTTATTTTCTCTTATCTCCTTGTTCTCTCTCTCATAGTCTTTCTCTCTTTTGCATCAAACATCAAATTCTCCCCCCTATCTCCTCGCTTTTCTTTTCTCTTTAAATTTTTTTCCTCTCTCTCTCTCTCTCCCTCTCTTTTAAATTTTATATTTCCTCTATGTTTATATTCTCTTCTTCTTCTTCTTCTTTTTCTTCTCTTTCTCTCTCTCTCTCTCTCTCTCTCTCTCTCTCTCTCTCCCTTTTCTTCTCTCCCTGATTTCTCTCTCTCTCTCTCTCTCTCTCTCTCTCTCTCTCTCTCTCTCCCATTTTCTTCTCCCACTCTCTCCTCTCTTTGTAAAAAGTTGGGAATAATAGTTATTTAGTGAGGAAATAATAGTAATACCATGTCACACTGACATAGGTATAAAAGGGAGAGATAATTTTTCACATATTTGGAAACATTAATACACCGCAGTCTCTTTCCTCATTACCTTGCTCACAGCTTCCATGGCTTCTCACATCATTCTTTCTTTCTCTCTCCAATCCACTTATTGACAATTGGTATTAGAGCTTTGGTCTTTGATCCAATTTTCTTCTTTTTTCTTCATATTTAGTCCAATTTTTTGTCATAAAAAACCAATTTCAGACATGCTACGAGTACAAGACATGGACAGTGACTAACAGTGGTTTGCAGGACATCTATAGTTGGAAGAATACTATATCTGGAGGACTTTGGGATATATATGGTAGTGGAAGGCCAAAATAGTAGGTCATCATCAAACTTTCATACAAATTTTGGAGGTATTTAGTAAAATAGGGACTAACAAGACTAGGAGAAGACTTAAACCTCAGTTACTTTTCTCTCTCTCTTTTCCAAGATTTTGATTGAAGCTTCCATGTTGGTTGCCAAGAAATGCATCAATCTTACTCTCGAGTGACATCTTCTTCCTGTTTAACCATGGGGCAATGATTCTTCAGCCCTTGTGCATCGATAGAGCACTAATGTCTGACGGGATACAGTATTGAGACAAGAGAGTAGCCCAAAAAATGCACCAAAAAATGCAATGATTTCTTGTAGCAAAACACAGTCAATAGTCAGCCACACTCATCTTCCTAATGGATTGCCTAATCATTGAGCTACTACTTGGCCTTTTATTCAGCAAGAACAAGCCTTGGAAGTCACTAATCTTCATCTTTTCTCTATGAAACCCTAATATACAGCAGGGTAGCCATAATTTCAGACAGAGAAGCTTCAATTTCTTCAATCTTTGGCTCTTCCCAACTCCAAAGTCTCTCTACCATCATTTTGAAGCAAGGTGGACTCCAAGATTGAAGGCATTGCTATGATTTTAGCCTATTTAAGATCTTGAAGCTCATATTGAAGGATTATTTAGGGCTTTCCTTCAAGAAGCTTGAATCTTCGACATTCAAGTACTCAAGCAAGCCTGGGGCATTGATCCTTCATGTAATCAATCATATTTGAGCTTATATGGGCCGATCTTATGGACCTTCCAAGATTTTGATGGATTCATGGTGGATTATGGAGGGCTTTTCTAATATTTGGATTGAACTTGGCATCAATCATCTTCTTCAATTTTAATCAAGGTATTCCACTTGCTTAATCTCTAAAATCTCTCAATAAACCACTTGCTTAAGCTTTCCACTTATTGATGAGAGATTATTGGTCAATTAATTCCTTGAATTGATCAATAGATCAGAGATTAGTACTCTTACCATTAATTAGAGCCTATTACATTGAATCTCACCATTCATTTCAATATTGTTCCATTATGGATATCATTTACAATATTTTGATGCATAACCTAGACTTGACTGGTTGATTTCCTTTTCCCAAGATTGAAATATTGTAAAAGGTAAGTACTAAAAAATTCAGCGAGTCACTGAATTGCATTGGTAAGACCCTCTTCCCATCCATTTAAACAAATTTCAATTCTCTTGCATTTCATGAAAAGAGCTGAATGAAAATTTCAGTAATGTATATCATGCTGATTGATTAGAGTAGTATGCCACTGCCATGTTGGTGCTCCCATTGAGGAAAAAGGTTGATGTAGGGGAGATAGTGAGACAAAAGAGAGTTGACCCTCCCTCACTGTCAAAGATCTCAAAGCGTGCACCAACCAACCCCGGGGGAACTTTGTCCACCTCCAGGTGATTTAGAGCCCGTGTAGGGAGCATCTTCTATCATTTTATCCCTCATACAGGTGCAACAAGTGGAGAATTGAAGATTGAAGAACTTTCAAAGACTCAAGTATCTTCAAGAGAAAAACAAGATAAAACAGGGATTTACAGGACACTACAGGGTATATACAGGTTATTACAAGTACCATCTTCATTTATTGAAATATAGGTCCATGTACTACAGGGTGTCCACTAGTCCTATCCAACTTCCTACATGGTTTGATAGCAATTAGGCACTACCATTTTTCTCTTACAAGTGGAAATAGGGTACTTACAGGTTAAACTGGGGTGCATGCTTGGACAGTTCAACCTTAGAGATTGAATTGCAGAATTTTCTGTCCTAATTATGACATGTTATAACTCATCCTAAAAAGGGCATCGTTGCCTCAATTTGAATAAAATTTTTTGGGAATCCCATCGTTAAATACTTAAATAGAAAATGATAGAGTTTCCTAGCTCAAGTTATAGCCAATTTTCTAATAGGGGGGTACTGTAGGACTGCACTACTATGGCAGGTCATTGCCTACTAATCAAACGAAGTCTTCCATTGAGAAGTTGGTGGATTTCACTATCCAAAAAAAGGCTTCAATTGACAAATTAGTAGAATCTAATGCTCAAATAATGCCTTAATTCTTCCAATGGATGAAAATGCAAATGGGAACCAAGGAAGTTAAGGAGAAAGCTCATTCAAACAGTGAACCTTTAGTCCCACTTCAGCCACCTAACCAAAATGGTCAAGGTCATGGTATCATTAGACGAAGGGGTATTTCCAATAGTTAATATGAATTAGGTGAGACTTCACAAAGGCATGATGGCTATTTGGATAGTTTGAATGGTGCTAATTCCCAAGCTTTTGGACTGAATACCCAACTTCCTAGAGGTCCTCTACAAACGGGAAGGTTTCATACTAGTTCTCAGCCACCTATTGGGAGAGTACCATCTTATTTTGGAGGTTCAATGCCAAATACTTATGAGTAGTCCATTTTGGGACATCAACCCTTTCATGAAAGAGAGATGAAGGATAAGATTATTTTGGCAAACTACAATGATCAATCATCTTCACCATTTGATCTAGAGGAATGGATTTTCAAATTTGGAATCTTACTTTGATATATTCCCTAGAATTGATGATATGAAGATTCATTTTGCATATTTGCATTTGGAGGGATTTTCACATACTTGATGGAGATACATTAAGAAGGAGAACATACTTCTAGAGAATTGGGATACATTCAAGACACTTTGGCCAAAGTCTTTGTCTCTCCTCTTGAAAAAGAGAAATTGGCATGGAGATGCTATGGACTAGAGCAAATAGGCCTAAGTGAATAGGCATATATGAACCAATTCCTCAATCTTACCATGTATGTGGAGAGCATTAGTGATGAAGCTAAAATTGACAAGTATTTGAACGGTTTAGAACCTTCTTTATCAGAGCTGATGTTATGGTGCAAAACCCTACCAATCTCTTCAAAGCTATTGAGCTTGCGAAGCACTATGGATGGAAATATAGAAGGGAGTCCCCATTTCAGCCTAGTTATAGATAGCCAAGGACTATTTTAAAACAGGGACAAGTTGGCAATATTTATGGCAGCAATCATGCAGTAAGTGGGAGCTTAAGAGTGCCAACTTATCCATCATTCAATGCTTCAAGTCCTCAAAGCAATTTCAGGACATCAAACAGTCCAAGAGTAGATTTTAAACAAGGGGACAACAAGCCTAAATCTATTTCAACCAATATGAATCCAATCTATTCCTATATGGACCTCTACAAAACATGAAAGGAAAAAGGTTTATGTTTCAAACGTGGGGAAAATTATACGTCTGATCACACCACAAAGTGTGTATAAAAAAATGCAAAAGCTAAGGTTTATAGTATGCTAGTCTTTGAGGATTTTGAAGATGACATTGATGATCTAAATGCATTTGTATCTACTGCTGAAAATGAAGATGGTGAGGAAGAAGTTGGGCAAGAACATTTTTATGACCTTGCCGACACTTTTCTTTTTGATCCTTGTGGAAATGTTTCTTTTGATGTAGGAGGAACTCTTGATGAGCCACCTACTGCCACTAGTTGTTCCATTTCCATGGATGCTTGGACATGTTCTAAGAGCCCTAAAACACTTCGTATGAACGATAATATTCACGGGAAGAATGTGTTTATCCTGATAGATAGTGGCAGTACACACAATTTTGTGAATAAGTCCATTATGGATAAGCTGAATTGTCCTCCCACTGACTTATAGAAGCCCATAAGAGTTCAGATAGCCAATGGTGAAGAAGAAATGAGCACTCAAATATGCTCACAGGTTTCTTTATAGTTGGTTGAAAATTATGAAGCAAAAGTAAACATGATAACCTTGGAAATGGGGCCCATAGATATTGTACTCACGTGTAATTAGCTAATGACATTGGGAAAATTTGCTATAGATTTCTCACAGATGTATATGGAATTTACCCTTGATGGATAGCTCATCCATTTACAGGGAATTCCTAGTAGATCATATTTCTAGCTTATCACCATTCAACAACTCATAAAGGAGTACAAGAGGCACTCACAGATCTTTGTTTTGCACCTGGATAAAGAGGTTGAAGATCAATCCACAAATTCAGCAAATCATCTAGCTTTAAAAGCTCTTCTTGAGGAGTACAAGGATTTGTTTAAAGTGCCTACTTCATTTCCTCCCAAGAAAGAGTAGATCACCCAATTGACTTGGAGCCCAACTCAAAGCCAATTAATAAGCCACCTTACAAATTGTCCAAGTGTGAGTGAGAAGAAGTAGCCAAGCAAATCAAGGAACTTCTTGAAATGGGATTCATTGAACCCAGTTCTTCACATTAGGTATCTCTGGTCTTGCTAGTTAAAAAGAAAGATGGATATTTCAGGATGTGTGTTGATTATAGGGATCTAAACAAGATCACAGTGAAGAATAGGTATCCAATACCCAGAATTGATGATTTTCTTGATGAACTCAAGGGGGCTAGATTTTTCATGAAGATTGACTTGAGGTCATGGTATCATCAGATCCGTATGTGAGAGGGTGATGAAATCAAGACTACTTTTAGGACTAATTGATGCCTCTACCATTTTCTAGTGATGCATTTTGTAGCCTTTTCTCTTTCAGTTTGTCCTGGTTTTCTTTTATAATATTTTGATTTACAATAAGACCCTTCAGGACCATTTATCACACATGAGGAAGGTTTTTGATGTATTGAGGCATCACAGACTCTTTGCTAAGGAGAAAAAAAAGCTCTTTAATGCAGACTGAAGTGGAATACTTGGGACATATTGTCAGTGAAAAAGGGATCTAGACGACTAACCCCAAGAAGGTGTAGTGTGTCAAAGATTGGCCAACACCTACTACCACTAAGTCGCCTAGAGAGTTTGTTGGCCTATCTTCATTTTATTGCTGATTTATCAAGCATTATGCAACTCTTGCAACTTCTTTCACTGTCAGGTTGAAGAAGGAAGCTTTCTTTTGGGATGCACTTACAAATAGTAGCTTTGACCAGCTAAAGGAACTCCTTACTTATGCTCCTATTCTAGTATGCCTGGGATTTTTGAAGGAGTTTACCATTCGATGTGATATAAGTGGCCAAGGCATAAGGGCTATTTTGTTATAGGAGCATGGAGTGATTGCCTTTGAAAGTTACAAGCTCACAGATAATAAAATGACTATGAATGTCTATGACCAAGAGATGTTGGCTATTTTACATGCAATAAAGAAATGGCACCATTATTTGTATGGTTGTTAGTTTAGAGTTCAAAGTGATCACAAGGTCCTTAAGTATTTTCTCACGCAATCCAATCTTACTCCTAAGCAGCGTAGGTGGATAGCTACACTGCAAAATTATGATTTTGACATCACTCATATGAAGGGCTTAAGCTTACACATAAATTTATTATTTCCTCTATTTATTATTTTATACGAAAAATTATGGAGGAGTTGCATTCTTTGCCTTTAGCTAGACACCTTGGAGTTTTCAAAACCTATGATAGGATAAGTAAAAGCTTTTATTGGAAAGGAATGTGGGAAGATGTCAAAGATTTAGTCATGAAGTGCATGCCTTGTCAGTAGAATAAGGACATCACCCATAAGCTAGGTGGCTTGTTGTAGCCATTACCTATTCCTACATAGGAAAATGGATGCACATTATCATTGACTTATTTACTGGCTTGCCTACTACCAAAAAGGGATGAAATTGTATAAATGTAGTGGTAGATAGACTCACCAAGGCCAATTTACTGCTTCTCAAGTGGCCAGTCAGTTTATGGAGCTAATTTTTGGATTACATAGATTAGCAAATGTGATTGTTCATGATAGAGATTCAAAGTTCATGAGTAACTTTTGGTAGGTGTACTTATATCCATGGGCAATAAGTTGGCTCCCTCTATAGCCTATCATCCACAAAGTGATAGAGACACAGAAAGGGTAAATAATCAGTTAGAGACTTATCTTCACCATTTCTGTTAATCTGCAGAATTCATGGGATTCTTGATTACACTTGGTTGAGTTTTCCTACAATAACTCTACTCATGCTAGTATTGGAGTTTCACCCTTTTAGGCTATGTATGGTTATAAGGTGCCCTTACCCATAGTCATCTTCAATGAAAGAATCAATCCTCATGGGAAAGAAGAATTGGAAAGAATGCAAACCCTTCTTCAGTAGTGTAAGATAAAACTTAGGAAAGCCCAAAGCCATATGAAGATGTATGCAGATGAGAAGAGGCAACCCTTAGAGTTCCAAGAAGGAGAATTAGCTTTGTTGAAGGTGTCCAAGTCTTAGTATTCTACTTTGAAGGATGGATCGAGTAACAAGCTTGCTCATAGATTTTATGGATCCTATAGGATCCTGAAGTGCATTGGAGACTTGGCATATCGATTGGAGCTACCCTCTTCCACTAAGATTCATAGTGTATTCCATGTTAGTCAACTCAAACCTTTCTATGGTGATCCTATTGATACAGTTGATGATCTGCCACCTATCGATGAAGAAGGTCTTATTCAGTACATCCCAGAGGCTGTCGTAGGTTAGCATGAGAAGAAGCTTTGCTTTCACTCTATCATTGAATATTTGATCAAGTGGAGAGGTTTGCCACATGAGGAAGCTAGTTGGAGGCCTAATTCCATACTAGATGAGTTTCCTTACCTACTACGAGACACATTGGTGATTGAAGCATGATGACTATGGAGCGAGTTATGATGCAGACAGGGTCTTGAGACATCAGACTATTTTAGAACAATTTTTATTTTGCTCAATTTTTAGAATTATGCCACCTACATAGGATCAACGTACTCTTCAAGAGCTATGCTTTGACATGTGGCATGCTTTGTTTGGATACTTCTAGCAAAAGTTATGAAATATTTGGTTCAACAGGGTCTGTTCTTATAACATGCTGTCTATTTCATTTTGAGTCTAGCATTTGAAGACTTTAAGGCTTCAAGTACTTTTGAAGCACTCTTGATCATGTATATAGCTAAGGCTTACTCTCATTTCTTCATTTCAGTCCATATGTTTTTTATCTTTCATTCATTTCCCCATTTGTATAGTTGAAAACAGAGTAGTACTTTGTTCCATCCATCCTTTTTTAACTTTTGTAAATTTGTTTTTGAGGGTAAAAATCTTTGGGATGGAATGGATGTAAGAAGCTCGGAAGAATAGTTGTTTAGTGTGGAATTAATAGTAATACCATGTCACACAGACATAGGTATAAAAGGGAGAGACATGTAATTTTTCACATATTTGGAAACATTAATACATTACAGTCTCTTTCCTCATTACCTTGCTCACAACTTCCATGGCTTCTCACCACATTCTGTCTTTCTCTGTCCATTTCTAATATTTCTCTCTCCTCGTCACTCTCTTTCTCTCTCTTGTGGACTCCTCTCTCTTTTGCAGTATTCTCTCTCCTCTTTCTCTCTCTCCAGTCCACTTTTTAACACTCTTTTCCTTCTCTCTCTCTCTCTCTTCTCTTTTTTTATTTTTTAATTCTCTCTCACTTTCTTTTAAAATTTATCTTTCCTCACACACACACACACACACACACACACACTCTCTCTCTCTCTCTCTCTCTCTCTCCCTTCTTCTTCTTCTTCTTCTTCTTCTTCTTCTTCTTCTTCTTCTTCTTCCCCTATCTCTCTTAAAGTATGTGAAAAACTATATAAAAATTTAAGATTAAATAGAGACTTTTAAAAATATTTAATTAAAAAGAAAAATTTATTATATTTAATTAAAATTAAAAAAGATAAAAAAGGGAGAAAAGTTTAATCTGAGAGAGAGAGAGAGAGAGTTTTGATTTAAACAAGGGGTGAAAGAGACGTTTGTGAAAATTTTGATTTAATTAAAAAAGGAAGAGTGGAGAGAGAGAGAATACCTACACGTGAGAGAGAGGGGAGGTTTAATTAAAAAGGGCAAGGGAAAGAGAACAACTATGATTAAACGTGAGAGAGAGAGGGTTTCGATTAAAAAGGGGAGGTTTGGAATGCCCTCTAGAGGTTCGGGACTTTCTGAAACTATAACCAAAATAATATAATAGTAAGACTAAAGGGGAGAGAGAGAGAGAGAGAGAGATATATATATATATATATATATATATATATATATGTTTAATTAAAAAGGGGAGGGGAAAAAGAGAGAGAGTGATTAAACATGAGGGAGAGAGAGAGAGAGTTTTAATTGAAAAGGCAGGTTTGGAAAGGGGGTAGGTTTGGGAAGCCCTTTAGAGGTTCCATGCTCTCCTTGTTTTCTCTCTCTCTTTTAAATTTTAAATTTTTCCTATTTTTATTTTTTATTTTTTCTCTCTTTCTTTTAAAATTTATCTTTCGTGTCTCTATAACTTTATCTTTTTTTCTTTTTTATTCTTTCTCTCTTTATTTTAAAATTTATCTTTCCTATCTTTATAAATATCTCTCTCTATGTTTCCCCCCCTCTATTCTTTTTATTCTTCTTCTCTCTCTTCCTTCCCCTCCCTCTCTCTGACTTTTATTTTACTTTATTTTCTCACATCTCCTTATTCTCTCTCTCTCTCTCTCTCTCTCTCTCTCTCTCTCTCTCTCATTTTCTTCTCCCCCCTCTCTCATCTCCTTTTCTTCTCTCTCCCACCTCTTTTTTCCTTTTTTTCCCCTCAATCTCTTTCTCTTAAATTTTTTATTCTCTCTCTCTCTCTCTCTCTTTTAAATTTTCTCTCTATATAATTCTCTCTCTTTTTCTTTTTCTTCTTTGTTCTCTCTCTCTCTCTCTCTCTCTCTCTCTCTCCCATTGTCTTTTCCCTCCTCTCTCCTCTCTTTTGCTTCTCTTTCTCTCTTTCTTTTCTTTTTTAATTCTCTCTCTCTCTCTCTCTCTCATTTTCTTAAAGTATATGAAAAACTATTAAAAAATTTTAATTTAAAAATATTTAATTAAAAGATGAGAAAAAGATAGAAAAGTCTAAATTAAAAATTTAATCTGAGAGAGAGAGAGAGAGAGAGAGAGAGAGAGAGAGAGAGAGAGAGAGAGAGAGAGAGAGAGAGAGAGAGAGAGAGAGAGAGAGAGAGAGAGAGAGAGAGAGAGAGAGAGAGAGAGAGAGAGAGATTTAATTTATAAAGAGGTAGAAAGATATGTTTGTGAAAAGTTTGATTTAAGAGAGAGAGAGAGAGAGAGAGAGAGAGAGAGAGAGAGAGAGAGAGAGAGAGAGAGAGAGAGAGAGAGAGAGAGAGAGAGCCTACATGTGTGAGAGAGGGGAGTTAATTAAAAAAGGGGAGGGAAAAGAGAAAAAGAGTGATTAAATGTGAGAGAGAGGAAATTTTAATTGAAAAGGGAAGGTTTGAAAAGGAGGTAGGTTTGGAAAGCCCCCTGGAGGTTCGAGGCAGAGAGAGAGAAAATTTTGATTTAAAAAGGGAAAGAAAGAGATGTTTGGGAAAAGTTTGATCTAATAAAAAAAGGGAAATGTAAAAGAGAGAGAGAGAGTGAGTGAGTTAGTGATTAAATGTGAGAGAGGGGGTGTTAATTGAAAAGAGGAGGTTTGGAAAGGGGATAATTTTGGGAAGCCCTTTGGAAGCTCTGGACTTTTTGAATCTACAATCAAAATAATACAGTAGTAAGACTTTTGATGAGAGAGAGAGAGAGAGAGAGAGAGAGAGAGAGAGAGAGAGAGAGAGAGAGAGAGAGAGAGAGAGAGAGAGAGAGAAACTTTTGATTTAAAAAGACGAGAAAGATATGTTTGTGAAAATTTTAATTTAATTAAAAAAGAGAGAGGGAAGAGAGAGAGAGAAAGCCTACATGTGAGAGAGAGGGGGGTTCAATTAAAAAGAGGAGAGAAAAGAGAGACAATAATTAAATGTGTGTGTGAGAGAGGGTTTTAATTAAAAAGGCGAGGTTTGGCAAGATGGTAGATTTAAGAAGCCCTTTGGAGCTTTGGGTTTTTTCAAACCTACAACCAAAATAATATAGTAGTTATATATATATATATATATATGTATATATATATGTATATATATATATATATATATAGTGGATTGCACAAAGAATAGAGAGAAAGAAGCTTTCTTTGCGATCCAAATAGAATACCATGGTTATTTCTCTTTCCTTCTTTATGCATGCCTCTTTGTCATAGACCAAGACGTGGTTGTTCATGGAGCTCTCGAGAGAACACCAAGAAAACATGGATCTTACAATAAGAAAATATATATTGTATTCATCAACAAGCTTGTTCTCATCCTTTATGTAACTACAATAGGAAAAAGAACACTATGCATAACAAATCTTCATGCAACATCACATAAAGAATCTCTCATGGCTTTGTCTTTAAAAAAATTGATCATATTTTTCATATTCTTCTTAGAATCCAGCAAAGAACCACAAAAACACAAAAGAATGCTCCACTTTGAATGGAATTTCATCACATAGTATTCATCTTCAATATCTTTATAGTCTTCTTTCAATCTCTCATATAGATACAATGTTTTTTAACATAGAAAATGACTATCTCTTATACTTGATCTCTCTCACACATATCCTCACTCAATAGTACAATGGAATTACAATCAATATTCCTCAATAACCCTCTCTTGGTTGTGGATACCTCTTCCAAGAGGTATGTTTGATATGAAGAGTCACCAAAGCCACTACAGTGTCCCTTAAGAGCTCACTATTGTCACTGTCACTGTCACTGTAGTCTTCACTTCAAGTCTTCAACTACTTATTCAAGATATTTTTAGCTTGTATTCTTCCTCTTTCAAGATTATAAAACATTTTCAAGATAAACATCCATCCATTAGAACATTCATAGAGACAAATATAACAAAAATAGAACAAAAACAAAGGCTCTGTAGAAGCTCAATAAAGGGTCAATAGAAGGCATAAAACCCATATAGCTTCAACCAAAACCACTTCAAACCATCCAAAACCATTTAATATATTCTCAATCAATCCTCAAAAGACTTATTCACACTCTCAACCTTATCAACAATAAGAATTTAGATCAAAACAAAGGCTAAACAGACCATATCAAAACCAAATAGACTCATCACAGAACCTATCAAAACATCAAATCTCAGCCAAAACCCATCATGACTCTCCCAAACATACTAAATCCCAAAACACTTCCAATGTCATTAAAATTCAATCAATAGACCCTCATATCAACCAAAAACCATCCAAAAATTAACAAAAAAGCTAAAAATACAATCATTTCAGTACTCAACATATCCCCACACTTAATCACGGAGCATCCTTGCAACCTTAGAAAATGAGAATAGAAGCTCAAAATAGTAGCTCATCACTTTCATCTTCAACAGCAATCATCCGCATTCATGAACCAACCTTGACCCAACAAGCTTTAAACAAAACTTAGATTTAGTAAACAGATTGACAAAAGGAAAACACCTTAACGTATAGATCAATACTTAGTATACCAAACTAGAATCAAACAAATTAGTAAAGGATATAGGAGTTTTCTGCATTGTAGTACATAGTCATCCAAACAATTTTTAGCTTCAACCTCCAACTAGCTTTGATCATCTTTAGCTTCAATATTCTTCAATAGCAACTTCATCATCTCCTCGTGACAAAGATAATATACACACCACACACATCACAGAACATAGAATACAACACCCACAAATGCACAACAAAATGTAGTTTGAATGGCACCAGTCCCAAAAAATGGAGAGCAAAAAAGAAGGAGAATTTTTGTTAGAAAGATGATACATCCAAAGACTACATTGCTATGTAGAATGATGATATTTCTTCTTAAACTTTATGCTAAGCTTGAGTCATTCTAGGGTTTTTCTTTCATCCACAAAATGGAGAGATACATTCTAAAGGAATTGTAGACAACACATCCTTTCCAATAAGATAATGAATGTAGTAGAAAGCACATGTGCAAAGTAGTACATCACATCCATCTGAGCAATAGCCACATCCTTATTAGGATTTATTATCAAATTTGGAATGGTCTTTTGAGTGTTTAGATTGGATTGTTGATGCATGAAGGCAAGATACCAACAAAAATGTGCAACAAGATGCATAGAAGTATCCTTAGTCTGAGCATGCACACAAGCAAATTGAAGATAGGAGTTCGAACATGCTAAAGAAATCTCACAGAACCTAGGAATGGGAGGCCAATTAAATACATGTCTTGTCACATAGAATCACGTAAAGTCCACTGCTGTTGATAGAGGATGCGATGATCAAATCTAGGGGTATCTAATACATACTGAGGTATAGTAGCTTTCTAGGAATCAAGCAAAATAGTAGCTCCTTACATTTGCTTATGTATATAACTTAGGGGGCAGACCTTTTCTGAAGCCAAATCTTCTAGTGCCTTGCTCAATTAACAGGTCAAGGAAACCACCTTGTCCTATAAAGAGGCAAAAACTCCTATGTAGATAGACTGAAGACAGAAAGTCAAAGCTATTTCCATTATTGTAGTTTGGACATTTGACATGAGTTGGAAAAACAAAGTGCTAGTAAACAATTTCTGGAGGGATGAAGTAAACAAAGTGCTAGTAAACAATGTCTGGAGGGATGAAGGAAATTGTGAATCCAGTCTACCTTCTCATTGTACCGCAAAAAAATTAGGACATGCAAGGAATGGAGGAAGGGAGCTACCAAATACATTAGGTATTAGAGTATGTATCATAGGTGATGGAACAAGGGCAAGATCAAAAGGACCTTGTGTGTGGCACTTCTTACAAATGATCATGATACATTTGCTGAATTTGAGTTGGGTTGCATAGGAGAAGAAGGAATAGAAGGAGGAAACTACTGTAGAAGTGGAACAAGATTAGGCACATGAATGCCACCTGGGAGAGGTGCCAATTGAATGATCTTCTATAGAAAAACCCTATAGAAAATAGTACTAAGTTTACCCTTTTTTACATATGCTAAAAATGCTAATCTATTTTAGCCAATAGAAAGGTTGTCCAATTAAACTTAACCCCCTCAAGAATTCTAACAGACATAGTGAATAGTTCCTTGGACAAGCACTTGGATGCAGCGTGCTTTCCTGACATAAATATTAGTCTTAGAGAAATTGGCATAATTGCTTCCATAAGGAAGAGAAAATATGTGCCATTGATACTCCTAAACTAGTGATAACCTTATTCGCTACCAAAGGAGTAGAAGTCTCTTTTTGCCAACAAGGCAAGAATCTCTGTAGTGGATAATAAACGATTACCATTAGGCACAAGGGAAGTTGCAAGGGATAGGAACATGGCCTCATTAACAGTTGACAGGAGATAAACAAAACCGACAGCCATAAACCAAGCCTGAAAGCTTCTTATAAGTCTCCAAAAAGGAGTAACAAAGTTTTGCATCCACTAGAGGGAACTTTAGGGCCACAAAAAGACAAAGACTAGCCTTGCGAATGAAATTAGTATCCAACAAGAGAGAATAATCACGGATATGAAGGAAAAGATGCCAGATTACAAGCGTAGGAGGTTCATAAGGTGTCATTTAGACTATTCAAGCAAAAACACACAAAACCAAGAAAACAAAGTAGCAAATTTCTCCAAAACACCAATACACAGACCACAACTGAGATAGAAAAAAATAAGGAAAAGAACGAGATTGGCAAGACTAAACCAGACAACTCCAAGCAAACCACAGCCTACATAAAAATTTCAACATGACCTATGTATATATGCAATTGAAAGCTTCAAAACATGCAAACAAATAGGCATCCTAATCCCCCATAATCAAGCAATCCAAGCAAAATATAATCAAGTCACATTGTATTCCTCCTAACTCGGACTGAAGCAAAGAAACCATAAGAGACTCATGATAGAACCACTGACCACAAAATAGGACTAACAAAACTACCATTTGACTAATAAACACCAACCTTGTAAGTGCATGTCGTCATCCTAAGGTGCGATGATATAAGTGGGTGAGAACTACATGGATTCCTTTCATGGGTGAAAATTTTACTTTGTAGTTTATTATTAAAATATCCATTAATGCATGGTGAATCTAATTACGTAGCCCAACCCCACTCAGACTTACACTAAACTTTGGTCTCTACTAATGCACTTACTTGTTATAAGTTAGATTATGTTTGGTGCAAAGCACATGCATGCATGATGGTGGTGGGTTCATTTTATTTACAAGTTAACTATGTCTATAGTGTGTGTGCAGGTGAATTGTGAGCATCATGGATTAATTTTAATTTACAAAATTATACAAGTTATTGTGCCAAGGTACTCGTGCAATAGTGGGGGCTACTTTTACAAATTAATGATTAGTTGATTTTAATAAAATTTATTATGGAGTGTATTTTTTTAATTTTGTGGGTGCAATGGTCAGTTTAATTTTATTTACAAATTAAATGTGTGTTATGGTGCACCCTCAAAGTCTGATGGCATGGTGAAAAAAGAACCAGCATGACTCCCACGTCTAGGAATGACCAATAGAGAGTTAACCTCCTCCTAGACAATAATAAACTTAAAAACCCGATGGCTAATGCCCATCATTAAAAAAACAATAAGAGTGTTTGGTTTGGTTTGTTAGTTGTGGTTTTTCTATTTTATTTTTTTCATTTTTGTGGTGTTTTTTTTCATTTTTTGTTAAGTGTGTTTATATATTTTTTCTTTTTTTATTTGTGATTGTTTAAAAATGGTGTGGTTATACTATCGTTTTTTTATTGTGGTTTATTTTATTTATGTAAACTATATGTGAGTTGGATTATATTTTATTGGGTTTTTAAAAAAAATTATTTTTAATGTGTTTGTGTTGATATTTGTTTTGTTTCAATGATAATATCATGTTGATAGAAAGAAGTATTCAATTAAAAATGGGTGGAATTTATGTAAGATAGTGTGTTGGAATTTATAGGATTTTAAAGCTATTTTGTGGATTTTTAAGAAATTTTAAATGAAATTTACCAATTTTAATTAGATTTTTCAAAAAAAATCTTGAATTTATATGTAAATTTTCCCTTGAAATGGGTTGCCCCATTTTTACTTTTTAAAAATTTGCTCACATTAGCACTATATAGATCAACAATAGAATAACCATACTATTGTCCATGGTACTCATGAGAAGCATATGGTTGAGAAGGAAATGAATGCTGCTCATAGTCATATTACGGCCCCCATATAGATAATGGTGTCCATAAGAGAGTGATTGGCTATACTCATTTTGCTATATATATTTAGCAATGATTGCAATAAGTTTTGTTGAGCTATTGCACCAGCCATAGCAATTGATACAACCAACTTATGCTTGTCATGTACATGCACTAAACCCTCTTGCAAAACAACATTACCATAAAGATTGATGAGAGCTTCCAAGATGCATGAATGTACAAACTAATCCGTACGAGATGTCAAGTGTTTGGAAAGTGCTCGTTCTATTCAAACTGCATCTACAACTTCAGCTGCCATCATGGTTGCATCAAAATCCAGAAGTGTATATGCCAATACATCAATCATGTCAAGCATGTGAACAACTGACTTGTTGAGTTCCATTTCCCAAATGATACTCATAATATTGCTACTGGATGTCACTTGCCTCCTATAAGACACTTCAAAGTCGATATTACCTTGTGGCACATGCTAAGGATCAAAACCATGTGAGTAATGCTCTTGCTACTGAGACATGTCTTACATCATAAACCACTGATGTTGATGAAGTTTTCATTCCATTGTTACTTGCAATTCTAACTAGTAGTAATTATTGCTACTGTTGCTACTTATATAGCTATTGTATCCATTTTACTTGGTTCAGATTTTCCTGTCCATCTCTTGTGTTGCACTTGTTATTTTAGATTCTGGTTGTGATTCTTAGTGCTTCTTGAAAACTCTTCCACGAAGGAAAAAGAGATATGCGAATCAAGCCTGTAATAGATAGCCCTTGAGGCATACTACTGTCCAAGTTGCAAAGATGAGCATCAATCTAGACAAGGTATTTGTTTACAGTGCCATTGCCCAAGCCTGGAAACTGTTACTGCCCTGCTTCCTATTAGCAAGAGCTATAGCAAGAATCGTGAACTTTAATAGAAGATTTTCCTTGTTGTCATGAATAGGTGGTAAAATCTGAAGTCATGGAGCTGCATATTAGACCTGTTGCTGCACCCTCGAGCTTTTCGACATCTGTGCATATCAGACCTGTTGCTGCACCTTTTCCAAATGATGTAGCCTTTCAGTTATACTCGGCAGTAACTTCTTCCTTTTTGAGTGTCCACCAGTAACTTGAGAGCTCCTTGCTTCAGTCTGTTCAAGCTCAATTTTGCTTGCGGGTTGACTTCTCTAGCTTGAATTGGGGTCTTGTGCATTGGATTTGGGAGAGACTCATGCTGAGCATACATCGTCATCTGTTCCCTATCTTGAGCATTCAACCTCATTGACCACAACCTCACAAACTACACCATAGCTCTCAAATGGCATAGATTCTTCACATGATAATACTGATTCTCTTGAAGCTGAAGGTGATGGTAGGATTATGTATGTCAAAAATCTTCCTGTCAATGTGACAGTTTTTGAAATGGAGGTGGAATTCGGCAAGTTTGGGCGATTAAGAGAAGGGGAAATGAACCTTCGAAATCAAAAGGTAGGTGTCAAGTCTGCATCTGTGAGTTCTTAAGTTCCAAATGGCTCATGAGCCTCAGCTCTAGACCACCATTTCTGACAAAGACTGCCATGGTAGATGACTTGTTATGACAGTTCTTTGGTCCACGCAGAGGATGATTCTCGCAACGATTGGTCTGGCTTTGTGGGAAATGATAGTGATTTTTCAGAACTAGTACTATTGGTGAGAGTTTCCAAAGAGGGTTTCCAAAGAGCCCACCAAAGCCAGACATACAATGCTCTCCAATGGACGATTTCTCTGGGTTCAGACAAATCTGAAGCAGCTCCTTGTAAAGCATAAGAAGGATATGAATGCACTACTCAAGGAGCTGCATTTTGCATTAAAATGTACAACAAATCCTGTTGCCATGGCCCTCAAGGTTGTGGAGGATGGCTAGACCGTACTTGAATGACAAGCACAAAATCTTTCATATTATGGCTCGGTTGGCGGGTCAGTATTCCTGCATTAGAAACTTCGGCTTCGTGCAGTGCTTTGCTACCCTTTCCACCAAGGAAGCGTGGCCAGAGATGAATGACTATGGCAGCTTCAGGCGTGCACATGGCGAGGGAGCTGAAGACACAATTATTTGTCCAAAGCGCCTTAGAGTAGTCACCATGGCCTTCTCTTCCACTGAGATCTTCAAGTCGGTGCGGCATCAAAGAAGCCTTGTCAATTCATCTATGCAGGATCAGCAGGAGACCTCGAATCCAGGATTAGTAGACACTATAAATAACATGACATGCTGGAGAATTGTGAAAGCTCAAATCACTAGTGCCGACTGATTTGCTGCATCGATAGCTCCTCTGCCACATGTCCAATTAATAGAGCTTCTCTATCCAGCCAAATCTGCAACCCCTATTCTCTACTTCCTTTAGTACATTATGGGGTAGGAGATCCCTCAACTGTGGTAACAGCTTGACCTTTTGAAGTCCTCAGCAAGGCAATGATGCTGCCTCAAATCCAGAAATCAACACATTGTTCAGATGGACCAGCTTCATATTTTTCATGCGATTAAGTTTGGCAATTACTATAAGGCCTTGACCTGTCACTATAGTGTAAGATAGATTGATCAGTTGTATGATAGATCTGTCACTGCAATGTAAGATAGATCTGTCACTACAATGTAAGATAGATTGACCTGTTGTAAATCCGCACAATGGTGCACTAACACTAGAACTCCAGTGTCATCAATAGACGAACACTGCTTGACATCAAGCTCCACCAAGTGGATGTATCCTCTGCCGATAGTAGCCAGTCCAACAGAAGTTATAGATGCACAATATGGAAGTCCTGGTCTTTTTTTTGGTCTTTCTCTGCTTTGATTATGTCTTCTTCTACTGCATAAGTCTCGCACCTGTCGTCTTTCAGCATTTCATTGTGTCTTTCAATCTACTTCAACGTTTCACCAGGTCCATTCAATTCCTACTTTGATTTCTTCCATTTTTTCTCTAAGAGAGCTTAATTTAGTTGTTTCCTCATTGTGCTACTTCGTAAAATGGGAAAGCTCCTCATCTACCTTCAAATGCCCTAAATTGGTGACCACAAGGTGGTCATTGGCGTCAGGCTCATCTATAGGGTTGCAAGTGTCTTATGCATGCCATAATCCTCCCTCAGGTTGATAGCATACTCGTGCTTCCGAATCTGGCCTCTGTGAATCTACCTACAAGCAATGCTTGCTTCATATCTTTAGCAAATAGGCTCCATGACTACCCCTTTATCAAATCTCTATCTAGTACAATAAATGCTAGCAGAGCAATAGAGCCCTTTCAGGCCACTTCTACAACATTAATGGTATAAATCACCCTGCTCTTGGTGCCAATAACCTGCAATACTGCTGTAGCTCGCATGATGCTTTTGCCATAAAAATAGTTATGACCTTGCTTGAAATGATGAGTAGAATCAAGTTAGAGGATGTATTTTGGCCATAATTCCACCATGGAAGCTTCAAGCAAGCTGAAAAGAAGAAGAAGAAAGCTCTACCCCAAAAAGTAACTAAGATTTAGGTCTTCTCCAAGTCCAGTTACCATATTTTACCAAGTATATCCAAAACTTGCATGAAAATTTGATAACGACTCGCTATTTTGTCCATTCAGCACCATATCCATCCCTTCCATCTTCAAAGATCTCTAGATTTACCCTTCTTCCAATTGTAGATGTCCTGCAAGTCACTACTAGTCGGTATCCATGTCTTGTACCTATAGTACTTGTCTGAAATTGATTTTTATGATGAAAATTAGGACTAAATATGAAGAAAAAGAGGAGAAAAACGTATCAAAGACCAATGCTTTGATACCACTTGTCAAGGAGAGGGCTGAAGAGAGAGAAAGAGGAGAGAGCAGACTATAGAAGAGAGTAGTGCAGAAGAGAGTGATGAGGAGAGAGAAAGACTATAAAAAAAGAGAGAAAGACATGGAAGAAGAAGAGAGATGGCTGGAAGCCATGAAAGGATAGGAGGAGCTAGAGAGAGAAGAATGATAAAGTTGTATTCTTGTGTAAAAAGTTAATATCATGTACATTTGTCCTTAGAAACCATACTCTCTGGGAATAGATTGTATAATACTCTCTCAGAATGTTCTTAGAAACCATACTCTTTGGGAATAGCTTGTATAATACTAGTCGTTATCCATGTCTTGTACCTATAGTACTTGTCTGAAATTGATTTTTATGATGAAAATTAGGACTAAATATGAAGAAAAAGAGGAGAAAAACGTATCAAAGACCAATGCTTTGATACCACTTGTCAAGGAGAGGACTGAAGATAGAGAAAGAGGAGAGAGAAGACTATAGAAAAGAGAGTAGTGCAGAAGAGAGTGAAAGAGAGTGATGAGGAGAGAGAAAGACTATAAAAGAAGAGAGAAAGACATGGAATAAGAAGAGAGATGGCTGGAAGCCATGAAAGGATAGGAGGAGCTAGAGAGAGAAGAATGATAAAGTTGTATTCTTGTGTAAAAAGTTAATATCATGTATATTTGTCCTTAGCCATTTTATATGCACCTAATTCCACTCTTTACACATACAGCCTAAATGAGTGCTAGAATTTAGGGAGAATGTTCTTAGAAACCATACTCTCTAGGAATAGCTTGTATAATAAATGAAAAGATTTTTCCGAAGAAGATGCAACATGGATCAAGGAGTCAATTCTCCACAGAGACCAAACGAGTTTCTCTTTCGATAATGACATCTTGATTTATCTAAGCAAAAGAGAATATAATATATCTAAATAAAATATCTTTGAAAAATAGATGAATAATTTTTTAAAAAACTTTAAATTTAAATCAAAATCCTTAGTAAAGGCTTAAAAGGGATAAAAGGGAGGAAGAGGGTGACCTTGAAGGCTACCATCTAAATGATGGTGCCTTGCCCTTCAAGGGTTGTAATGCCAATCAAAAAACCCCCCCCTCCCCATTCAACTTGCCACCACGATCCCCCTACCATCGATATACCTCCCCTCCCCTCCCCAATGATACACAGTCATGATCCCTCCCCATTGATACATATCCCCTTTAAAAAAGATTTTTCTTCCCTCCTCCATAGTGATACTGTAAACCCCCCCCTCCCCTTTTCATTTTTATTTAAAAAATCATAATCCATCTACCCCCCCCAAAAAAAAAGCTTGCCTTCACTATAGAAAAAGGGGCTTGTCTCAAAGAGGAGGGCTCCACAGGGTGGGGGGTCACTTATGAATATATATATATATATATATATATATATATATATATATATATATATATATATATATAATGTGAGCTCAAAATAAGGGGTTTTTAAAACAGATTTTTAATATATTTTTTACATACAGAAGGGTGTCATATAAAGGGGTTGCTTACAGATTGAATAGAAAAGGGTCGTGTTTTATTTAAGAAAAATTCGCAGATTAGGATATTTATAAATAGGCCATGAACGCACGTTATATAGAGAATATATATATATAGTTGTGAGATGTCCGCTAGTTTCAATCCACGGCACATCTTTTAGTAGTCCATCAATAGGTTTTCCCGTAAATGATACCGCCCAGTGCTCCCTTGGAACATCACGGGGTTTGCCACTTAGGCCCTACCGAGTCTACTTCGCAACGGGAGAGTTCCAGCCGAACCCACTAGGATCGACCTGAAGATTTGGGTTCCTAAAATCGGATGGGTCTCCTAGTAGCCAGCTAGCGTCAATAATTTCGAGTCGCACTTTTTAGAGGATTACTCGGACTTGCCATTGCACTTAGTTCAAAGAGGATGGGAGACGGAGGGGAGTGTGATATGTCAACCCTCCTGCCCATAAGGAAAAATCCCATTCCGGCCCCCTAAAACAATGCAAGTCAGTTCTACCTAATGACTAGTTGGTCAATTTACCGGTCAATTTACCATCTTCCTATTTCTATTTCTGATTTAGAAAAGCTCCCAGCTAACCGGGACCACCCTACCATTGGACGGACCCGTCAGGGGTTACGCCCACCTGCTTTCCTCTGATGATGGGTCATCTTTAGTTTTTTAATTACCTACAACACATTTATTGGAACATATACAACTAGCTTCCTTAATTAGTCCATTAAGTCACAGGTTCCTTCACATAATTTATCTCACCAACATGCATACAATTCGAACAGTAAAGCAAACTTCTTTATTATATTGGAAGTTTATTACAATTTCTATCATTTCGTCCCAGTGAAAGATACACAGAATTCCATAAGGATATTCTGTCTACCAAGATTCCACCCTCATAACTAGTATTTAGGGTTCCAGGATCCCATCCTGGGTCACGAAGGGGCTCGTCAGATTCTTGGAACAATGCAGGATTTACAGCCAGAGCCCCCTCTGGCACCTACAATTCCTACTGTCCGAGACTATCCCTACTGACAGACCTTTTGCCTATGGAGCCGGTCCAAGCCTCTCGTAGCAATAATCATGACCCCCTTGGAGTAGGGTCTCGCCGCTAGCTTGGGGGTAGCCTAGCGCGATCCTTCCTTTTATTCACTTTGATAATAATTTCAATCAAAAATCTAAATTCTAGCAAACACAAACAGTCATTTCAAATGTGTATCAAATGATGCAATGACAATCATCTCAACATGTAATTCACAGCTTCACATAGCCAAGGTAAACCTTATCCTAAGGTAACCTTACATTCTAATGAGGATTCTCCTTCCCATAAAGAAGTGTTGAGTACACCTCTTATAACATGTTAAGCAAGGCATGAATTTTCCATTTGGGTTCACTTATCCAACATAAGCAAAATCCCTTAAGGAAATATATTGTGTCAATAACTCAACGAGATGACCTATAGGATTCCTAAATAGACAATCAGTTTCTATAACCATCTCTAGTCAACTCTTAACTTATCGCATTCGACCATAACTATATCGAACGCGCATAAAGACATGTACAATAACCTTTGACAATTAATTCTATCCTGATTCTATGACTTAGAATCTCAATTAATCTAGCTACAAATCATAGTGATTAATTGTTTATGCTTGTACTAATATGTTTTTTTAGATGAGTTATCAATTTGTGTAAGTGAATAATATGGAAGCTAATACCTTATGTAATTAACTTATATAGCAAAATAATAATCTAGTAATGAATAACCTAGTTTGGTAGTATGACGACATTAGGAACTTTGTCTTTACTCGCGCTCGCATTAGCCACACCCGACGTTCCATTGGTAGTGGCAACTCCCGCAACCTCGAGCACTCCCATATCATTGGCAATACCCGTTGCTTGACCGGTTGCATTGGTCCCCATGGTTTTTCCACTTCGTCGCTTTGGAGCCATCATCCACGAGTGGTGCGAGAGATAGGGAAGGTGGAATAGATTTGAGATGAGAGAGCGTAAGAGAATATGTCTTAGTTAAAGATTGAGACAAGGGATTTGAGCTAACTCTCTTCCTCTCTCTCTCTCTGTCTCTCTCTGTCTCTCTCTCTCTCTCTAGTTTCTTCTCGCAGCCTCTTGAAGGAGTATCCTTCTTTCTCTCTTCTTCTCTCTCGCAGCCTCTCAAGGTCTCCTTATGTCTCCCTAAGTGCCCCCCATGCCTCTTATTTATAGTGAATTGGAGAAGAAGGGTTGTGGCTGAGAGGAGGAGCTCTTTGTGGAGGGGGATCTTGGAAAGATCAATGATCTGATGCTCAGATCATAAATCCGATGGTTCCATTGGCTCCAAAAGGGGGGTAAAACCCCAAGACACTTGCTTAAAAAGCTCTCACTTCACTCCTTCTTTTCTCTGTTTGAAGTGCTGTCTACTACCTGTAGACCGTGATCGAAATGCGTGCGATTTCGCCAGTCACTTTTCTTTATTTTTCTTTTTATAAAATCTTCAAACTAACTAATACATCACTTGTTTTTTTCTTTTAAATGACATCTAGTTCTAGAAATCTCCATATCTCTTTTTTTTAAAAGTTAAGGATAATCTCTAAAATATCTAAAATATTCTAGTCTTGTCCAAAAGTCTAATCTTCTTAGACCATCCTTATTACGCACATTAACATTAGTGATTAATATAGCTCATATCTCTTGTTCACGTTATAACTTCCATAAAGGGTGGCTACGGTCCTTGTTAATTCATAAGAATTATCGAGTTACGACTCTTGGTTTTATTTATTTATTTATTTTTAGTTAGTTATTAATGTTAGTTAATTTTTTTCTTTAGTTAGTAACCTTACTAACTTATTAATTGACTAACTAACTTTTGAACTAACCAACTAACTTTTATTGCCTGGGAATATTACAATAGTGAACCCCCCAAGGAGGAGGGAGTGGAAAAAAAAGAGAGGAGGATATGAGGCTGTAGAAGGAGAGAGAGAGGGAGAGAAGAAAGAGAGAGAGAAAAGAAGAGAAAATAAGAAAGAGAGAGAAAAGAAGAGAAGAGAGAGAAAGTGAGAGGGAGAGAAGAGAAGAGAGAGTGAGAGAAAAGTAAAAGAAAGAGAGGAGAGAGAGTGAAGGTGAAGAAACGGAATCACATGGAGTATGAATCACACATGTGGAGCTATCTCCCTTCCCCCTCACCTCAATAAGCACATGTGATATAGATATCATTTTCTTATCTTACCAATCCCCTTCCCTTCTAAACTCTTACCATTCAACTCTATCCAATGATGTCACCACACAAGAGGGTCAATGTTACCTGTGGGATGCTTGATATAGTAGAGCTATCCAATGTGGCAGGTGCCTCATCGACTACCAAAATGATGCAACCACTAATACGATCAAGACCAGGTTGTCAGAGAGAGAACCACGGAGAGAGAAAGAGGAGAGAGAAGACTGCAAAGGAGAGAGAAAGACTACAGGAAGAGAGAGAATAAGAGTGACGAGGAGAGAGAAAGACTAGATTTAGAGAGAGAAAGACAAGAAGGAAGGGGAAGCCATAGAAGCTGTGAGCAAGAAGGGAGAGAAAGTTTGTAATTGTATTAATGTGTCAAAAAGATGTGAAAATTTACATCTTCTCTCCTTTTATACCAATGTCAGTGTGACATGGCATAACATCAACATTATTAACACTTATTTGCTATTCCCAGCTTCTTACAATCCATCCCTTCTCAAAAGTTTTTGTCCTAAAAAACAAACCTAGAAACAACTAGAGAGGAAATGGATAGAACAGAGTACTACTCTGTTTTACAGCTTTACAAATGGGAAATGAATGAAGAATGACCATTACAAGAGCTGAATTTGAAAAATGGAAGTAAGGCCCAACTATATACATGATTTGAAGTACTTCAGAAGCAAATGGAGCCATAAAGTCTTTAACAAATAGTCCCAGAACAAAGTAGACAGCTTGCTGAATAAACAGTCCCTCCTGGACCAAATCTGCTATAACTTTTGATAGAAGTGTCCAAATGAAATGTACCATATATCAAAACGAAGCTCTTGAAGAGTACTTTAAGCCCATATAGATAGCTTAATTCTGAAAATTACGTACGATAAAAACTGTTCTAAAACAGCGTGCTGTCCTGAACCAGTCTGCATCAATACTAGCTCCATAAGCAATAGGCTTCAGCCACCAATGTCTCCCTCAAGTATGGATACTCATCCAATACAGAATCAGGTCTCCAAGAAGCCTCTTCAGATGGTAAACCTCTCCATTTGATCAAATATTCCACAATAGAACGTGATCGAAGCTTCTTTTCACGCTAACCTATAACAGCCTCTGGGATGTACTGAACAAGACCATCTTCATCAATAGGTGGCAGCTCATCAACTATATCCACTGGATCACCATAATAGGGCTTGAGTTGACTAACATGGAAGACGTTATGAATCTTTGTAGAAGAGGGAAGCTCTAGTTTGTATGCCAAATCTCCAATCCGCTTAAGGATCCTGTAAGGGCCATAAAACCTGTGGGCAAGCTTATTACTGGATCCATCTTTCAACGTAGAGTACTTGGATTTGGACACTTTCAACAAAACCAGCTCTCCTTCTTGGAGCTCTAAAGGCCTCCTCTTCTCATCAGCATACATCTTCATTTGATCTTGAGCCTTCCTTAGATTCACCTTGCATTGCTGAAGAAGGGTCTGCATTCTTTCCAACTCTTCCTTCCCATGAGGATTGATCTTTTCATTAAAGATGACTGTGGGTAAGGGCACCTTGTAACCATACAAAGCCTCAAAGGGTGAAACTCCTATGCTTGCATGAGTGGAATTGTTGTAAGCAAACTCAACTAGGTGTAACCAAGAATCCCATGAGGTTTGGACATCATAGCAAAAATGGCGAAGATAAGTCTCCAACCATTTATTAACTCTCTCTGTCTGTCCATTAGTTTGGGGATGATAAGCCGTAGATGGAGCCAACTTAGTGCCCATAGATGTAAATACCGCTTGCCAGAAGTTACTCATAAACTTTGAGTCCCTATCATGGACAATCACCTGCGGTAATCCATGTAGTCTAAAAATATGCTCCATAAACTGGTTGGCCACTTGAGAAGCAGTAAACTGAATTTTTGTTGGGATAAAATGAGCTGCTTTGGTGAGTCTGTCAACCACCACATAAATACTATTCCACCCCTTCTTAGTAGTAGGTAAGCCAGTGATAAAGTCCATAGTAATATGAGTCCATTTACCCGTAGGAATAGGCAATGGCTGTAACAAACCTCCTGGCTTATGGGTGCTATCCTTATTTTGCTGATAAGGCATACACTTCATAACAAAGTCCTTGACATCTTTCCACAGTCCTTTCCAATAAAAGCTTTTGCTGATCTTGTCATAAGTCTTGAAAACTCCCAAGTGTCCAGCTAAAGGCGAAGAATGTAACTCCTCCATAATTTTCCGCTTGAAAGAAGAAGTAGAGGGAATAACAATCTTGCCTTTCCACCAAATAAGACCATTTGTAAGCTGGTAATGCGAGTTTTCTTCCATAAGACCTTGCTGTAATTTCTGAAAGATTTGGCTAAATTCCTCATCTAAAAGATAGGCCTCCTGTAATTCTTCAATCCAATCATTATGTAGTTCTGTTATGGCTGACACTTTGCAGGCCCAGATACGAGAAAGAGAATCAGCCACTATGCTATCTTTGCCCCTTGTATGAGTGATGTCAAAGTCATAATTCTATAATGTAGCTACCCATCCTTGTAGCTTTGGAGTGAGATTTGACTGAGTAAGGAAATACTTGAGTACCCGATGATCACTATGTACTCTAAATCGGCTGCCATATAAGTAATGGTGCCATTTCTTGATTGCATGTAGGATTGCTCTGGTAATAATACTTGAAGATGGTCCTCAGATAGGGAAATAAATTCTTGACGGGCACAATTCCTAAGATAGGGATACTAGAGAGAGTGAGAGTAGATAGAAGGCTCGAGGCATAAGGGTATTGATGATGTGGACTAGGGTCGAGAATTAAGGATTGGAGAAATTTTTTTAGGATGAACTAGAAGTATCTTAATAGTCTCAAATTGAGACCGATTTATTGAAATTGTTATTCTATTTGCAAAATATTGTTTTTGTATCATGCCTAATGGCATGTAATAAACACTATTTAACATATTAAAAAGAAGTTGATTTTATATATTTCACAACATGGTAGGAATTCAATAATTAAAAACACACCTTTGAAGAGAGTGGGAGGGTAGATTCCCAATGGATTTGTCTTGTGGCTAGTGGGTGGTCTTGGTAAGCCAAGAGGTTTTCTTCAAAAGCAGTGGAACTAGGTAGATTTATAAAAGAGTTGATTGATGACTTTTCCTAGGGTATGGTCTTTGAACCCAATCACATGCCATTTAAGGAGAACGGAGATGAAATTTGGCCTTATGGGGAGAGGGGTAGAGTTCATCTCCCCCTTGTCTCTCAATCACTATGAACCAAGTATGGAAATTGAGTCGCTCTTGGCCTCAATGGATTACAAATTGATCATTCTGACTATTAGAATGCTGTTAGAGATTTCTAGGTCTTTGGAAAACCTTAGATTGATACTCGTGGGTCAAGGATAAACACTTCATTATGAGATATATCCAATGCTTCTTAGTCAAATCAATGTTTGATATTCATGTGGAGTGCAGACAGTGGCAGCTAGAATAAACCCTAGACAACTACCAAAAGTGTACCTTCCATATCAATGGATATGGTATAAATGGTATCATAGCATGTTTAAAATAATAATCTCTTGAATGTCCCAAAAAAATGAAAAAATTGATCGACAGTAAAGCTAAGGAGCAATTGTTAAAATTATCCACCATTTGAACAAAAGAAGATAGCCTCACAAACTTGAAATTGGAAAGTTCCTTAGAAAAGGGTTTAGAGTTGATATCCATCAAGCATGGAGATCTCAATTAAGCAATCAAAAAATAAAACCTACAAATTAATAGTTGAAGTAAGCTAACTACAGTATACTAAAATTAAAAATGATGGCCAAGGAGTGAAATTCTTCTATCTTGATAGGCATAATTATGCATGAAGAACAAGTGTTGCATGAGCTCTTTCTCGAAGTTTATTGATTAGGATCTTAATGAAGTTGCTCTCTGAGAGAGGAAATATTTCAAACAATGGAAAATATGTTCACTCCTACAAATTTCCAATCTGTCAATATCCAAGGGGCTGATTTGACTATTTTAGCTAGAGTTTGACTCTTGTTGATTGCTTCATCTATGCTAATCTAGTAAGTGATACATAATATGACTTATGGAGGATACACTGGGTTAAGTGTTTGCAAATAGTCCAATTTTTTGTATTTTACAAAAGTTCAAAAAAACCCTAAAGTACAAAGAGAGGGAAAATCAATTACTTGAACCCATGGGCTTATTACCACGTTACTAGGGTTGTGCAGTTTAGTTATATAGTTGTAATAGATTGATCTCATGCCAAAAATTATGAAATTGAAGAGCTCCCTAATGTATACTGGGAATACTTAGGACCCAACACTATGAGAAAATCTCCTACTTATTTTAGAATCATTGTACAATAATTTCATGATAAATATATGTACTTATCCTAAGTTCCTTCAAATCCAAGATCTTATGTAAGGTTTTCTTTCTTTTGTATCTTCGTGCAAGCTACCCTACGTAGAATCTTGTTTGGCCCTTGTCAAAATATAAAATATAAGACTTTGAGCTTCATTTTGGAAAAGTCTGCGCCAAAAACTAAATCTACTAGATTATTTTATGTTCTATAGAAAAATTAATCCATGTAGAGTGCATCATGAATATGCAAGCCTTGAGGAAAAGACACATGATTGTAATAAGGAGAATGAGATAATGTTGAATAGATTAATCAATGTGGACACAAACAAAATTGCTTTAATGAAATATTTATTTTTCCATAAGATACAAACCATGAGTTGACAATGATATTTCGATGTGAAAGTTATGCTCTCATCCTTCATAGATTGGTGCAAGATGAGTCACAAGAAATTCATGAACTATTTCCAATAATCTATAGAGCTAGATCTTAGTGCAACCTTACCCTAAGGGAATAAATATATTGTACAATGATGCATAACTTTGTCCCTGAAAACTTCCAATTTAATCCAAATTGTTGGACCCAATATCAAGAATGGGGAATGATATGTTCATATTTCTCCACCTATGTCAATTTGACATATGGTATTGAGTATGATTTATGGAGGTTGCTTTGGGTAGAAAGAGTTTGGCTAGCTCTACTTTATATGTTCCACAAAAGCCAGTCAAAATTCATGGTGTATAGGGATGACAAGATAATGACCCTTAATAAGTGGACCTATCATAAAGTGAGTGAAATTATCCAACCAAGTTGAGTAGTTGTAACTCATAGATCTTGAGCCAACAACTACAAGGTTGAGGATATCCCCTATTTCTACTTACCTATAGTATATCAACAACTTAACACCCTGAATGAACTCCTTGCTTATTTCATAATATTCATATAAGAATTTCATGGTTAAATACTATATATCTAGCTTTTATATTAACACTTCATGGTGGAGGATAAACAAAATCCCTTTTGGAAGTATATATCAGCTACTTTTGTATAGCCCATGGCATATACTCAAATATGACATCTTTGACTTTTTGGTACTAATATTGTGTAAAGTTGTATAATAAAATCTTCTAATAGATCTAGGGGAATTACTAAATCAAGTATATCATAACCAATTAGACTAATGCCATTAATGGATAGGTTAAATGTAAGAAAAATGTGAATGCTCTAAATACTTGTTCTTACCACTCTAAAGAAAGATCCATGTGTTGATACAAAAGAATTGTTATAACTTAGCTAGATTACCTAGGTAATTTATATACCTCCAATAATAAATCTTGGCAAGATTATATTAAGTGGGATTAACGTAAAATCCTCCAACAAGGACCACTATTTTGGATCAAGTATTCCTTCATCTCCTTGGTCCATCAAATTGCACGATAAAAATAATGATTTAGGAAAAAATCTAGGGGTCTGACAAGTCCAACAAGACATAGTATAACCTCAAGATAACTTCAAGTTCACACATCCATAAGTCTTGAAAAGCAAGCAAACCTAAGATTCAATTAGCTAAAGCTAGTTGAATCTTGAAGGGGTTAAGAAAAAAACTTTCTCTCTACATAGTCAAACTCAACAAGGTCGAGGATACCAAGGATGAGGATGAGACTTCATGATTAAGTGAGTTCATTGATATCTTTATTAAGAAATTAACAAAATAACTCCTGAAAGGGATGTGGACCATAAGATCAAGTTAGTCCCTGGAATTGAACTAGTTGTTATAAGAAGATCTACAAAATATCCATCCTTGAAGCAATCAAACTGAAGGAGAAATTAAAGGAACTCCTAGATCAAAGGTTTGTTCATTCTAGTGACTCTCCCTAGGGTGCTTCTATTCTATTCCAAAAGAAGAAGGAAGGGATCATTTGATTGTGTATCAATTACAAGGGATTAAATCAAGTTACTATCAATAATAAATATCACATTCCCCAAATGATAAGCTACTGGATTGATTGCAAGGGGCAGTGATCTTTTCTAAGATCGATCTAATTGGATATTATCAAATCCAAATAAAGAATAAACACATACCAAAGATAGCCTTCACCACTTAGGTATGGCCATTACAAGATCATTGTAATGTCTTTTAGACTGGCCAACATTCCTACTACTTTTGATTGGCTACTCCAAAATAGTTTTTAGCCATACCTAGATGAGTTTTCCCTCATTTTTTAAAGAAAAAAATATTCTCGTGTATTCAAAGGACGAGGAAGGTAATCTAGGCCAATGAGTAGGTTGTCTTGGAAATTCTTTGTGAAAACAAGCCTTTTACCAAAAAGAAAAAGTGTGCATTCTTAATCATCTCAAAAGAAGACATAATAGTGGACCCTACTAGGGTCAAGGATGTTCAGAATTGGCCATCATTCCAAAGTGTCAAATAAATTTGAGGATTTTTTGGTCTCACAAAATAGTACATGATTTTTATCAAAGATTACTCCTTGATAGCATCACCCCTCACTGAATTGCCTAAAAAGCAAGCAAAAATCACATAGATGACTTGAGAGCAAGAAAGCTTTGATAAGCTAAAGCAATGTCTCACTATTATCCCAATCTTGAAGCTGTAAGATTTTACGAAGGAATTTAAGGTCATTACTTGGATGTATTCTTACTCTTAAGAAGGGCATTCAGTGGCATATTCTTCTCGCAACCTTAAACCTTATGGGAAGAATTATGCTACGCATGAGCATTCAGTGGCATATTCTTCTCACAACCTTAAACCTTATGAGAAGAATTATGTTATGCATGACCTTAAGCTTTTAGTAATTATTCACACTCTAAAATTGTGGCACCACTACTTGCTCGGTCACTCTTGTGATACACCATAAAATTCTTGAGTAAAATTTTACCCATCTGATCTCAACATGAGATAAAGGAGATGGATTGAATTCCTATAAGAATTTGACTTTGAGTTTTGTCCTAGAAAGAAAAATGTGGTAGCTAATGCTCTAAGCATGAAATTTTTCCTAAATTTGTTACTTTCGGAAGAGTTGGCTATTATAGGATTTCTTTCAAGTCTAGTTTCCATGCCTAGCAATCCTATTTTAGAGGTTGTACTTGCCAAAATTCCTAAGGACCCCGACTACCTTGAGTAAAAGAGGACCGTCCAAACTGCGGAGATTTAGCCAAAATACAAAGGCTAAATTCAAGAATTATCATATTGAGGGTGAGCTTTGTACTATCAGCATAGCTTTTGTATACTCGATACGATAGTTGGGACATCATAATACGATTCTATGGAGGCCATGATAATTTGATAGCTAGATATCCTAGCTGTATAGAGATGTCAAGGAGAGGGTTGAGAGGTGAGAGGAATAAGAACAAAAGAGAGAGAAAAGAGGAGAGAGAATGAGTGATGAGGAGAGAAAAAGACTAGAAAGATAAGAAAAAAGAGAGAGAAGCTAAGTGGGTGAGATGAGAGACAGTAATTGTATTATGATAAAAGATATCAAAAATTACATATCTCACACAATTTATACCTATGTCATTGTAACAACGTATTATCAATAACTCTCTCACTAAAACAGGTCTTCCCAACTTCTTACAATCCATCCCTACCCAAAGGTTTTTGCCCACAAAAATAAACTTACAATGGCAAAGAAGGATGGATGAAACAAAATAGTACTCTGATTTCAACTATACAAAATATAAAAAGTGAAGCAAGTAATGAAGAGTTATTTGCTAAAATGAAGACATAAAGGAAAGCCTCTGCAATTTACATAATTCGGATGTCTTTAAAAGAAATTGGAGCCTTTGACTCATGAGCTTGGTATCCCTATCATGCACAATAACATACGGTGATCCATGTAATCTAAAGATTTTCTCCATAAACTGACTAGCCACTGGTGAAGTAGTGAATTGGATCTTAGTAGGAAGAAAATGGGCTACCTTAGTGAGTTTGTCCACCACTACTACATAAATGCTATTCCAACAATTTTTAGTAGCAGATAGGCCAATAATGAAATCCATTGTAATATGTGTCCACTTGCCTTCGGGGATAGGCAATGGCTACAACAAATCACCTAGCTTATGGGTGCTATCATTGTTCTGTTAACAAGGTATACACTTCATGACATAATCCTTAACATCCTCAATAATTTTTAGTCTAAAAGAAAAAGTAGAGGGAACAAAAATCTTCCCATTAAGCCAAATTAGGCCATTTTTAAGCTGATATCATGAGTTTTTCTCCATAAGACCTTGTTGTAATTTCTAAAATACATGGATGAGCTCATCATCCAAGAGATAGGCTTAATGTAACTCCTCAATCTAGTCACCATATGACTAAATCATAGCTGAAACCTAACATGCCCACATTCTAGAAAGAGAATTAGCTACCACATTGTCATTGTCCCTTTATATGAGTGATGTCAAAATCATAATTTTGCAAGGTAGCTATCCACGTATGCTACTTAGGGGTGAGATTCGATTGAGTAAGGAAATACTTTAGGACCCTATGATCACTTTGAACTCTAATCTGATTGCCATATAAATAATAGTGCCATTTCTTTATCACATTTTGAATATACAAGATCTCTTGGTCATAGATATTCATAGGCATCTCTTTATTTGTAAGCTTATGACTTTCAAAGACAATAACTCCATGCTCATATAGCAAAACAGTCCCTATGTCACCACATTCACTAGTGTCACACTGTATGGTAAACTCTCTAGAGAAATCCAAGCATACTAAAATAGGAGCAAAAGTAAGTAGTTCCTTTAAGGTTGAAGCTACTATCTGCAAGTGTATTCCAAAAGAATTTTTTCTTCTTCAACCTATCGTTCAAAGGAGCTACTATAACCGCATAATGCCTAATGAATATGTGATAGAATTATGATACACCAAGAAACCCTCTAAGTGAAGTAGTGGTGGTAGGTGTTGGCCAATCCTTGACATATTGCACCTTCTTAGAATCAGTCTATATCCCTTTTTCACTAATAATATGGTCTAAGTACTCCACTTTAGTCTGCATGAAAGAGCACTTATTCTCCTTAGCAAAGAGTCTATAATGCCTCAACACATCAAAAACCTTCCTCATATGTGATAAATGGTCCTATGGAGTCTTATTGTAAATCAGTATGTCATCAAAGAAGACTAAGACAAGCTGGAAGAGGAAAGGCCGTAAAAACTTATTCATTAGACTTTGGAAGGTAGTTAGAGCATTAGTAAGCCTAAATGGTATCACTAAGAAATTGTATAACCTACGATCAGTCCTAAATGCAGTTTTAACTTCATCACCCTCTTGCATATGGATTTGATACTATATGGATCTCAAGTCAACCTTGGTAAAGAATCTAGCCTCCTTGAGATCATCAAGCAAATCATCAACTCTAGGAATTGGATACATGTTCTTCATTGTGATCTTGTTTAGATCCCTATAGTCAATACACGTCCTATAAAGGGTCCATATTTCTTCTTCACTAGCAAGACTGAAGTTGCATAAGGTGAAGAAATAGGCTCAATAAACCCCATTTGTAAAAGCTCTTTGATTTCCTTGGCTACTTCTTCACACTCACATTTAGACAATCTATAGGGTGGCTTATTGATCATGAGGCTCCAAATCTACAGGGTGATCCACTGCTCTCTTAGGAGGTAATGAAGTAGGTACTCCAAACAAGTCCTTGTACTCCTCAAGTAGAGCTTTCAAAGCTGGATACTCTACTGAATTCTTGGAATGATCTTCTACATCTTTATTTAGGATGGAAAACAAAAATAATTGAGCACCTCTTGTACTCCTTCTTGAGTTGTTTAATGGTGATAAGCTAAAAAATAGATTTACTAGGGGTTTCTTGTAGATGGATAGGCTTCCATCAATGGAAAAATCTATGTACAACTATGAGAAATCCATAGTAATTTTTACTAAAGTCATCAACAAATCACACGTAAGCATAATATCTATGGGCCCCATTTCCAAAGCATTTGGAACACCTATACCTCATAATTGTCAGCTAATTGTATGGGAACCTGTGGGTACATTTGGGTGTTGATTTCCTCTTTGCCATTAGCTACTTGTACTCTTATATGGGTTACTATAAATTAGTGGAAAACAATGTAACCTATCTACAACTAAATTATTCACAAAACTATGTGTACTACCATTGTCTATCAAGATAAACACATCCTTTCCATAAATCATATCCTTCATACGAAGTGTATTAGGGCTCTTTGAACCTGTTCAAGCATCCATTGAAATATAACAAAGGGTAGTGGTAGTAAGAGGTAAATTTATCCCACGAGGATCAAAAGGAATATGCCCACTAGGGTCCCAAATGAAAATCTATCCACAACCTCATAAGACTAATCGGGATCAAGATCCTCATCATGCTCTTCAAATTCAACTTGTGCACTCACTATTGGTTCATCAATAACCTCATCATCCACATCCTTAAGTAGTATCATATTGTAATTCTTGGCCTTAGCATTCTTGTAAGTACACTTGGATGCATGATCAAATTCAACTTGTGCACTCACTATTGGTTCATCAATAACCTCATCATCCACATCATTAAGTACTATCATATTGTAATTCTTGGCCTTAGCATTCTTGTAAGTGCACTTGGATGCATGATCAATTGTACATTTTTCACCACATTTGAAACATAGACCCATTTCTTTTCTTTCCTTGAAAAGATCCATAGGTATGAACTTGCCATTGTTTGTTGAATTCTTTTAGGATCTATTGTCACCTTTCTTAGGCTCCACTTTATGGATAATTATTGACTTTGAAGCACTTTGATGTTTTGAAGCATTCAAAGCATGCCCATGTAGGGACTTTGGAACTGCTAAATGAAGTATGGGATTCTCCATAGTTTCCACCAAGTTTTTTTGTTTAGCAATGGCCCTTTGCTATCCACAAGAAGCCTGCATAGGAATGTCTTTTCTATACTTATGAGCATACCTCTCTCCTAGCTCAATGACTTGGAATAGTTGTTGAAAAAGAGAGCAAATGATGATGCCCAATAGAGGCTCTTGTATCCCACATGCATAGTGAGGAGAGGGGAGAAAGGTCAGAGACTATATAATGATGTGCTTGGTTCACTTTTCAATGCAATGTCATAATACTTTTGTCCTTTAATCAAGTGTTTGTGTCATTGTCTTAAACATATTGCAAGTGATATTTAACCTCCATCTTCATCTTTTTTGCTCATGGATCTAGTACACAGCAAGACAACCATAGCCATAGATCTAGAAGCTTACATTTCTTTAATATTTGGCTCTTCCTGATATCCAAGGCTTCCCTAGTGCCATTTGGGAGAAAGATTGGCTTCAAGATTGAAGAAATTTCAAAGACTTCAAAATATTGAGCTTCTTCAAGCTCATAATGGAGTTATATTTTAGGGCTTTTGTTCAAAGAGCTTGAATCTTTGACATTCAAGTGTTCGAGCAAGTTAAGATATTGATTCTTCAAGGATTTAATCTTCTCCAAGTATGTACGGGCTGAATTCTATGGATTATTGGAGCTTTATGATGGACTTTGGAAATTTCTTCAACCATTGGACTAAAGCCTGATTCCAAGTGAATAAATCATCTTCTTCAAGCTTTATCAATGTATTTTACTTGCTTAATCTCCAAAATCTCTAAATATCTACTTGTTTAAGGCTTTTCAACTTGTTGATGGGAGATTCTTGGTCAATTAATTCTTTGAAATTGATCAATAGATCAGAGATTAGTGTTTCTCCTAATTGATTAGAGCCTTTTTATTGAAATTAAACATTCATTTAATTTATATTTCATCATGAATGTCATTTACATTTGGTTTAGAAGATCTAGCTGCTCAAAGTAGGGTAGGTATTGTTCTAGCTATGGCAGCCATGAAAGTTGGAATGAAGGTAGAGGTGAAAATGAGGTCATAAGCTAGCATTGAGCTGGATTGAAGTTAAGAAAGCTTGAAAGAGTAGAGAGGAGAGCTAGATTAAGCTAGGCCATGCTTAGCTAAGCTCTAATACCATGTCAAAAGACATGGATCTAGAGCAAGGCATGAGCTATGGAGGATGGAAGATGTAGACAAGACTCATGTAGACATAGATACAAACAAGACCAACTATCACACAAGTGAATTAAGTTCCAATATTGACACTTGGACTCATAAACACAATCTTGTGAGGTTGCTACTAATTGATTGAGGCCTAAAGAAGGTGGAGCCAAAGGATTAATGGTTGTAGATCACTATTACTGCAAAATTTTGGGCTTGCTCCTAAAGGAACTATTCAGCCAATGTTGGCACTTAAGTACTCTATTTGATGCTTACATTTTCTAGATCCATTGCCCCATGGTCAAAGAAAGAAATGAGGTTAGTGAACAGCAAGAAGAAGGCTTCCTTGGTAGCCACCATGAAAGCTTTTCTTTCCTACCTTAAAAAATAACTAAACTTTTAACCATTTTACCTCCAAAATAGCATGTTATGGATGTACGATCTATCATTTTTTCCAAGATGCCTCCAACTTTGTCTTCAAGCACTCCATTTAGCTTTAACTAGCTCTCCTTAGTCATTTGCACTTGTCCATTTTCCAAACTGAAACCATGTCCTTGAATAACCAAAAGATAACTAGCCTATGGAAGAAATCCAAGAAAAGATTGAACCAAATAGATGAAAGACCAATGCTTTGATACCACTTGTTAAGGAGAGGGCTTAGAGGTGAGAGAAAGAAGAGTAGAAGAGAGAGAAAAGAGGAGAGAGAATGAGTGATGAGGAGAGAGAAATACTAGAAATATAAGAAATAAGGGAGAAGCCATGAAAGCTAAGCACAAGCAGATGAGATGAGAGATAATAATTATATTATGATAAAAGATGTCAAAATTTACATGTCTCACACCTTTTATATCTATGTCAATGTGACAAGGTATTATTAATAACTCTCTCACTAAAGCATGCCTTCCCAGCTTCTTACAAGAGATTTTAAATGTTGTAAGAAAAAGTTATTGTTGGCCAAGAATGGAAGTTGATATGTTGATATTTGTAACTCAATGCTTTGAGTTGTTAGAAAATTAAGATCGAAAGGATCAAGCTACCAAGAGAGTTGCACCCATTGAATATACCATAGATGAAGTGGGTGTACATTACTATGGATTTTATAGTTGGTCTTTCCATGCAAGGTGGATATGACTCAATTCTAGTAGTTGTAGATATGCTAACGAAGGTCACCCCCCATATCATTCCTATCAAGACTACCTTCAAAGCATCTGGCATTTCTAGATTTTTTATCAAGGAAATTTTTAGATTGCATGGGTTGCCAAAAAGGATTATCACATTCATTGTTCACATTTACATTCTAGAAATGTCTCTTTCAAATCATTAGCACGCATCTTTGTTTCAATACTACTTGCCATCCTCAAACTGATAGGAAAATTAAAAGAGTTAATGTAGTGTTGGAAGATATTTTGAGGACATATTGTAAGAGCTCCACCAAGCAATGGCTAGAATACTTATCTATAGTTGAGTTTACCTACAATGCCTCGTATCAACAAAATCTTGGTATAACTCCTTTTCGAACATTGTATGGGAAATAATGCTTGTTGCCTCTCAATTTGTCTAATCCAAAATTGAGGGTCAAAGAAACTAAAATAATGCTAGAAGAGATGGAGAAATAGACTAAGGTAATTTGGGCACGACATCAAAGCAACATAAGACTAGAAAAAGGCCTATGCTAGAAGAGATGGAGAAATAGACTAAGGTAATTTGACTCAACATCAAAGCAACATAAGACTAACAAAAGGCCTATGTAGACCCCAAGAGGACTCCTTGGACTTTCAAGGAAGGAAACATGATTTTCCTAAGAGTCTGACCAAAGAAGAGTTTTTTTTCTCTTGAGAAATTCAAAAAATCTCTGTCCGCTTGACATTTTGGACCCTAAAAGATTGACAAATGTCTCAGTAGAAATGCCTATACACTAGAACATCTGCCTCATCTCAAAGTTCACAATGTATTTCATGTAAGCCTTTTAAAAACTTATGTCCCCAACATGTCCTAGATGATGGATAAATTGTAATGACAACTCAAGGAAAATTGAAAGATTAACATGATAAAATCCTAAGATATCAATGAAAAGCCTCTTAGGAATTGTAATATCTTCAATTCCCTTATTTAGTGGAAAGATTTCCCTTAGGAGGATGCCATATGGATCAAGGAGTCCATCCACAAGAGAGACCACCCTGAGTTTCTTTGGAGATGAGGACATTTTGATTTTTATAAGGGGAAGTGAATGTAATATACATGTTCTCTAGTTCATTGTGCTCAAAATTTTTTGAAACCCCTGTCATCCCAAAAAGAATATTGAAATGTCTATGTGTGAACCCTCCATTTGGGAAGACAGAAATTTGAAAAAGGGACCTTAGTATGGAAAGGGGGTAGAGAAAGGAGGGGGTGACCCATTTTGGGCCCCCATTTTTGTCTCCTTGATAAAATTTAAAGAAAGTAAATTTTTTATTATAAGCCCCCCTAATGATTAGGGGGTCATCAATTATACGTAGCCTCTCTCTCTACTTGCCACCTCCCCCTACTGTCGTTGCCTTCATCATCATCATCCACCTCCTCTAGCTAGTGACACATCACCCCCCAATTTATTTAAAAAAATATTTTCCTCTCTTTCCCTCTAGACGACACCTTTCCCCCACATATGATGGGGAAGAAAACAAGCAAGCCCTCCTTCTCCAAGATTTTGCATGCGCACCCCCGCCCCCCACCCCCCCCCCCCCCCCAAACCCCACAAAATCAATGAAAGAAAAATCTCCCCCTATTCTTCTCTTTGTCAACACCTCATTTTCCCTTAGAAATAATAAAATAAACAATAATCTCCCCTTCTAGCTCTTATATAAGGAGATCTTATTCCCTTTCTTAAGTCATCTTAGAGGGGATGATGAAGAGGCTAAAGAAAAAGGAAGAAATATAGGGGAAAGACCAAAGAGAGAGGGAGAGATAAGATAGACAAAGAGAGATTTGACAAAAAAAAAAGAGAAATAAATAATTCTAAAAGTAAACATATAGATGAAAGGGAAGGCTAAAGAGAATGAGAAGAGACCACAAGGTGAATTCTATCCAAGCCACTTGTTAGTCCATGCAACCCTACTTTCTATCCTTTCACCCTTTTGTTAGGCCTCCATGAAGGCTAATCAATACAACTACTCTTCCAAGTACGGCAGGACCTTTGTCAACCACTATCCATGCAAAGTTATATGTGCCACCTTAAAAAATAACTAGGTGATCTCAAATATCAATTGTCATAGATCACTATTGGAGAAAAGGTAGATCATATTCTTTCATATACTATTAATAGTTAAGTCTTTAATATTTTATTGATACTCATAGTCACTTAGTAGATGAAGGAAACATAAGTAAGAAATAACAAAAGACCAATCTTTAATATGATGATATTATCAAGCATAGGATACTCGTATTGATACTTGAATTCATGAGATTTAGGATAAAATCATAAGGAAAAATATTGAAAAACTATGAAAACAATGGAGAAACTATGACAATGTTGCTACTAAAAATATAATCTAAAACACCTTAAGAATTTTAATGATGGTTGTAGGAACTTAGATCAATCCTTTTTGAATAATATTCAAAGAGCAAGGGTCCTAAAAATGGGACTAAAATCAAAAATCTTGTCAAACAATACTTACAAAAATATTATCATTCAAAAATATAGGTTTTAGTAAAATACTTAGATCAAAAAATTAAAAGCCAGAAGAATCATAATTACACAAGATCAAGTGATAATACCAAAAGGGGGATATGAATAATATTATGCATAAGGATAGTCTTCAAAGTATTCACCTAGGGGGAATTAAAATGAAAAGAATATCATTGTACTTGGGTAATGCTCTATGAGTCAGGTCATGTCAATGATGAAGATGGAGAATTACAAGAAAAGCTCATATGGACCCTACAATTATAGATAGCTTTCATGTGTACAAACCTACTAAGAGGTAAGGATTAACTAAGGGAATCTCCTAAAAAGAACATCATAACTACTACTAATACCATATATACATGAAAAACAAAGCTTTGGCCATAACTTGAGTGTCCTTGCATAAGCAAGTCAAGTTATTATGTTCTATAAAAGAGCACTATGATTAGAGCTAAATGATAGGTTTACTTTGTTAAGGTGATGGAACAATACGTCAAGTTAGGACAATGATAAAAAGCATATGCTAAATATGAGATAGGGTTATTTATCAATTATTTTACTTATCTTTTCCTAGGGAAGTATCTTGTTTGAAGCCAAGTTTTTTATTCACCAAGGTATTTGTGGCTAGTTTATTGGAAACACAACTCATAACTAGTTATGGATGTCCCCCTGTCAAGACCTAAAATGGGTTCAACAGAGACTCTCTCACTCTAAGCTCAATGGTAGACCTCACACAATCAATCTCCCATAGGCCTATGGCCATGAGAAACTAGCTATAGCTAGAAGAACTATCTCTAAACACTAGCATACTGCATTTTTAGTTCAGTATCTAATTGCCTACCTCAAACTCCAAGTAGTAGTGCCCAATATAAGGTGTCTAGTATACCACATATACATAAGATGGGCTCCTCCATGACTAGTTGTAGTGGCCTCTAATCACAGTATCCTGATTCATTGGTTAGGGATTGGCCCACCAATCTTTGTTTTTTTGCATAGATTGTAACACTCTCTCAACTCAGCCTCACTTAGATCCCCTTAAATCTTCATATCTAGATAGCTTGAGTTTCCTCACACACTTGGTCAATATGAAAAAAACAAGTGCTATTATGCATCAATGTGTGCATAATAATTCTTGCATGCATAAAGTGAATGAAAGGTGCACTAGAATTATTAATGTGGAAACCAATGTGTGTATGCAACAAATAATCTTCCAATATTTTCTCATGAATATGCTCTAACGATATGCGAGGTTGCTGCACAAACTCATAGGCATTGAGTATCCCAATTCATGCTAACCTTGAGTTAAAAACCACATGAATTCCTTATACATGATATGCATTAGAATTCGACAAATTTTAGTAATGTTTATAAAAAATTTAACCAATTGGCACACTTAAAATACAATGGTGGGTACCAAGGCCAACCTCCTTCTATTGAAATGCTTATTTCACATATTAAAACCTTAGTTTCCTTCATATTTTGAAGATGAATGTGAGAGAATTTTGTATTTGTTGGTTTCTTAGATTATTCTTAGCATGCTACTAAATATTGATATTTTTCTACAATTTTCAAAATTTTTGCTATTTTTTCTTATTTTAGCTATTTATTTCATTAAAAATAAAAATAAGCAAACAGTAATATGAAGTGGGAATGTGGAGAGAAGGGAGAGGAAGAGGCATAAAAATCACTCATGCACTCCACCTCATCTTTTGCCAATAGACACCAATACCCTTTCATATTTTTACTATTTCTTTACATTTTGATACATTTGAATTTTCTAAGGCTTGATCTTTACATTTTAATTCTTTTCTACTAAATATTGATATTTTTCTATAATTTTCAAATTTTTTGCTATTTTTTCTTATTTTAGCTATTTATTTCATTAAAAATAAAAATAAGCAAACAGTAATATGAAGTGGGAATGTGGAGAGAAGGGAGAGGAAGAGGCATAAAAATCACTCATGCACTCCACCTCATCTTTTGCCAATAGACACCAATACCCTTTCATATTTTTACTATTTCTTTACATTTTGATACATTTGAATTTTCTAAGGCTTGGTCTTTACATTTTAATTCTTTTTAACTTTTTGTAAATACAAGCACATATACTCTTATTTATATAATTTATTTTGATGGATATGGGCCATCATCTAGGATCTCTTTTTGGTGATTTTGTAATAATGTGAATATTATTTTCTTTGTAAAATATAGAAATGTGATGTATGCATGGATATTTGTATGCCTTGTTTTTGTGTTTCTTTGGATATCATTAGACATTATCAAATCAAGCACCATAATTTCATAATTTTGTTTTTTGCTTTTACATGCCCTTTTTCTCATTCTTTCCCTCTTCAAAATGACTAGGTGTATTAAAATTTGTATCCCTTGGAAGCCGATCCCAAGTGCCCCTTAAAATTGGGTATGCCCACTTGTTTTTTAGGCCTTTTATGGCCTTATTGGTTGCCCCCCATTGTGCATTCCCACATAAATTAAGACCTTGAAGCATGAAACTTTACCTCAAATGCTAGAAATGATGAGCAACTCATGGATGGTCTTTGTAGACTTGACTTGATGCTTCACTTTGCCTTCAACTTTAAAATGACCTGCATCATCATGTACCTCAAACATTTTGCTCAAACGGCCACTTTGAAGCTTTAAATCATCAATTTCCACTGAAAATGCCCTATGGATCTTCAAAAAAATACTTTGAAATCCCACAAAGTACACCTCTAAATCCACCTCCCATTGGTGACCATGGGATAAGGCAACCCAGCCTGTCGAATCCATAGACCAAACTTACCAATAGAACATAAAATGTGAAAGCACACTTGACAACCAAAGAGATAACTAAATAAAAAATGGAAAATCAAACATTTAGCCCCACAAACCATGGATCAAAGGCTTAGAGACTAGAACTAAGAAATGAGGATTCCATCAAGAGAATAGTAGTCAATAATTATCCTTGCTAACAAATCCTCAAGAGATGAACTAGATGACATCCTAGCTCAGTCTCGATAGGGGACAATCCACCCTCACATAAGCTCACAAGCACTAGCAAGAGGCTTGGACTGACTCCTTGCCACTTAGAATCCACTAATGCCAAAGAAAATAAACACTAAACCCAATACCCCTTGAGAAATGTGCTTTCAATCCATCATCATATATATTTTCTCATGCTCTTTTTTTCATTATTTTTTTAAATTTTTCTTTCCTTTCTTTTCTTAGTGGGGATAGCTAGTCGACCATTTCTTTGTTGACTGTAGTGCCCCAAGAAGATCAAGGCATCGGTGGTGGGGGCCTCGGGTCCTAACTCGAATCTAAGAACCTACCAAAACCTTGCAAGGTGACACACTTGATTTGATGCTTTTTTCTTTCTTTCTTTCTTTTTCTCTTTTAACTTGATGGCTAGATCTCATTCCAAGGAGGATAGGGTATCGATCTCAAGCTTGATTCAAACACAAGAACCTACTAAGCTCTCACAAGGTGACAAGTATCTTCTAGCACAATTTTTTTTTTCCTTTTGCTTCTTTATAATGGGACTTACAACAAATTTTTGCCAGTAGGCTATGCTCAAAACCTAGCTCCTTACACACTAGGGAACTTTATCATGACAAGGAATCAAACTGAACCCTCTTAACTAGCCGAGCTACCTCATAGAAGAAAGGAAACCACCTATTGACTATCAAAACTAACAAAGATAACACCAAGATCATCCTATGAGCACCACCAAGCAAGAAACTAGAAATTGAGGCATTTTTCTCAACAAGGACACTCAAACCTCAATCCAAGCCCTAGGTTGAGATCTGTGGAAGATGATACACAAGTGATTCCTACCCCTTTGTCTCAAAATATAAAGAAGAAACCAATAAAGAGACAAGGTGATAGAGACACTTGATAGTGAAAATATCCATGTTGAGGCACAAAACACCATCTTGGACTACAAATGGACTAACTTGCAAAACCAAACTCAAACAATAGTCCACAAGTCAAAGTCCCTTGCACCCAACAGAATGAAATTGGCCCTCTTGATCTAATGAAATATATCAAGGGAGTGTATACTTCCTTCCAAGATAAGGTGGATTCTTTGACGAGTAAGCTTAGTAAAGCTCTTACAAATTTAGCCTCGGAAAAGACTACTTTGAGTGATATCCATATCCAAATGATAGCAGTTATGGCTTTGATGGATTCCCATGAAGCCATGATTAAAGAGTTAGAAGCTAAAGTTGCTACTTTAGAGGAATAAAATGTGTCCTTAACCAAAGAGAAGGATGCCGCCCTTGAGGAAATGATTGAATCAACTCACAAGCTTGGTGTTTGTGAAGGCCAATTGCAACATTCTCAAGAGACTATAGAGTCGCAAAAGCAATCTATTGATGATGAACTTAATTTGAAAATTTCCACTCTTTCTGTTCCTCCTCCAGCTCCCATGATGTTTTGTTTGTTGTCTAAAGAAGAACTAGACAACTTGCAACAAAAGGCTAAATTGCGTGATGGATTTTCTACAAAGGTAGAACGCCTTCAGCAACGCATGAATTGTGACCAAGAGGATTTTGTCCATCATGCTGAATTGGTGTCACCTCCATCATCTTTTTGGATTTAGTATCAACAAGCAGCGCTTGGCATTGTATATCTCTTTGATTAATCTGGATTTAGAACCTCCAAAGGATGGGTGGCAGAATATGTGGTTAGCAAATTTACTGAAAGCAGTATTTGACAAATTTGTAGATGACTTGATTTCTCATGAAGCTCAACTCTTATCTTTTATGTATCTCGGAGAAGATTTGCACATCCCTGATGAGGAGGATATTAACTTTTATGTAGGAGATGTGTTTTTACAAGCAGTTATGTATGTCCATGCAGCTGAAATGAATATTTTTGATGGCTTGAAAACTTATTATCAGTAGACATTGTGGTGTAAAGGTTATGCTTAGCATCCTCCTTTGGAGAATGATGTTCTAGAACCTTGCTGTCAAACTGAGTGTATTTCACAAGTCTGATATTCAGCCCTTGAGATCTCAATTGTTAAACCATATCACTAACAACCCTCTATTCAATGAAGATTCCTTCTCAGCTTTTAATTTCCATTGTTCTATTTATCCTTATGATCCTCATGATATCCTATCATATTTCTTAATCTCCTATTGATTACCATTGTATATATACATTCTTCAATCTAATCCAAATAGTGTCCCTCTTTTATCTTTTACTCCTATTTTTTTCCTTCACATTTCAATTTTTACTACATGTCCATTTATTGTTGATCCTATATCCTCACCTACTCCTATTGAAACTACTTCTGTTGTTCAACCTATTCCTTCTGTTTTCTCGGTTCAAATATCTTCATTCTATGATTTATCTTACCCCTCTTCACTGTTTTCCTATTATCCCTTTACCATCTTCTTCAAATTATATTAATCTTCCTCCCCAATCAATTATTATGGATACTCCTCGATATAACAGTGATATCCTCCATTGACAGCAATGGATGTTACATGATTCTTTGACAAGACCAGTATTTAGTTGGCCTATCATTCATGGTTCTTGGGACACTTCAGTGCAATGTTCCACTTTTTATCTGCAATTTGCTAAAGCACAAGCTTCTTCTGAGGATACTTTAGTACGACTGGTATCTCATTTTTTCTGGTATCTTGATTTTCTAAATCAATAGTCTCACATGAATACTAGAAAGAGTATTCTGAACTTGATGATTAATCCAAATGAGGATGTGACTGTTGCTCAGATGGATATTCTATATTATTTTACACAAGCTTTTCCTACTAGGTTCATTATCTTGTTGGAAAGGATGTGTTGCTTACAATTTCTTCAAAATGTGCCTCTATATTTTGTGGATGAGAACAAGAGCTTGGATCGTCTCAAGCTAAGTATGAAGTTCAAGAAAAAATATCTTCATCATACATAGCTTGTGGACATTCTCTTGGATGTAATGATCATTTTTAATGAAAATATTTCTCCTTGTTCTTCAATTTTTGGGAGCATGTGCTGTTTAGAGTACATTATTTTGTGTCCATGTGAGTTGTGTATATGTTTTATGGTGTATATGTGGTGTTTTATCCCTCTTGCATGGAATTGAAGATGAAAAGGAAGTTGATTGAGAAGATGATTAAAGGTGGTTTGAGATTTTATCTATAGGATGGATGCTTATGGCATAAGAAAACAAACCTCTTATATCATTTACAAGTTTGTCTTGCTTTTATATTTTAAAGCTGTGATAATGGATAAAGGTGTTTTCCTTTCGTTGTATTATTCATTAGATACATGTTATGAGTTGGGGTTGTAGTTGGATGGTTTATTGAAGATGATAAAACAGATTGAGATGAGCTATATTTTGAACTTATATTCTCTTTTTCCTAAGTCACGAGGATGCTCCCTGATTAAGTGTGGGGATATGTTAAGGGTTGAAATGACTTGATTTTTGGTTGATTTTGGTTATTTTTATGGACTGAATGGTTGATTTTTGATGGATTTTGAATGAGGTCTAGTTGTTTTGGAAGTGTTTGAGAGTGTTTTGAATGAGGTTAAATATGTTTTGGAAGCTCATGATGTTTTTAGAATGGAGATATGATGTTCTAGCATGTTCTGTTGATGTCTTTTAGTGTTTGATTGTGCATGTTTATGTCTGTTGACCTTCTGCTTTGCTCTGCTTTTCTTCTATATGAAGGGTTGGAGTAGTGATTAATGAATTTTTAGAGTGTTTGGAAGCTTGTTGATTGATTTTTTATGGGTTTAAGTGATTTAAGTGAGCTAAGAGCTTTCCGATGCCTTCTGTTGACCCTCTATTGAACATTTGTAGATCATATGTTTCTGTTTTGTTTTGTTCTGTATACCTTTGTAAGTGTGATGATGGATGAATGTGAAGCTTGGAAAATTTTTTCAATCTTGGGAAGGGATGAATATAAGTTTAAATTAGCTTGAAGAAGTAGTTGTTGAAGGCTTGAAGAAAAGACTGAAGTGAAGTGACAGTAGTGAGCTCTCAAGGGACATCGTAGTGGTCGTAGCGACCTTTCATACTAGACATACCTCTTGGAAGGGGTATCCATGACCTAATAGGGGTTATGAATGATTATTATTGATTATGTCATTGTACTATTGAGAGAGAATATGTATGAGAGAGAGAGAGAGAGAGAGTGTGTGTGTGTGTGTGTGATATCCAATTCTATGAAAAACAATGTATCTATGAGTGAGAGATTGTGAGAGAAAGCTATGGAACTTTTGAAGAAGAATATTATGTGATGATTTCCATTAAAAGTGGTGCATTATCTTGTATCCTTGTGGTTTCTTGATGAATTTTATGAAGAATATAATCAATTTGGTTCAAGTTAAAGCCGTGGGAGAATTGTTTCTATGAACCTGCGTGAAGATTTCTTATTTGTGGTGTTCTTTTCCTTGTTGTGGATATATCAAATATGACAAAGATGTTTGTTGATGATATAAGATAGATTTTCTTGTAGTAGATTCCTTTTTTTGTTGGTGTTCCTCTTGGGGCTCCACCCCACATTCACGTTATTTAACTCCTTGGGGTAGTTATTTGGTTCCTTGAGACACATGCAATGCTTCATCCTCTTAGTGACTGTTTTGAGCATTTAATGTGCACATGTCCACTTATTATTGAGTGATATGCTCTCACATCCTCATTTATCGTTTCCAAAATTTGATTATTTATTTTGCTTTTAGCCATGCTTGCTAATTGCTATCCATAGTGACTAGTAGATAGAAAATTAGCAATAGCTTTTTCACCAATGTCCATTTGGAGAGACTTTTAGCTCTATATCTCCATGATGAAGTCCTCTAGCCATGCATAATCTCTTTTTTTGTTAAAATTGCAATGATCTATTCTAGAACCAATTTTCCTAAGCTATCCAAAACCTGTTTGAGTCCTAATTTAGCATGTAACATATAAGTACCCTGTAATAACCTATAAACCTTCCTATTTTAGCTTGTAAAACTTTTTGTGACCTATAAGTACCTTATAATAGCTTGTATCACCTATGGGAGAAGGCTTTAACAACTTAAAACCTACTCTTGGCCCTATAACTATTGATGACACCTGCAAGACTTTGGCACTTGTATGACCTATTTTTGACTCTATTTTTAATGAAAGATCCTTGTAAATAAGCGTGTGCTTTTGAATACGAATGAGTCATTGATCAGCCCCAAATTAGTGGAAATTTATCATTTCACCTACAAATCTTATAGGCTCTAGATCATCGAGGGTTTGCAAAGTTTCTCTTGGGTTGGGATGATACACCCCTTCAGACATAATTGATAAGGAAGGGTCACCTATATTTTGGCTTACAGACTCGCTTGGCGTCCACTTTTCATCATGGAAATATACATGGAAAATAAATGGTAAGCCTAGGCAACCATGTATAAATTGTAGGATTGAATTGAGTCTTTATGCTCTTCAATGAAATGCAAGGATTGATAGATACAAAAGGCTGAAATAGAACAGAAAAGGGGTAGGGAATTACCTTTGAGTAGTGACTCGTTACTACTTAACATCATGGTTATTTTTCTAATCATGGTGATAAATGAATCACAAAAGCAAAGCAATACCAATGTTAGGCATAAAAATTATGCCAATGAACCAATTAGAGCATCAATAGAGCACTAAAATTAGTGGGCAAGATAGATGAATGCAAGCATAACCACAATCAGCCCTAAGAGAGGCCATGCATGCTATCCAATGTAAAATTTGATTATGCATGCCTCTTAATCCATATTTTCAGCAAGTGGATAAGCTAAAAAAATGGATGGAAAGAGAGATTGAAGAGAGTAGACTCAATTGTACTCTTAATGAGTGGTGAAGAGTGTGATGGAAAACCAATCAATAAATTTTCATTCTCCAAGGAATCCAAATATTCAATGCTTGCTATAGTGATACTCCCTTGCCAATGTCAACCTCTATTTTGATGAAATCCTCAATTCTTTAAGTGTGCTTGAATGTTATATATGCATTGTTGTCCATAATAAAAGTAGGCCCCAAATCTTGATGGGATGAACCGATGTTGATGAAGTAAGTGCTCCCTAACCTTAATCACACTCCTAAAAGTAAATAAATGCTAAAAGCCCTATCAAATCCACAAGAATATAAGATATTTTTATATTGCACTACTGCTATCCATGGTCTTCAAGAGAGGAATTATGCTCCCATTCTTGAAAGATTACTTCAATGTTTTCCCAATAATGGTTGGCAATGGCTATAGATACACTCTTTGAAGCTTCATGAAGTAAAACCCCCTTCAAATGACCAAAATACTTGAAGATCTAACCCATAAACCATGGCTTCCCCATTTTAACTAGTTCATGAAAGCTTGAATAGGATGGAAGAAGTAAGACAAAGCCATGGATGTCAAGAAGTAGAGCTTGTGATGGATCTAGGAAATGGTTAGAGATGGAGATCAAGAGTAGAGAGCCAAACTTGAAGGTTAATTGATGGAGATCAAAGATTCTGACTGTTTTCTTGTGTATTTTAGCATTAAGATTGAATAAATGAAGCCTTCAAGATAAAGTGTGGCCTTCATGGCTTCTTGCAATGGCATAGGATTACCTTGAGCAAGAAGTAGATGCCATATATTGCTCCAAATTGTGGAGAATATGAAGACGTTTGCTGTTGTTTAGTGTTATATTCAACTTGAATGTTAAAGCTTCATTCCTCCAAGGTGTAATATCCTCCAATGCTAATAATAGAAGTCTTCCTTTACCATGATTAAGGCCAATGATTAAGCAAACTAAGGGTCAACCATTACTAATAGTTGTGTGGCGCTAAAATCAGCCTGTAGATCAATGTAATTTACATTGACATATGGTATTCGATGGCTTCTAAACATGCTAAGAATTCAAGCTTAAGTAGCCATGAGATTAGGAAAAGCCTTGTGTGGTATGGCCACTTTGATACATCGTCAATGGCATGATTTAGTGGTCCATCAAGAGTGTTAACCCCAACACGAAGAAAGCAAAAGGAAATAAAAAAGACGCAGGTCAAAGGTGGAAAAAAGGTAGCCCGACTGAAGAAAGAAGAGGAGAAAAGACCAAAAGTGCAAGGGCAACCTTAAAAGTCCAAGGAAAATGCAAAAGGGAAAATGAGCATTTTAAAATACAAAGGCGCACCCTGAAATCTTGTAAAAGAGTGCCAGGCGGTGGAAAATCTGGAAAGCTAAAACAGAAGATAAAGACAAAGGCCAAGGCAAAGAGAAACGGAAGACAAAGGCGCACGAGGAAAAGCGCAAGTCAAACTATTATAAAAGAGCACAAGCGCATCATGGTTTAATTCAAGGAGTGCCAGACTCTCACTCGTGCAATTTGTAAATGTAGATGGGTGGTGGAAAGGAAGCTAGGAAGATAGAAGGACAATGGGAAAAAGGGCCTAGGCTACGGCCGGCCATGTAAAAAAAGGGAAAAGGGGATGACGGCCCAAAAGGGATTTAGGGTTTTGTATATAAAGTTGAAAAGTGAATGAAAAGCTCATTCTTGTGTGTGGTCAAAAGTAGCTCTCCTCTTCTTCTTCTTCTTCTTGTTCTTATTGCTTGCTTGAGCTTGTGCTTGAAAGAGGGAGTGTGAGAGTGTGAGGGAGTGAGTGTGTGAGGGTGAGAGACCGAGGAGGAGAAGCTCTCCATCTTCTCCTCTTTTCTTCTCTTCTCTTCTCTTCTCTTCTCTTCTCTTCTCTTGCTCTCCGCAATGGAGCTTGGAGCATGGAGTTTGAGGATGGAGCTTGCTTAAAGCTTGCACTTGGATCGTGGAGCTACCGGAGTGCGCGGGAGAGGAGGTAACTCGAACGGCATGAAGGTAAGCTCACCACACTCGTAGATATGGATGGCGCATCGGCTATGTGAGAGGTAGCCATTAGTGCTCGGCTTGGAACACTTGAAACAATAAGCGTTTCGTGGGTCTTGGCGGTTGAGCGAAAGCTCCCACAAAGAGAACTTTCTAGATGATGCCGCTCAGTACTCTTTTGAATAACACGAGGTTTGATATCTAGATTCTCTCGAGTCTACTTCACAATGGAAGGTTTTGCCATTCCCATGAGAATCAACCTAAATTTCTAGGTTCTAACTAAACTAAGGTCATCTAACATATTAACTAGTATCGATCTTTGAACATCTACTTGTGATAGATTCTTGAACTTAAGCTGTCTCATATCGTACTTGGTTCAAGGAGAGTGAGAAACAAGGGGGAGTATGGGTACATTGACCCCTCTGCTCGTAAGGCAAAGTTTTACTCCATTCCCTTAAAATGATACAAAGTCACAAGATTCTAATTGATTCTATGTGGTTAGTGTTTCCTATATCAACATATCGAATTGTTAGAAGCTCTCGACTTATCAAGACCACCCTGCCTTAGGGTGAATTCATCAGGAATCATGCCCTCCCACTTCCCTCAGTTGGGTAGTTTTAGTTGTCCATTTACCTAACATATTTATGTTGTACATACAAAATCAGCTTCATTAATTAGTCCCTTTTAATTACAGTGTTTGTTTATGTAACTTAAGTCACAGCACACAGACAATGAAAACAATCCTTTGGAAAACAACTTCTTTATTTAATAAAAATCTTATACAAGTGTTCACCTTTTTCCCATATATGGAAGAATGAACTTTTCTTGAAGGCCTTTATTTTACCAAGATTTCCATCCCAAACTAGTATCGGGTCCTCAAGAAGTTCATCCTGAGCTCGGGGGGGTCACTCATGAATATATATAAATATAACGTGAGTTCAAAATAAGGATTTTTTAAAACACCATTTTTATACATTTTTTACATACAGAAGGGTGTCATATAAAGGGGTTACTTACAGATTGAATAGAAAAGGGTTCTATTTAATAAAACATATTAGGATATTTATAAATAGGCTATGAACGCATGTTATATAGAGAATATATATATAGTCAACTCCCCGAGATCCTGAGTTACATAAGGGTTTGGACAATTCCTAGGAATCTAAGAGTTAACTTGCCAAAGCCCCCTTTGCACCCTCAACTCCTCCTACCCAAGGATCCCCCTCCTTTTGCCATCGGGGTTGGTCTAAACTATCCAAGGTAACAAAACTAATCCCCCTTAGAAAAGGGATCCATAGGTAGCCTTGGGGAAAGTCTAAGCACACTTCTCTTTTATCGTGTTGTAAATTTGATACATTAGGATTTTGATCAAATCAATCAAACTTCCTAAGTGTATCAAGTAAACTTGTGTAGACTATTGCAAGCACAATAAATTCTTTTTCAATAAATATTTTTATAAAAATAGGGAGGTCTTAACTTAGTGGTTATTCCTTTCAACTTTGTCTTATCCCCTTCTTGGATTTCTCCTAGTTTTCCTCAGATTTTCTAAGTCTCTTTCTAATTAGTCTTCCTTCATTGGATCTTTCCTTGGTTATTATTAATTTTTCTAACTTATTTTTGTCTTTGCTTGCAATCTTTCTCAACGTAACCTTTGTCGAATGATTGTCAATTGATCTTATTACAAGTCTTGACTATTTTTCGAGATTTCTATATGTTAGGATATTATTAAAAGTTGCCTTAATTTGTGAAAATTGGGTTGGAAAAGCAAGAAACACCTAGTGTGCAAATTGAAAAATAGTATTTATGGGCTTAAACAATCACCTAGAAAGTGGTACTATAAGGTTGATCCTTTCATGCATTCACAAGGGTATTCCCCTAGTGATATGGATCCTGATTTATACATGAAGAAGGCTCATGATGGTAGTCTTATCATCTTGGTGCTTTATGTTAATAATATGATTATAGCTAGGAGTATTCATGCTGAGATCAATGCTTTAATGACTTAGCTCAAGAAGAGCTTTGAGATGAAGGACATAGGATAGCCTCACACATAGGTGTTGGTATGCACATTATGTGCAATTTCTCTAAGGGATTTCTCTACTTGTCCCAGAGAAGAGATACATTCATAGGGTACTTGAGTGATTTGATATGCAAGATGGTAAGCCTATTGGGTGTCCTTTACTTCTCATGTGAAGGTTAGTTAGGCCTATTGTTCATAATCAAATATTGACAGGGCCAAGATAGTTCCATATGCATCTGTAGTGGGTAGTTTAATGTGTAGTATAATAGCCACTCATGTTGACATAGCATTTGTAGTGGGAGTTATGGCATGTTATATGGCTACACCTAGTAGGTGACAGTGGGACACCATCTCAGGGGTCTCATGAGATACCTTAAAGGCACTATAGATATGTGCATTTGCTATGGTAGCTAGGATACAGGAGTTGTGGGTTATAGTGACTCAAATTATGCAAGACATGCAAACAATTAGAAGTCCACCTTTGGGTACATATTTACCTATTATGGAGGTGACATTTCTTGGATGTCCAGGGCACTATCACTTCATCAAGGAGATGCTAGAGGAAAAGTCCATTGAGCTTGGCAAGATTCCTATGGATATGAATCTTGCAAATGTACTCACTAAAAGTCTCCCAGTGGAACGATATGCTTTCCTTAGGATGTTGATGGGCATAGGATTTCTCATCCTATTATACTCTATGTACATGTTTTCCTTTTCTCCTTTTTATTTTACTTCTCATTGAGGCCACATGCTCTATGTACATGCTATGTACATGCTTTCCTTTAAGTAGGAGGTTTTTGGGGGTTAAGGCCACATGTGCGTAGCTGCCTACATTTACTTGTGTACAGACCCTCAAAATTATACACTATAGATGGCGAGTGCCCATCACTATCACTTTATTCTTTATTATTTTAGTGAAAAATAAAATAAGGGAAGTTAGGTCACAGATTGTGGAACTATTGGAGCTCCCACACACATATCTGTCTATTCTTGCTTGAACCTCCATAGGTTTTGCTCTCTTCTTGCTTTTACTTGTGCTTCCACCTTCAGCTCACCTTTCAATGTGGTACAAGTCAAGATATATCCTTCTTAGCCAAGTCAAGGCATGAATGTTGATGGTTCCTTTTATTCTATAAGGTCAATTGAGGCTTCTACTATCCTTGCATCTTTAGCATTTCTACTATTTTGAGTGCTAATTGTTTCTTTTTGTTGCTTATTGATGTCTTCTGTGAGTTAGAGCTTCTCTTATCACCTCTTTTATCTTTCGTTCACTTAATAAAGTTGAGATTACATGTAGTTAAATCCTTCCACAAAAAGCAAAATTTTAAAAATAATTATAGGAATTTGTACGACTTACCAATATTGCAACAACTCCTTAGTAGCTTATCTTATTGATTGCTTCACTATTCACCCCCTACATAAAAGATATTACAATGTGGCTGAGCATTGCAGGGTGGGTTTCTTGTTGTGTGCGTAGGTTTTTTTTGCATTTCTTGCTTAAAGAGCTATTCATATAAACTAGATGCAATGGATTGGTTATTCATATATACATGGATGGCTATAGTACAAAGTCACAAATGACATGCCATTTCTAGAAATTGGGATTATATTTGTGTGCAGAGAGTGGAAAAGACTGAATTTTTGACTGATTTTTGTTGTTTTTTAGGATTGAATGATTGATTTCTGATGGATTTAGAGTGATGTATGGTTGTAAGGGAAGTATTTGAGAGTGTTTTGGATGATATTGATTATGTTTTGGAAGTTCATGATGATTCTCAGTGGAGATATGAGGTTCTATGATGTTCTGATAGGTTCTAATTGGTTCTGTATAGCTTATGTTTTGTTCCAATTGTCTTTTGTATGAAGCATGGATTGAAGATTGAGATCTTTTGGAAGCTTATTGAATAGTTTTTGAGAGTTTGGAATGGTTTGAGTATGAGTTATGAGGTTTTGATGACCTTCTCTGACCCTCTGTAGACCTTCTATAGAGCCTCTATCTCTACTCTGTCTCTGTACTATAATTGTACTGTAGCTGTTCTGGTGTTGTACTGTGACTACTCTGTAGACCTTCTGTAGTTGTTTTGTAGAATGTATGTGTGACTTTGGGAAAGTTTTCTAACCTTTGGAAAGGATGAATCTAAGTTAAAAATAGCTAAAATAAGTGGAAGAAACAACTGCTAAAGATTGAAGAGAAGACTAAGTGACAGTGATAGTAGTGAGCTATGAAAAGACACTATAGTGGCTCTGGTGACTCTTCATATCAGACATACCTCTTGGGAGGTGCATCCACAACCTAAGAAGGATTATTGAGGGTTATTATGAGAGCATTGTAGTGAGGATATGATGTATTATTGAGTAAGAGAGAGAGAGAGAGAGAGAGAGAGAGAGAGAGAGAGAGAGAGAGAGAGAGAATAGACAAATCTATCAAAATAGTGTAACTGTATATGAGAGATTGAGAGAGAGAACTATGAAGATATTGAAGATGAATAATATGTGATTGATTTCCATTCAAAGATGGTGTATTACTTTGTGTTATTTTTTCTATTGAAGTATTATATGAAGATGTTGAAGATTATGGTTGATTCTATCAAATCTGTGGGAGAAATCTACTATGATGCTGCGTGAAGAATTGCTGTTTTCTTTGTTTTGATGATTAAAAGAATGAAATAAAAGCTTGTTGATGTTACAAGATAGATTTTCTTGCAAGATAATTCCCTTTTGCTTGGTGTTCCTCTTGGGACTCCATGTTTTTGGTGCGCAGCCGGGGAAACTTGCCATCAACAAGCACTAAAAGAGGCTGAAAATGAAGAAAATGGCATTGCCAAGAAGAGAAGAATTCAATGGATGTTTGCAAAGTTCCTTCTTCCACTGAAGAGTTGGAATTTCTCACTATCAAAGCCACTTTCCACAAGAAGTTCATCCCACAATGGCGGAAACATATCACCATCATGATGCATGCTCTATGTGGTGGACTATTTCCTCTTCCTGTTGAAGCATAAAAAACTTGCATCTTAGTGGCAAACTGTTTGGGAGCAAACTGAAGAGCAGAAATAGAGAGAATGACCATCCATGGAAGATTTGGCATTCATTGAGAAGTTTCCAGACATCATCAAGTGGGAGATTGTGAAGAAGCTTCAGGAGTCTTGGTTTGTAGAGGTTCACGAAAACAAGAAGGAGAAGAGTTGGAATTTGTTTTTGGATGCTCAACAACAAGATACATGGGATGCTTGGTGCACTGATAATCTTTTGTTTGTTCAGTTTAGCAACCCACTAGAAGTTGGTAGACAGAGTGTTTTTCACAACATACACTATTGAAACCCTCAGAAGTTGGCATTATTATAATGATGCAACAACGATCCTAAGAAGAATGAGTTTTGATACTTTCAGAACATAATATCTTCCTCTCTGTAGTGGTTTGAAAGCTGAATTCAGAGATGTTGAAAAGAAGGAAGTAGAGGAGATGTTGGCCAGAGAATCCATCAGAGACTGAAGCCTCTCTGATACTATCCTATTGAGTCCAGACCAACTGGTTGGAGCCAACCCCCTGATGAATGACTCAATAAAGAGGCAAGCATTAGAATGAGTCCAAAGGTATGTGAGAAGAGAGAAGGCAAAAATCAAAGTTGAGAACGAGCTCGCACAGCAGAAGCCTCCTTTGACTCCCTAAAAACACTCTTTACAGAAGTCCCCATGGCGACACAAGGTCCCCTTCCTAGTCAGATTTGTCCTAGAAATATTAATGATAGGCCAGCAAATGTAGTCCCATTGCCAGTTTTTAAGGGAGAGTACAATGAAGACCCTGATCTTCACATAGCAGAGTTTATGGTAGCATGTGTGGCTAACAATGCCAGAACCCCTGAGCATTGGTTAGCAATATTCCCCGCCACTTTCAAGGGCACGGCGTTTCAATGGTATGAGAGACAAGTTGTAGGAACTTTTGGTACATGGGACGACCTGAAGTTGGTCTTCTTCACTAAATTCAGGTGTGAAGGTTTTGAAGAGCAGATGCGAGAGGAATTCATGAATTTAAGTCAGTCCTCTGGAGAAAGAGTAGAAGCTTATGTCTTGCGAATGGAATCCACCCTGAAGAGATGGATTAATCATCATTTGGATGAAGGAATCCAGAAATGAGTGTTTCTCAAGGGCCTACAACCAGAAGTTCGCAAGTTTGTGGAATTGAGAAGACCAGTCAATCTACAAGCTGTAGTGGAAGGTGCAAGATTGTATGACGAAGTTGAAGCAAGGTTGTCAATGACTCCAGGAAGAGGAGTCTTACCCCCTCATATGCCTAGAATGGTATACCCATCAAATGCACTCCCATGGACAGTTCCCTACCCTTATCCTCAGATGCAAACAATGCTGCAGTATAGTGCACCTAATTCAGTGTGGTCATCGCAGACGATAGTGCCTCAAATGATGGTTCAACCACAACAACAGTGGTCTCAAACAGTTCCTCCAATGGCGACTCAACAATAGTGGAATCCTACCAACTGGAATCAACAACCCCAAGTCACAACAGGAGCTCTGAATCAGAGCCACAACAGAGGACCTTCTGGATCGACCCAACCAGTCTATGCAGTAATTACAGACACTTCCCAAAATCCCACAACAAGCACTTCAGGAGGTGAAAATCTAAAGGACTATTTATCCAGCTCAGTTGCAAGTATCAAGAAAGAGCTTATGGATGTGATTACAGAGCAGCTACAGACGTTGAAGGTGAATACCGCCAATATATCCACTCCTGTGGGAGCTGGAAGAGATGTGATACGCTCTAATACATGGTGCGGAAACTGTCATCAAGCGGGACATTTAGCTACTGAATGTACCCGAAAACCAACCATTACTGGAGCCTTCTATTCTTACTGTTTACGGAAGAACCAAACAGAGGATATTTGCTCTCTGAAAGAGATGCATGAACGAAGGAAGAAGGATAAAAATGCAAGATTCAACTTGCTAGAATCCAAAATGACAACACAGGATATTGGACCCAAGCCTAGAGATTTTGGTCCTAATTTCGGTCTGAGGAGGTTTCCCTCTCAAAGTTACAGAGGATGACAGTTTGGCGGTGGTCAAAGATCAGAGGTGGAATGTTATAGGTGTGGAGAAAAGGGACATATCTCCCCAAATTGTCCAAACCCTAAACGATCTGTGGATTACAAGCCCTTATGCAGCCGATGCAAAGGAGAAGGCCACGCTACAAAGGACTGTCTAAGTCCAGCCCTTGTAAAGGCCAATGCAACTGATAGCCAACAGAAGGTACAAGAGCCCGCTTCCAATTTGGTCGAGTTGGAAGTTGCTGATGTTACGCGCACCAAGAAGAAGGAACCAATGGTTCAGAATGGAAATGACTCTCCTACCAAGACTGTGAAGTTCAACCTACCTATAGAGGGACAAAACAATACATAACAGGACAGTATAGTACAAAGCACTACATTGCCATAAAAAGCTACAGAGACAGTTCCAGAGATAGGACCAGAGGCCCAAGAGATAGATGATACAAAAGCACTTTCAGAAATAGAAGAAGTACCGATGTTGCAATTGTTAGAAGAAAAAGGAAAGATGAAAATGGGTGTAGCCCTATTCCCCAGCCGGTTGGAGAAGCCTGTGGATCCTATTAAATATTATGACTTGGTCAAAGACCTAGACACTTTTAAACCAACTTAACATTCTGGCAGTTGCTAATGCTGTCTCCCAGCTGTCAAAAGAGATTCAAAAGCATCTTGACACGAAGGCGTGGACTAAGGATCGCTTCTTCAACAATGACCAAGACCAATAAGGCCCCAGAGCCTGTAAAGGAAGTAGATGTGGCTAATGCCTTCCTAGATCCTCGAACCCCAGAGATTAGTGTATGGATAGAAGGATGTTTCATTTTAGATGCATTGATTGATGGAGGCTCATCAGTAAACATAATGACGGATGTCACAATGAAGGACTTAGGGTTGCAAGGAATTCAACCTACACAATGGCTTATCAAATTGGCAGACCAAAGTAGAGTCAAACCGTTGGGCGTCCTCCCATATGTAAAAACAACCCTTGCAGGAAGAGACTATTGGCTGACATATTTGCTGGTCAAACCAAATTCTTATGGGACTTCATACCCTCTGCTGTTGGGAAGACCTTGGCTTTTTGAAGTAAGAGCTAGGACGGACTGGTTCAAAGGAACCCTAACCCTAGGAAGAGGACCCAACAAAGCGGTGTTAAAGCTGTATGGATCGCAAAAAGGCAATGGATCCACATCCATTGAAGTCATAACTGACTCCTCTAACGAGGCAAGAGATGGTACATCAGGAGATGAAGAGGCTGTTCAGCAAATTTTTCCTAAGAAAACAGAGGCACAGTCCCTAACAGTGGGCACTATAAGCCAACTGCCACGGTATGTAAAATCCTTGTCCATGGGTGAATATCTCCTGTCTCAATTAGAATTAACTTCTGAAATCACCTCTGACAGTGAAATAGAAGCATGGATGTATTGTTCTCCCTGTTACATGGCAGTCGTAGAGACAGAGCAGGGACAGTACAGAGACAATACAATTACAAAGCAGAGACAGTACAGAGGCAGAACAAATACAGAGCGGCTACAAAACAGAGACAGAGCAGATACAGAGACAGTTATAGAGACAGTAATAGATACAGAGCCAGAGCCAGAAGTAGAGTCAGAAGCTGTGAAAGCAAAAGCAGAATGCAGAGGCAAAAGATCTGTTCTTCTCCTACAGAGTCTCTACAGAAGCGGAGACAGAGCCTCCAAAGGAAGGGGATGAAAATGATGAGGAAGAAAATGAAGCAGGTTATGAAAGTGCAGATGAAGAATTCCCTCTGATAGCGGATGATCTGGTTGATGTCCCTACAGAGGCCTCAGAGGCCGATTATCTCAAGGTACTGGATGGAATGACCATGGTTCCATTTGGGTTGGTCAATGGACCACAAAGTATGCATAATCTGTATAAGCAATGGATTAAAAGCATAAAAATTAAGTTCACCAGTGGCTCCTGGCGCCCTGACTATTCAGTCCAAAGAAAAGATGATGATGATGCCCCCTGCCAACAGAAGCCCAAGCCCTCAAAGCCACGGCCCCTCGAAGGTTCGTGCTATAAGACATTCCTGGATGCATCTTCTGAAGGTGAATCCCTAAGTCCTGAAGAAATCACCACTCAAACAAAAGCAAACAAAGCTCTGATACCCTTCCAACAACCTAAACAGACGAATGTATCATCTGTTCAGAAGGAGGACATTGGTTATAGTGGGACATCAAACGAGGATACTACTCTCTTAAAAGAGTTAGACCTCTATCCAGAAGCAATCCGTGGGACATTTATTCGTGAAGTGGAAGGTGAAAGACAAGTAACGTTCTTGGATGTTGAAGGAACCGAACGTCACCTGAAAGTGGGTCTCAATCTTCCAGAAGAAGAACTAGTGGTCTTGCGGGACCTATTGAAGGAGAACTTAGATGTGTTTTCTTGGTCCTACAAAGACCTAAAGGGGATTGATCCCACAGTATGTCAACATCACATTGATCTAGAGCCCGATGCCAAACCTATAAGGCAAAGACAAAGACAGATGAATCCTAATTATTTCGCTCTGGTGAAGGCCAAATTATTGAAACTGCTTGAAGCTAAGTTCATCTATCCCATGGCTAATAGTGAATGGGTATCGCCCATTGTGGTAGTACCCAAAAGGAACGGGAAACTTCGAATATGTGTTGACTTTTGAAAGCTCAATTCGAAGACGAAGAAGGATCATTTCCCTATCCCTTTTACAGACCAACTATTGGACACAGTGGCAGGCCATGAGCTTTATTCCCTCTTGGATGGATTCAACGGATATAACCAAGTCCAAATAGTAGAAGAGGACCAATCTAAAACAACCTTCACCACAAAATGGGGGACCTATGCCTACAGAGTGATGCCATTCGGACTCTGTAATGCTTCTACCACCTTCCAACGAGTAATGATGGCTGCCTTCCAGAATCATCTTCATGATTTTATTGAGGTGTATCTTGATGACTTCTGTATCTATAGTTTGATTCGTGAGCACTGGGGACACCTAGAGCAATGTTTTGACAAATGCCGAGAGTATGGGATTTCTCTCAACCCCGACAAATGTGTCTTTGGCGTCTCCTCGGGAGTTCTTTTGGGCCATATTGTCTCTGCACAAGGAATTGCAATAGACTCGGCAAAGATTGAAAAGATTGCCGCCTTAACAGCACCAACAAACCTCAAGCAATTGAGAGGATTTCTTGGCCATGTGGGCTATTACAGAAGATTTATTGCACATTTTGCAACTAAGGCAACCCCTCTGCACAAGCTCCTAAGGAAAGAAGCTGATTTCCTTTGGATGGATGACTGTGAAGAGGCCATTAATACCCTAAAATAGTGCCTAATTCAAGCACCTATTTTATAGCCTCTTGATTGGACGAAGGAGTTCCATGTGCACACAGATGCATCAGTTGAAGGGCTAGGTATTGTCCTATGTCAAAAGGGCCCCTCTAAATTAGATCAACCGATATATTATGCAAGCCGAAAGGTCATTGATAGGGAACAGAACTACACAGTGATAGAGCTTGAGTGCTTGGCAATGGTGTTTGCACTAGAGAAGTTTTGACACTATCTATTGTGCAGATGCGGTTGGTACACTGCCCATGAATAATAACTACATGACAGCTATCCTTATCTACTCTAGTTCATGGCTCAGTTAGTATGCCACCTTAGTTAGTTGAGTTTGGTTTGAGACCCATATATAGGGTTCTTCTATTTCTTTGTATCAGAGTTCTTTTTGGCTTACACAACTAAGAAGAGGAAAAGGCCCAGTTTTATGCTGTGCGACCACTGTTCGACAGTTTTGCAGATTTGCCCTTGTGAGGCTGAAGTTGTGTTCTCTGCAGTGACAGAATTTTTTGCAATATTTTGTAATGGCGTTTGATTCTCTTTCATAGATTGTAACTGAAAAGCTTGACAAGAACAACTTCCAAGCATGGAAGTTTAGAATGACGAATTTCCTTATAGGAAAAGGATATTGGGAATTTGTTGCAGGAAATGAAGAAGAACCAGTTCTTCCTGATGTTCCCAATCAACAGCAAATGCAGGCATTCAAAGCATGGCACGAGAGAGCCAGGAAAGTTATATACTGGCTGTCTATCAGTATTTCAGACTCTATGATTGTGCATATTCAGGATGCAAGTACGCCAAAGGAGGCATGGGATACTTTGTCAAAAATGTATAGCACAAATACGCAAGCCAGGAAAATGCAGGTTAAGCAAGAGTTGCATAATGTACAAAGAGAAAATATGAGCATTAATGACTACCACATGAAGGTGAAGAAGATTGCAGATGCACTTGCTTCCATTGGGTCGCCAGTGGAAGATGATTTAGTTTCTGTGACCTTGAATGGTCTAGGAAAGGATTATGCACAGTTCTGAACATCCATTTCCATCCGTTAAAGATTTCCTGATTTTGAGGAGTTGATTGCTCTTCTAATTTCTGAGGAGCAGAGAAATGGTGGTGCATCTTCTTCAGGAGGAACTTCAAAAGAAGCTGTCTTCTACTCAAATGCTGGAAGAGGTAGAGGTTGTGGGAGCTACGAGAGGAAGAACCCCACATTCATGGATTATCCTCGTAGGGTAGGCATGGATTTTGTTGCCACCCTCCACGGGTGGCATAACTTCCCCATCATCTACAACTCCAACACCACCTCCTTCGAGCATGCCCTCCTTTTTTATTTAGGAAGCCTCAATGACTCCATGACGCGCTTTCTCGCAGATGTTTCCTCATGTCCAAATCCCACCTTTATAACTACATGTAATTACCTTAGGCTTCTTAAGCTATTACTCAAGCAAGATCCGATACCACAAGAGAGTGGCTTGCCCCCCCTCTTTTTTGACCCCAATGCTATTGATAGCTACGCTATGGCATGCCTAATGATGAGAGCTAGCCTACTTCCCTCATTTTGCCTAGCTCTCCTAGAAGACATGAACGATAGCCAGTTTTGTTCCAAGCCGAGCACTAATGGCTACCTCTCACATAGCCGATGCGCAATGCCTACCTTATGGGTGTAGTGAGCTTACCTTGATGCCGTTCGAGTTACCTCCTCTCCCGCGCACTCCGGTAGCTCCACGATCCAAGTGCAAGCTTCAAGCAAGCCCCATCCTCAAGCTCCACACTCCAAGCTCCATGTCCGAGAACAAGACAAGAGAAGAGAAGAGAAGAGAAGAAGAGAGGAGAAGATGGAGAGCTTCTCCTCCTCAGTCCCTCACCCTCACACACTCACTCCCTCACACTCTCACACTCCCTCTCTCAAGCACAAGCTCAAGCAAGCAAGAAGAAGGAGAAGAAGAAGAAGAGAAGAGCCAGTTTTGGCCACATACAAGAATGAGCTTCTCATTCACTTTTCAACTTTATATACAAAACCCTAAATCCCTTTTGGGTGGTCATCCCCTTTTCCCCTTTTTACATGGCCGACCGTAGTCTAGGGCCTTTTTCCCATTGTCCTTCTATCTTCCTAGCTTCCTTTCCACCACCCATCTACATTTACAAATTGCACGGGTGAGAGCCCAGTGCTCCTTGAATTAAACCATGATGCGTTTGCGCTCTTTTACAAAAGTTTTGACTTGCGCTTTTCCTTGTGCACCTTTCTCCCTTATTTAGGACTCTTCTCCTTGTGCGTCTTTGTCTTCCATTTCTCTTTGCCTTGGCCTCTGTCTTTGTCTTCTTATTTAGCTTTTTCGGATTTTCCACCTTCATTTGTTTGAGGGTTAACATTATCCCCCTCCTAGACAAGTGCCAGTCCCATGGCATTCATCGTCGTAGGTAGCAGGCTGTAGCATGCACCGAAGACGTGGGTGACAAGGACGCCTGTGGTTTCTGTGGAGGAGTGTTGGTGGTGGTGTGGTAGAAGGTCTTGGGGGCCTGTTGTTGGTGGCCAAGGTGGCTGGTGGAAGGTTGTTGGAGTTGGCGGTAGGGCTATTTTGTGTTGGGGATTGCATTGATGGCCAGAACAAGTGTTGGTTTGTTGGGGATTTTGCACATGATGATCCCTTGCGGGCTTGTCGGATAGTAAGGGATAAGCATTCAAAGTTGGGTGTTGATGAATATTGAACGACACTTTCTGTGGAGTCTTCGACACCTGCAATTTGAAAACCTCTTGTGTGGTCTCTCCCTAAGGGTAGTGTTAGTCTTCTCTATTGTGCACAAGACAGAGTGTAATTAGTTTGGGAGACAGGTCGAACTCTAAGCAAGCTGAGAGTATTGTCCTGCACTTGAGGACCCAAACTGTGTATATACTTCGGTGCAGATATTATGTGAGTGCTCGTGCATACTTAGATATTACGTAGTTAGAAGACTATCGACCTGGTTGCTTGTATAAAAATGGGTTAGTGTAGCAAGGGGCTAAGTTGATGGAAAAATTTGTCGATGAAGACAGGAAAAGTACACTTGAAGATTGCTTGAGACATCATTATGGTCCTGTCAAGGCCATGTAGCATAATTGAGCTCCTTGATGTCTAGTTCTTGGTAGCTAGTGACTACCTATAGTGTGAAAGGTATGGTGTACTTTTCCATTGTCTTTCATGCCTTGCTTACCACTGTGGATTGTAATGGCATTGAGATTAGTGCAAAAGAATTGTGCAAGTGGTTCAGGGTGATAGGTTTAACCATAGGCGAGGCGAGCTCCCTAGGTATGTCCTGCCCTTAATGTGCCCTGAACAATTGTGGGGGATATACAAAAGGGCTAGGGGATTAGGGACGGAGCCAGCCGACCAAGGTCGCTAGACATACCTAATTTGAGGACCCCTAGGTGCGGTGCTGTGATCGTGTGTGCTCTTTTTTTCTTTCTTTCTTTCTTTTCTTTTCTTTTATTTTTATTTTTCTTTTTTCTCTCCTTTTTTGTTTGTTTGTTTGTTTCTTTCTTTCTTTCTTTCTCTCTCTCTCTCTCTCTCTCTCTCTCTCTCTCTCTCTCTCTCTCTCTCTCTCTCTTTGGTGGGAAAAATGAATACAATCAATGCCATACATTGAGGCTGTTAGCCTTTCATTTGGATTAGAAATGTTGGGGTTCAAAGGCTATGAAGAATTGATAGTACAGAGATGATTGTGTCACCAGCCTTGATGCTAGAGGAACTATTGTTGAGGTGAAGAGAAACACGAGAGATTTTGCAAACCTCTATGTAACATGTGAGATATCGAACATTTGAGGTAGCACTTGGAGTGAGCTATGCATGGTCAAGGGCAGAGCATCTTGCGAATTGAATCCTGGATGATGAAGAGACGTTCGCCCTTATTGAGAGCTTGGCTCCTGCCCGAACATAGAATTTGGCTAAGAAGGAGGAGGTAATCGATGATTATGCTTTGGCCATGCACAGTCGCAATATGTGCTTTTGCAGAGGTGTCCTTGGGTTCTCATCTAGTGGCGTTTCCGTCATGGCTTTTGTTTCTTAGTATTCCTGTCACTTCCTCCATAATGGTTCTTTGTGGGGTTGGTGGTCTTGTGGTGACTTGGATGTGAAACACTTCTAGACATTGACCTGTGTCATTCTGTATCAACTTTTCACTTTATGAGAGTACATGCATGGTATATGCCGCAACTATAATAAACTAGTGCAATGCAAGGAGACATCACTTATCTAAATTTTATGGTGTTGACTTAGATATTTATCACCTGCGCTTGATTAGCTTTTTCTTTTGCTAAAGACGTGAAATATATTAAACGCAGATATGAAAAGTTCGTACACTTCGGGATCATGTCAACACTTAACCATTTAAAGACAAAAAGTCATGGCCCGGTAGCATTTCATAAGCCCTTTATACAACATGGGGCTACTCTATTTGTACGAGGCAGGGCGAGTCTGGGTGGCCGGGTGATTGGGGCTTTGCTGGTGTGGGGCTCCTGTGGGGTTGGGTAGGGAACATGTCGGCTGGGACATGAATGGTGTAGTCCTGGGCTGCTACCGTTTCCAGAATGTCTTTAAACAATTCATTGAATTCTTCCCTTTTCGAAGCTGCCCTTTCTGCCCTTGAGCATCTGGGGCCCGAGCGTGAGCTGGGGGGTTCATGCCACTAGTGCTGCCAGCTGTTGCGCATTTTGAGTCTTGACTTTCTTGACTCGAGGATTCTTCGGCCTTCGCCCTGGACAATGTTGCTTAGGGCCTCGCTTCTTGGCATACCTCTTGATGGTGGGCACATAGCGCTCCAATGGAGGGGCACGTGCCACATGCTCTCGTCTTTTGCAAAGAGTGTCTTTGCATACCAGATCTCCATGATTCTCCATGCGTTCTACCAAAAAAGGAAACCTACAAGACGCAATCCAAGGGTTAGACCTAGGTATAGGATACAACTATTTGCATGGAAGGGATTTTAGTGTGGTTTATCAAGCGCATATGACAAGAAGGGGAGGGGTGAGGCATGCAGTGTTTGTTGTAGAGGAATGGCTCCCATGATGATGTTCATTTTGCCTCCAGTCATTAGCAGATATTGGCTTATGCTAAGTTGTGTGGACTGGTTGTCATGAAGTGGGACAGGGCACATCCTCGAAAGGATAGACCAAGAAGGGGAGAAGGTGTATAGAAAGGGACTACAACCTGTCTACACCCTATCTACACCATCAGAGTTGTTGGTCAAGGATTCCTCTGGCAGTAATGTGGGTTGCATGCCCTTTACTTGGAGGTGGGGATGGTCACACGGCTTTTAAATGCGTGATGAGAGGAGGACTTGAGGAGCTTAGCCTGTCAGACCCAACTCTTGTCCCTGCGCTTGACTATCATTGCTTGTGTGTGTTGATATTGTTTATATAAGGTGACACAAAAAGCAGTGTTTATTTATATACATATTTGTGAATTCATGTCACTTCACGAGGATAAGAACCAAGTGTAGAACTCACGGTTGTATCGGAGCGTGGCACACGCATCTAGTATTTGCGGCAACTTACTTAATACTGATAGGTATTTTGCCACGTCAAGTAGCATGGAACCTTGACCAAGTCTACTGGCAATATGTAACTCCTCCTCAGTGAGAACCTTATCAATCAAAGGGCCTTGTAGCCTAGTTCCAGCTAAGTCCGTACCCCGAATGTCACTCAGCACTCGAAGGGAAGTTGGTGCCACATAGGTTGGGTCGCTTTGAGACCGCCATTTGGCCAATCGCTCTTCTGAGACCGTCATGATCTGTCATGATCTGACCCCCTAGTTCGGCCATTACAACACGGCTTTCGCACCAACGCTGCTCAAATTGACTCTGGCCTACTGACAGTCGCTTGAGTTGCTCTATGTCTACGAGATTCGGTCGGCAGAGCATTTCATTGAACGTGACGGTTAAGCGCAGTTCATCAGCCTTCTCGTCAGGGATGAGTCGCATGCATTCATGCAGGAGCTGGTCGTAGTGCCCGTTAAGATGTTCTTGTTCTTCCCATTATAGAGGAAAGGTCAAGTAATCTCCAAGTTGCTCCTTGGGAATTGTGCCTATGTCCGTAAGGACGTAGACACGTGCGACCACTTTGAGTTTAGCATCCAACTCAGTTAAGCATTCTGTGACACTTCTATGTTCAATGAGGGCTTGCTCGGTTGCTATCTCATGCAAAGTCCTAAGAGTTTCCTTAGGCTTTAGCATGGTTGGGGGCTCAGGTCTAGATGAGCAAGATTGGTCAACGGTAGGATTTCTTATGCTCTTGGGGTTCTCATGGTTCTCCTGAGGTTTTGCTGCTATTTTGTCATGGTTCTCCTCGGATGTGACTGGTACAGATTTGTCACCCTATTGTGACAGTGTTGTATCCACTCTTGATTGATCAATGTGAGTTCTATCGTCAGTGGATAGAGTGTTGCAAGCAACTGTTGATGGCAACTGTTGCTTTGGTTTGTCAGAGCACACAGATGTGTCTGAGGTTTCACCGCTATTAGGAGAGGCATCAGTGGGTTCATTGGTGGATGGACTCCATGCTTTATTCATCAGCTCTCCAACACCCTTCGTCTCAATGTTCTTGGGGTCCACAACCACCTGCAACTGTTGTTGTTTTCTCTGCTTTCTCCTCTTTTTCTTGGTCAATGAAGGTGCCTCTCTCAACGACTCAGGACCCTGGACTAGGTCAACCATTGACATGCTTAGTTGGGCCTCAGCATTCTCTCTCTCTAGTGTGTCCTTGTGGGACATAGTCGTGGCCTGCTGAATAGCCTTACCAAGCTGTGAGGGCACAACTGCCTCCCTTTTTGGGGAGTCTAGCTCTTCAACCAACTCCCTTGTGTTTTAACTCCTCCAGCCTAGGCTTTAGGCACTTTGAAAGTGCTAGAGTTTTCGAGGAAGTTGGTTGCGACACCTCCTCCACAGGTAAACTACTAAGGACACATTCCACACAAGGGGCATTGTCACAGCCAAAGATTGTGACTGCTGTGGTCTTTGATTGGAAGTAGTGGTGGCTAGTTCAATGGACTGGCTACCATTGGTAGACTGCGGTGTCAAGTCCTTAGGCAGATCAGAAGTGGTTGTGCCTTTTGTTGTCCTCAGAGCATTCACTTGCGTAGATCGAGTATCCGTTGATCTAGCCACGGTGGATTGCATAGGCACATCCTTAGGTTGAGAGCTAAGGGTGGTGTCGTGTCCTGCCTCTTGGACATTTGGAAGCTTTGATGTAGGTTGAGATTGGGATTGAGTAGCCGCACTTGACGAGTACTATGCTTCCTGTGTCCGTTTAGGGGAAGAGGGTGTAGGAGACTTGGGACTCCTAAGTGGCTTTGACACTGGCTTGGAGATTTGCTCATGGCTGTTAGATTATTTTGCTATTTGCTTTGTTGAGCATTTAACCTTGCCATGAGCAATGTTGTGCCTATGATGCCTGCTATCCTCTTGGGGAATCAAAGGCTCCTTGGGCACTAGTGGCTTTTGCATATCCTCAACGATTACATCTGATCTCTGCTTGTCAAGCACACTAGGCTAAGGATCTACCCTCCAATTGGTCCCGTTGGGTTTCTTGATTTCGACCATGAGGGGCTCGATCACTCCACTATTTTTGACTTGGGGCTTGGTTTTTCGTTTAGATCTCCTCCTACGCTTCTTTGCTCTTGATACGTCCTGGCCTTCAGTCGACAAAGGAGGTCTAACAGGGGATTTTGGTACCCAAATCCATCGATTGCCTGCATAATACCCTTGAGCATGTAGCAACGCCTTGGATATCCATCGTGGCGTTGTGCTGGCTCTCCATCGACGCCTCCGTCTATAAGGCTTGGACTTCTTTCGTGGTCTTCTACAATATCTGTAAGTCCCAACTCCATCCTTGGCCTTGTCTCCTGACCTTTTTGTTTTAAGCATGGCCTCACTCACTAGTTCTCGTTGTTCGACCTGTGCTTGCATCAGTTTTTCCAACAAGTCCTTGCTCTCGTTTTAGTAGGCTTGACTATTACGTCAGCAGCTTCCTTGTCTTTCCCTTGAGGTTTGATGAGGTCACCCTTGCTAAAGGTTGTGACTATCCTCACACCTGGTAGTGTCAGGTGTATCCTCTGTGCTACATAGTTGGCCTCACATTTGGTTGCCTTTTTGAAGGGTCTTCCTAGGAGGATTTCTTTCCCGCAGCTAGCACTATTTGGAGGAATGTGAAATAGGATAGGCAAGCTTTCTATTTCAATTGTCGCAAGGATTTTGCACTTCCCCATGAGTGCTTGTGGGTGTCCCCCATAAGGGCTAAGAGTTGCACTAGTCGATGTGAGCTCTAGTTGGCCTAGTAGGGTCCATGATTCATAGGTCAAGATATTAAAATCTGCTCCTTCATCAATTAGAGCATCAATAGTATGCTCTCTTTTCGCGGTGAGTTTGACCCTAAGATAAGCAGGTGATACTATGTCTTCATCTTTTGGGTCTTGGCTTGTAAATTTAAGCCTTCTGACAGATGCCTTTGGGTCCCTAATTGCACGACCAGATGTGGATTCTCCACTGATGTCTTGGCTTGTCAGTGCAGTGCTATTCAAGGAGCATCTATTGTCAGGACTGTCATATTTAGTCATTCTCACTATTGTAGCTTGATGTTGTTGCTTTCCGCTTTGACTAGATGCAATCCGAATGCAACACGTATGTGTTTTTGCAGTGTGGCCTTTTTGCCCTTGTTGGCTAGATGGGCCCATTGAGATTCTAGGGTCTCTGTTTGTCTCTATTTGGGTATGGGCTTTTGGTTGCTCTTTTGCAAGTGAGAATCCATGCTCGTGTAGAGCCATTACTTCACTACGGTCCAATTTGAAGGACCTATCACGGCGTGTGTTTTCTCTCCAACCTACTTGGGGGAGGTATACAGGGGACAGGGGGCAGAGCCCCCTCTGCGGGGGTCGAGGGGGGGGGGGGGGGGGGGCAGTCCCCCCTGGCCCGCAAGGCCATTACGGTAAAATCCATGCACAATTTGAAGGACCGTTTAAAGCTAAATTTGAACCACTTACTCTCAGTTTCAGCCCAATAATGGATCTGTGATACGGTTTCGGCTCTATATGGTTTCTCGGTTAATTTCACTGTCTTCAGGTTAAAATTTGAGAAAATCTAAATTCGGCCTAACAGGTCCGAACTGCGGGGGTTGAATGCCCGATTCGGACCGTCCGAGGGCCGAGTAGGAAGGGTCGAATGTGACTGGTCCGAATCTCAAATTCGGCCAGTCCGAATCTGGATGTCCGAGGGCCGAGTCGGTCGCTCGGACGGGCCGAATGAGTTTTTTGGCCAAGTCGGCCAGACCGAGTGGGTCACTCGGACGGGCCGAGTCAAGTGGTCCGAGTGGTAGTGGGCCGAGAACCGATTCTGGGACTTGGCCCAGAATCTCCGTCACTCGGACAGGCCGAGCGCGGCGCGGTTTTTTGCCGGCACGATGATAAATCACCCGAATCACACGATTCAGGTCACGGCCTGTCATACATATCTCCAGATCAAAGCTATGGATGGAGGGGAAGAGTTGTATATACCTAGAATAGCCAACAAACTCCAAAATGCAAATTGGCAAGCAAATCAAACCCTCTTTCCCTGTTTTGACAACAACAGAAATCCTAATGCTGATTTTCTTTGTTTTTCTTTGTTTTCTCCTACTCTAATGCATCCAAATCACAAAGTAAATACCTACACTACTCCATCTCACAACATAAATCTCAAGAAAAACAACAAACCTACCTACCAAGGAGATCGAATACCATCTTCAACCCCCTCGCTTTCTACCTATCTCAAGCACCGGTTCAGGGAAAACCCTACTCCAATGCTCAATTCGAAGCATGCAAGCGCTCAAGACTTGAATCCGTTGGTCCCGGAAACGGAACCAAAATGTGGGAGCTTTCACTCAACCGCCGAGACCCTCGGACCGCTTATTGTTTCAAGCGTTCCAAGCCGAGCACTAATGGCTACCTCTCACATAGCCGATGCGCAATGCCTACCTTACGGGTGTAGTGAGCTTACCTTGATGCCGTTCGAGTTACCTCCTCTCCCGCGCACTCCGGTAGCTCCACGATCCAAGTGCAAGCTTCAAGCAAGCTCCATCCTCAAGCTCCACACTCCAAGCTCCATGTCCGCGAGCAAGACAAGAGAAGAGAAGAGAAGAGAAGAAGAGAGGAGAAGATGGAGAGCTTCTCCTCCTCGGTCCCTCACCCTCACACACTCACTCCCTCACACTCTCACACTCCCTCTCTCAAGCACAAGCTCAAGCAAGCAAGAAGAAGGAGAAGAAGAAGAAGAGGAGAGCCACTTTTGGCCACACACAAGAATGAGCTTCTCATTCACTTTTCAACTTTATATACAAAACCCTAAATCCCTTTTGGACGGTCATCCCCTTTTTACATGGCCGACTGTAGCCTATGCCCTTTTTTCCATTGTCCTTCTATCTTCCTAGCTTCCTTTCCACCGCCCATCTACATTTACAAATTGCATGGGTGAGAGTCCGGCGCTCCTTGAATTAAACCATGATGCGCTTGCGCTCTTTTACAAAAGTTTTGACTTATGCTTTTCCTTGTGTGCCTTTCTCCCTTATTTAGGACTCTTCTCCTTGTGCGTCTTTGTCTTCCATTTCTCTTTGCCTTGGCCTCTGTCTTTGTCTTCTTATTTAGCTTTTTCGGATTTTCCACCTTCATTCGTTTGAGGGTTAACAGAGGCAGAGGTAGAGGAGGCCGATTTGGAGGCCGTGGTAGAAATCAGAATATACAGCAAACTCAAGAAAGCCAGTCCTATGGAGGAGGACATGGTAACTCTAGAGGCAGGGGGAGCCAAAGAGGTCGTGGTGGATGGCAAAGAGGCCAAAATGCAAATAACAATGTTGAATGCTACTACTGTGGTAAAATGGGTCATATGGCTAAAGACTGCTATAAAAAGTAGAATGACATCATGAATGGAAAATTGCAACAAGGGAATTATGCATCTTCTAGTAGACAGGGTGATGACAGAAATGAGCGTTTGTTTATGGTGCAGCACATGAACAATTCTGTGACAAGTGTAGAAGAAAGCAACGATGTGTGGTATGTTGACTCAGGTGCATCAAACCACATGACAGGTCATGCAGAATGGATGGAGGATGCAAGGAAAATGGAAAAACCAGGATTTGTAGAGACTGGTGATGATACTGTACATCCTATTGTGCAGATTGGAAAAATTCATTTGTCTATGCAGGATGAAAAAAAGAAATACATGTCCGATGTATTTCATATTCCGAATATCACCAAGAATCTGGTTTCTGTTGGTCAAATGGTTGAGCAGGGCTTGCAGGCCAGATTTAATCCTCATGGATGCTTTGTTGAGGATATGAAAAATAAAGGTTGCTTGATAGCAAAAGGAAAGAATAAGGGTAGAATGTTTACATTGGATGCAAACATGCCTGAATTGAGTGCAGCAATGTTTGCACATGGGACCGGTGTAGTTGTAGATATTCATATCTGGCATAAACGCATTGGTCATGTTAATGTACATCGACTTAAATCAATGCAGGCCCAAAATATTGTTGCAGAATTGCCTAAATTCAAGGTTGCAGAAATGCATAAGGTATGTGAAGCCTGTCAGTTTGGAAAATAGGCAAGGAAACCATTTCCTAGACATGTTCAAGAGAGTAAGAAGCCATTGGAATTAATCCACTCTGATGTGTGGACTACTAAAGCTGCATCTCTTGGAGGCTGTCATTATTTTGTCACTTTTATTGATGACTATAGCAGAAAAGTTTGGGTGTATTTTATGAAAAAAAAAAGTGAAGTGTTTGGGCATTTCAAAACTCTTAAAGCTATAGTTGAAAAAGAAACAGGCCTACAAATAAAATGCCTAAGGTCAGATGGAGGGGGAGAGTACCTCTCAAATGAGTTTGCAAGGTTCTTGTAGGAGCATGGCATAAAGCAGCAATATTCATGCAGTCATACCCCACAACAAAATGGAATTGCAGAAAGAAAAAACAGGCATATTGGAGAGGTATCTCGTGCCATGCTCAACGAAAAAGACTTGCCAAATTTTTACTGGGCTCAAGCAGTTGCTACAGCAGTCTACATAATGAGCAGGACTCCCATTGCAGCAATACATAGGATGACTCTAGAGGAGAGGTATACTGGTAGGAAACCATATATTTCTCATTTGAAGATTTTTGGTTGCATTGCCTATGTTCATGTGCCAGATGAGTTGAGATCCAAGTTGGATCCAAAAGCTGAGAAGTGCATCTTTATTGGTTATTCTCTGCACAAAAAGGGTATGATGCTATAACTCTTCTACTCGTAAGTTTACAGTGAGCAGAGATGTTGTTTTTGATGAGATGAGTAGCTGGTATAAACCAGTAAATGTGATTGATAATGTAGATGCACAAAATGGTAATGCTGCACAGAATTCACAACAGCAGTCACAAGATATTAGTGGACCTGGAGCATCCTCTAGCAGTGGTTCACATTCTTCGCCATGGACAGGCAGATTGAGATCAAGAGAATCTTCTCAAAGCAATGCAGATAGTGGTATGCAGATATCATGAAAAGGAAAAGAGAAGGTAGATCAGCCCATGTTTGATGTGAATGCAGGTCACTCTTATGTGGATGGTGAATCCAGTGGCTCAGAACAGAGCATTGATGATGAGTTGGGTATTCCTTCTATTGTTACATCTAGAGTAAGGAAGTCCAGGGATGTTTTGAGAGCACCTGGGAGTGAACCTACTTTGCGCAGGTCTACCAGAGCTAGGTATCCTGTGGATAGGCTGAAATATGATGGATTTACAGCCATTCACTATGCATATATGGTCAAAGTGATACAGGAACCAGAACCCACTTCTTTTGAGCAAGCCATGGGAAAAGAAAAATGGGAGAAAGCCATGGATGAAGAAATGGATGCCTTGGAAGCAAATACTACATGGGAATTGGTACCTTTGCCTAAAGGTAAGAATGCAATTGGCTGTAAGTGGGTTTATAAGGTGAAGCAAATGCAGATGGTTCTGTGAACAGATACAAGGCAAGATTAGTAGTCAAGGGGTATGCACAAACATATGGCATTGATTATGAAGAAACATTTAGTCCGATTGCAAGGATGGCAACCGTAAGAGCAGTCATTGCTATGGCTGCATCAAAGGAATGGTCTTTACATCAGATGGATGTAAAGAATGCCTTCTTGCATGGTGATTTGCAAGAAGAGGTCTATATGGAGCAGCCACCAGGTTATGTGCATGTTGTTCATCCTGAGTTTGTTTGCAGGTTGAAGAAAGCATTGTATGGCTTGAAGCAAGCACCTAGAGCATGGTCTGACAAGATAGGACAATATCTTGTTACTATTGGCTTTCAGATTTCCAAGGCAGACTCCTCACTTTATGTGAGAAAAACAGAGAAATGTATTATGCTACTTGTCATTTATGTTGATGATTTGATTATGACATGTGACAGTGATGAAGATATCCTTCATGTGAAAATGCTATTGAAGCAGAAGTTTGAGATGAAAGATTTGGGAGAGCTGCGTTATTTCTTGGACATTGAGGTGATTAGATCACCAAGTGGAATACAGCCCTTGCAGAGGCAGTATGGATTGGACATGCTGTCCAAATATAGGATGACAGGTTGTAAGCTTATTTCAATTCCTTTCGAGTAGAATGTGAAGCTGAGCGCAGATGCAGGTGAGCTTCTGGAAGACCCTACTATGTACAGACACATAGTAGAAAGCTTGATTTATATGACTGTTACCAGGCCAGATTTGAGCTATGCTGTTGGACTGGTAAGTCAGTTTATGCAAGCTCCAAGGAAACCACATTTGGATGCGGCTAGATGCATACTCGGGTATGTGAAGTCCACATTGCAGTATGGACTACTTTATGAGACTGGGTTCAGATACAGTTGCATGGATACACTGATGCTGATTGGGCTGGTAGTATTTCTAATAGACGATCTACCAGTGGATATGTGTTCTCTTTTGGGAGTGCTGCAGTCACTTGGAGCAGCAAGAAACAACCTACAGTTGCCTTGTCGAGCACAGAGGCTGAGTACAGGGGCACAGCAATGGCTGCATGTGAGGTAGCTTGGTTGCATAAGCTACTTTATGATATGCATCAGCCTATAGATGGGCCAGTTGTTATTTATTGTGACAACATGAGTAGTATACACTTGGCAAATAACCCATTCTATCATGCTAGAACAAAGCACACTGAGGTGCATTATCACTATGTGCGGGAGAGGGTTTTACTAGGTCTTATTGATCTAGTTTATGTCAGCACAGAGGATCAGGTAGCTGACATATTCACGAAGGCAGTGGGCGAAGAGAAGCTGCGCAAGTTCAGAGACCTGCTTGGTGTGCAGGAATCGAGATTGAGCTCGAGGGGGAGTGTTGAGATATCGAGCTCCACTCGTGATATGCCCTGGCCATTGTGCATTTATGTCACCGACGTGTCAGTTGCAGATGCGGTTGGTACACCGCCCATGAATAATAGCTACATGACAGCTATCCTTATCTACTCTAGTTCGTGGCTTAGTTGGTATGCCACCTTAGTTAGTTGAGTTTGGTTTGAGACCCATATATAGGGTTCTTCTATTTCTTTGTATCAGAGTTCTTTTTGGCTTACACAACTAAGAATAGGAAAACTGTTTTTAGCCTCCACCTTTGTGTGTATTCCCCCATTGTGCAAGCAAGAAAGCTACAAGTGAGACTCCTTCCTTCTCTCCCACAATCTTGACACATGAAGCCCTGTCCTTCTTGATGAACAAAGAAGATGTTAAAGGACGACTGATAAGATGGTTGCTCCTATTCCAGGAGTTTGACTTCGAAGTAGTTACTAAGCCTGGCCGTTCCCATGTCTTAGCCGATCATCTATCATGGATCCCTCAAACAGAAGAAGAGGAATAGGATGATCCAGACCTTCATGATGCTTCCTTGTTTCTAGTTGAAACAGTTACTCCCTGGTATGCAGACATAGCCAACCTCTTGGCAACTCAACGGTATCCTCCTGGCATCTCAAGTCGTGAGCGGAAGAAGCTTTTGTTGGAATCAACCTCCTACACTTTGCTAGGCGGTGCATTGTACAAGAAAGGCAAAGATGAAGTGCTGCGAAGATGTGTCGTAGGAGATGAAATCGGTATAGTATTGAAAGCATGCCATGACGAACCATGTGGTGGACACTTTGCAGGAGAAGCGACAACCAGGAAGGCTCTGTTAGCAGGATACTAGTGGCCGACCCTCCACAAGGATGCATATGATTATTGTAAAAGATGTGATGCTTGTCAGCGAATGGGAAAACCCACCAAAACAAGTGCCATGCCACTTCAACCCATTCTCCCCCTAAAGCCGTTTGAGAAGTGAGGGATTGATTTTGTGGGTCCATTGATCCACCTACCAGATGGAAGCAGAACAGATACATCTTAATATGTACGAATTATGTCACAAAGTGGTGTGAAGCTAAAGCCCTAAAGTGGGACGATGGTAATAGTGTCGCACTGTTCATGTACGAGAATATTATCACCCGTTTTGGTAGTCCCCTTGAGCTGGTAAGTGACAGAGGTACTCATTTCCTTAACAAGATCATGGAGGAGTTGACAAAGCTGTATAAGATCCGCCATCGCAAGTCCACTCCTTATTACCCCAGAGCCAATGGCCAAGTTGAAGTCACCAATCGCATCCTCTGCTCAATTCTGACAAGAACAATTGCCGCACAATGTCACGACTGGGATGATCAACTTATAGAGGCCCTCTGGGCGTACAGAACTTCTTATAAGGTAGCTACAAGATAGACCCCTTTCCAGTTAGTGTATGGTACAAAAGCCGTCTTCCCTGTTGAGCTGGAATTGCCCTCTTTGCGAGTGGCAGTTAAAGAACGCTTGGGAGATAGTGAGTCACTACAATGTCGTCTCCTACACTTGGAATGCTTGGACGAAATATGGCGGATGGCCCTACAGTGCATGGAAACCACTCAAGCGCGACGCAAGGCCTATCATGACAGTTTCATCAAGCACAAGGAGTTCAAAGAAGGTGATCTTATTCTCGCCTATGATTCGAGATTTGGCAAGTTTCCTCGCAAGCTCCAACAATGGTGGATGGGCCCGTACAAAGTACTAGCCGTCAATCCTAACGACTCTGTTCAGGTACAGACCGTTGATGATCCTTTCCTGCTTAATGGATATCGCCTGAAGAAGTACTTCCCTCCTCGGGGATCTTGACAATCACAGTCGACCTACCCCTTCCCTTTTGGGCGTCGCACTGTCCTTCTTGTCATGCTTTTGATAGCCCTTATGATTCTCCTCATGAGGCGGTCTCATTCTTCTACCCCCTCGCAGAAACATCTCAACCCAACATTGTTCTCTTCTCGTCTGATCCAACAATGGTGGTGAGGTTGGTCCTGATATATGGTATTTCTACCATTCTCTTTCTTGAGAAAAAAAAACACAAGAAAAAAAAAGAGAGAAAATAAAAGAGAAAATAAAAAGCAAAAGAAGAAAAAAAATAAAAACAAATGAAACTGTTATGGGAGAAAAGGAAGAAATTCCTTGTTATAACAGGCCTCATTCCAAGAAAAGGTAGAAACTCCCTTGGGTGAGAAGCTGACTGTGGAAAAGGTGGTAACACCCCGCAGTTCAGGATAGTTGACTCACCAGCAGAACCTCTTCAGCAAGCAATTTGAAGCCACCCCCCTTGGTGCGTTGTCTCTACAATATCAATCCGTCTGCCCTTCTTAACAGACGACTCTTCTTACAAATCATTGACATACGAGATTTGTAGGTTGCCTCCCTGGGTATGCCTCCTCCTTAAGATCTTGATGACACCAACAGTAGACATGATCTTCATCACCAACCCTTGAAGTGATGTAAGCTTTCATCCTAACAGGATGGGAATGTGAGTATGGGCTGCCCTCTGTATCTATCAGAGAGTGAGACAGAGGGTGGGGTAAGTGACCAGTCTTTCCTTTCAAATCAAATGCGAGGTGAGAAGTGTGAATGGAGTGTTGCATGCACGGGAAGGGCCTCTCAATGCACAAAGCACAATTTGTTCTTGTGCACTGCACCATAAGGCTCCCTGGCCTTCCTTCTTGCACTGTATGCCGGCACAGGGCGGGATGCACAGTTGCACCATCAAATGCGCATAAGGCATACAACCTTTGCACAAGTGACCGTGAGGATTACATCAATGGGTTTCAGGACATGGTTGCCCTCGGTATCTTTCAACAGAGCGTGAGATAGAGGGTGGGCTAAGTGTGACTGGAGTTTCTTCAATCAATTACCGAGAGGTGAGGATTGAGGGACGTTACGACCTTTGGAGTCATGTACATTTCCATTTTCCTATGCACCCACGGGCTGCGTTTCTACCATTAGCACATGACACATCACTTTGCTTTATACACTGCACTACAAGGCTCCCTGGCCTTTTTCCTTGCACCTATGCCAGATGGGTTGAATGCACCGATGCACCATCAATTGTGTACCCTAGCATACTCCCTCTGCACCATTCCTTTGTCGATTCCTAAGCCGGGTGTGAGCTATGGATTTTCATCCTGATTTTCTCGAGTGATATTAGTAATGGGACGAGTGCCTGCTCTTTCAATCCATTTGAGTGATCATGAGTTGAGTGTAATATCCTTCGTTATCGACAAATTTTCGGTGATTCTTTCAACCAGCTACCTCCTTGGGTGCTACCGCTTGGTCCTTGCCACGACAGCCGAAGAATGTGTGTTGTGAAGACACCTTGTTACCTCCTGCAGAGCCGATGACGACACCAGATGCAACATCGATAGTCGACATTCCTTTTCGGCAATATGTGACAAGTTTTTCTAATCCTACAACTTCTGTTTCTCAGTACTGGTTATGTCTTAAGTGTGGGGACGTTGTGGTTGGTCTGATGTGGGGTACCAAGTCTTTGAAGTTTGGTTTATCCTTCCTGTTAAGGTTTTAAGTATGGGGATGCGTCCCTACGCGTTTATGTTGCATAACCCCATGCATACACCCTGCTTTAATCATGCATCTATGCCATGATTTTATTTTACCCTGATGGGGTCCCTTCCCCACCCTTACGTTCTATTTCACCCTATCCTAGAGGTTGTTCTGTGACTGTTTGCCCTTATTCTTGGTTTCGCGCTTATTTCATATGAACGGACCTTACGCTTACTAGAAACTCCATCCAACCTTACAGCCCTGTTCGTCTCTTCAAACTGCCTATTTTTCCTTTTTACCGATCCCTGTTCCGCCAAACAATTTTCAAGTTATTACTTTTTGAATTCTCGTAAAATGGACAGTTTTCCATGTGAACGCATCTTTATTGCTTCGAAACCCTGATCTAGTGAGTCGAGCGTGTCCTACCCTTTCTCCCTGACAATTTTCCTTTTTACTCCGTCTCCTTTAGATACACGATTCATCTGTTATTAATTTTTGCGGGTTTTCAGACCTTTTTCGTGTCTCTTTTTCACATTTTTCCATGTAAACCTGCCCTATTTTTACCAGAATTCCAGTTTGATTTGACACTGTGTCCTGCAAGCCTTTCCCCCACTTTTTCCCTTTTCCTCCCCCCTCTTCCGACTGCCGAATTTTTAGTTATTAATTTTTCGGAGCGTTTTTTCATGCATTTTTTGTGTTTTTTCCATGTGAACCCTTCCTAATGTCCCCCAAATGGAGCTTTGATGTTCTAGTCTTGTGAATTCCTTTTTCTCAGATATTTTTCCTTTTTACTGCCTGCTATTTCGACGCACGATTTTTCCCATATTATTTTTTGAGTCCATTTTTGGGCTCATTTTTGGGGTTTTTTCCATGTGAATGTGTCCTATCTTGACCGGAACTGTGTTTTGACATGATAGGGTTGTTGGACACATTGTTGTGCACACTTTTCCTTCTTTCCACACTTCGTTTCGATACGCGGATTTTTCGATATTAATGCCTATATGCATTTTTGGGTTTATTTTTTGCGTTTTTTCCATGTGAACACCCTGATTTTGACTCGAAACCCATGTTGCATGTTTCCAACATTTTTCCCTCCTCTCTCGACCCATTTTTTCTTTTTATAGATTTTTGATTCGACAAATCTTTTTAATTTTTCTTTATTTTTCCCGTTCACGGTGTTTCTCGCTTCGCGCGTGAACGCGCCTATGTTTGGTTTTACGCGCCCCGGGACGCCCCCTTGGCGCTCGTGGCTCATGCGTCCCCGTCCCTATCTGTTTGAATCCGTCATTGCAAAAAAAAAAATACCCCTGTCCACACATGCGCACGGGCCGGGGATGTGTTCTTTTCTTATTTTTCCATTATTTAATATCACAAGAATAAAAAACAAAAAACACTATACACACAATTTCAAACCAACAACAACAAATAATAATAATAATAATAATAATAATAATAAAACTAAAAAACAAATACAAAATCAAACTGTTTTTTCAAAAAAAAAGGAAAAAACAAAGAAAGAAGAGACAATCCATAAACATATATGTAAGAAGGTGGGAATAACAAATAAGTGTTAATAATGTTGATATTATGCCATGTCACACTAACATTGGTATAAAAGGAGAGAAGATGTAAATTTTCACATCTTTTTGACACATTAATACAATTACAGACTTTCTCTCCCTTCTTGCTCATAGCTTCTATGGCTTCCCCTTCTTTCTTGTCTTTCTCTCTCTAAATCTAGTCTTTCTCTCTCCTCGTCACTCTTCTTCTCTCTCTTCCTGCAGTCTTCCTCTCTCTTCTGCAGTCTTCTCTCTCCTCTTTCTCTCTCCCTGGTTCTCTCTCTGACAAGTGGTATCAGAGCTTGAGTCTTTGATCCATTATTTTCTTCCATTTTCAGTCCCATTTTCCTATTTCAAAATCAATTTAAGACAAAAATGGTACAAGACAGTGACTAGTGGAGTGTTGCAAGACATCTACAGTTAGTAAGAGACTACATCTGGAGATATCCAAGGTCAGATATGGCGGATAAAGGCTTAAATGACTGGACGTCATAAAATTTCATGCAAAAATGGAGGTAACTAGGGTAAAGGATGGTTAACCGGGTTTAGTTAGAGACTAAACTACAGTTACTTTTCAAAAGAGGTCTTCCTTTCCTCTTTCTTCAAGCTCTGCCCAAGCTTCCATGGAGTTTGTTGGCTGAGATCTCTTCTTTTCTCACTGATCCTTGCTCTCCATCAACAATGGCCTGCATAATGGCACTCTAGACATCAAATGCAACAAGTGGAGCACCATTTTATGGCCTATAGGAGCTACCACGTGGACTGGACAGCAGCTCGAAATTTGCACTGATTTTTTCCAGCCTGTTCTTTATCTCTCCTCAGTCAATCTTCAGCTACGGTGCTTCTAAATGATCCTTGGCAGTGATTTCTTCAACTTCCTGGTGTATTTACTCCAAAATAGGGCTATATTACTCATCTTTTCACTCTCTTGAAACCCTACATGAACAGTCCATGGGCAGCCATGAAAGCTTCAGCCCAAGCTTTCATTTCTTAACAATTTCTTAAAGATTCTTCATCCTTTTAGCCTGTGGAATCATCTCAGCAAGGATTCTTCAACAAATTGCAAGAATTAAGCACGGAATGGTTAAAGATTGAAGATCAAGAGCTTCTATGGAGCAAAAATTTGGGGGAAACGGGTTTAATGCTTCAATTTCAAGCATTTGAGGCCTCAAGTTTGTTCTTAAGCACCGGATAAGCAAGCCTTATGGATTATTTTACCAACATTGGACAACCGGGGGCTCTATCAAGCATATGAGATTGATCAAGTCATCTTCAGCCATGTCAAAGGTACTCTTCTTCAATTCTTAATCTCTCTCATTAATCCAATTGCTAAGCTTAATCCAATTGATTGAGAGATTAAAGAATTGAACATTATTCATCAAATTCTCAGCCAACCTTTGCTTGAATCCACCTATTCATGAATGCAATGCTTGCTTTATGCATATTAGTTCCAATCAGTGAATTAGAGGCTTCAATCTGAAATTTCAGCATAATACTTGAATCCTATTGACAGAATCCATTGATTGATGAATTTGTTTACTCTAATCTGATTGATTGGCTGAATTTCTTTTGCCCAAGTTGAGATATTGTAAAAGGGTAAGTACTAGCAATCAGTGAGTCATTGAATTGCATCGGTAAGACCCTTCTCCTATCCCAATTTTTCAAATCTCATTCAATTGCATCTCATGAAAGGCTGAATAAATATTTCAGAAATACATATCATGCTGATTGCTTAGAACACTAACCTCTGCCAAGTTGATATTCCCACCGAGAAAAAAGGTGGATGCCGTGGGAGATAGTGGGACAAAAGAGAGGTGACCCTCCCTCACTATTGAAGATCCCGAAGGGGTGCAACTAACCAACTCGGGGGGAACTTTACCCACCTCCCGGTGATTCGGAGCCCGTGTAGGGATCCTGTCATGCCGTTTTATCCCTCACACAGGTACAACGAGTGGAGGATTGAAGATTGAAGACTTTCCAAGGACTCAAGTACCTACAGGACCAAAACAGGGTAAAACAGGGAATTTACAGGTCACTTACAGGGTATTTACAGGTGATTACAGGTACACCATTCATTGCTGAAGAACAGGTGCAAGTACTACAGGGTATCCACAGGTCCTATATACCCTTTTGCAGGGTTTGGTAGCCATTTGGGGTTACTATCTTGCATAACAGGGTTAAAACAGGGCACTTACAGGTCTAGACAGGGTGCAGGACTGGACAGTTCAGACTCTGAAATCCAGCTACATAATTTTTTGTCGTAAACATGTTATAGCATGCTATAGCTCATCTCGAAGAGGGCATTCTTAGCTTCGATTCACACAAAAAAGTTCTAAAATCGGAGTTTCCTAGCCAAAGTTATAGCTGTTTTTTTTATAGGGGATATTGCATGACTACACTAATATGGCAGGACATAAAGGCAAAAATAAGTTCCAAGAGGATTATGCTCAACAAATCAGGGATTCCATGATGGATAGCACACTTCAAGAGAATCCTGAAGAGCTTCAACAACAAGGAGAAGTCAGTATACTCAATAATACTTTGTGTGCCCATGAACAAAGACATAGGGAACGACATGAGGCCATCTTGTCAAGAATGGAGCAGATGGTTCTATCTACTGATCAGACCAAGGCTTCTATTGATAAGTTGGTATAATCCAATGAACAACTCATGGCACAAATCTCTAAATTCATGCTGTTACAAATGGCATCAAAAGAAGTTAATGAGAAGGCTTGTTCAAACAGTGGCCCTTCAGTCCCACTTCAGCCATCTAACCAAAATGGTCATGGAAATGGGATTATTGGAAGAAGAGGCATTCCAAATAGTCAGTATGAAGTAGGAGAAGCTTCACAAAGGCATGATGACTATTTGGGCAGTTTGAATGGGGCCAATACTCAAGGTTTTGGACTGCATACTCAAAATTCCAGGGGTACTTTACCAACAGGAAGATTACATAGTAATTCTCAGCCACCTGTTGGAAGATTTCAGTCTCAATTTGGAGGTTCTGTACTTGGTAATCCTGATCAGCCAATTTTGGGATAGCAGCCCTTTCATGAAAGGGAGTTTAAGGACAAAATTGTTTTAGCCAAATTTAATGGCCAGTCATCTTCACCATCAGACTTAGAGGAATGGACTTGTAAGATGGAATCCTACTTTGATATATATTCTAAAACTGATGATATGAAGATTCACTTTGCTTCCTTGCATCTAGAAGGATTTGCCCATACTTGGTGGAGGTATATCAAGAAAGAGAATATACTTGTAGAGAATTGGGAAGCTTTCAAGGCACTTATGGTTGAAGTCTTTGTTTCGCCTCTTGAGAAAGAGAAGTTAGCATGGAGATGGTATGGTTTGGAACAAAGGGGCCTAAGTGTAAGAGAGTATACAAACCAATTCCTCAACTTGACCATGTATGTGGAAAGCATCAGTGATTAGGCTAAGCTTCACAAGTTTATGTATGGTTTGGAGCCATCTTTGTCAACTGATGTTATGGCACAAAATCCTACTTCACTTTTCAAGGCTATTGAGCTTGCGGAGCGCTATGGAAGAAAGTATAGGAAAGAGTCTTCATTTCAACCCAGTTATGGACAGCCAAGGACTGTTTTAAAGCAGGGACAAGTTGGTAACATTTATGGCAGCACTCATGTGCCTAATGGGAGCTTACGGGTACCAACTTATCCTCTATTTAATGCTTCTAGGTCTCAAAGTAATTTCAGGACAGCAAACAGTACAAAGGTTGAATTTAAATAGGGTGACAACAAGCCTAAGTCCACTTCAGCTAATACAAATCCCAAATCTATTTCCATGGATCTTTACAAGGAAAGGAAGGACAAGGGCTTATGCTTCAAGTGTGGAGAAAAGTATACACCTGATCATGCCTCAAAGTGTGTATACAAAAATGTCAAGCCAAAGCTTCAAAGTATGCTAGTTTTTGAGGACTTTGAAGATGACATAGATGAAGCTAATGCAGTGGCAATCAATGCTGAAAATGAAGATTTTGAGGAGGATGTTGGACAGGAGTACTTTTATGATCCAGCTGACTCTTTTCCTTTTGATCCAGGTGGAAATGTTCCGTTTGACCCTGGTGGATCTTGTGATGAGTCGCTTGCTACCACTAATTGTTCTATCTCTATGGATGCTTGGATGAGATCTAAGAGCCCTAATACACTTCGTATGAAGGGAAGCATATGTGAAAAGCCAGTGTTCATCCTGATAGACAGTGGCAGTACTCACAGTTTTGTCAATAAGTCCATCATGGACAAGTTAAATTGTGTTCCCACAGACTTACAGCAGCCCATTAGAGTACAAGTGGCTAATGGTGAAGAAGAAATCAGCACACAGGTTTGCCCACAGGTTTCTTTGCTGTTGGCTGAAAATTTTGAAGCCAAAGTAAGCCTGATCACTCTGGAAATGGGGCCCATAGATATTGTACTTGGTTGTGATTGGTTGATGACATTAGGAAGGATCACTATGGATTTCTCACAGTTATATATGGAGTTTATCTCCAATGGACAGCTCATCCATTTACAGGGAATTCCTAGTAGATCTGATTTTCAGCTTGTCACCATTCAACAACTCAAAAGAGAATACAAGAAGCGCTCACAAATATTTGTTTTGCATTTGAACAAAGAAACATAGGATCAACCCAATAATTTAGCAAACCATCCAGCCTTGACAGCTCTTCTTGAGGAGTATATAGATTTGTTTGAAGTACTTACTTCATTGCCTCCTAAGAGAGCAGTGGATCACCCCATTGATTTGGAGCCCAACTCAAAGACAATCAATAAGCCACCTTATAGATGATCAAAATGTGAACGAGAGGAAGTAGCCAAGCAAATCAAAGAGCTTCTTGAAATGGGATTCATTGAACCAAGTTCTTCACCTTATGCATCTCTAGTCCTGTTAGTCAAAAAGAAAGATGGATCTTTTAGAATGTGCATTGACTACAGGGATCTCAATAAGATAACAGTGAAGAATATGTATCCTATACCCAGGATTGATGATTTGCTTGATGAGCTTAAGGGGGCTTGATTCTTCACAAAGATTGATTTGAGATCAGGGTATCATCAGATTCCCATGCGAGAGGGTGAGGAAGTCAAGACTGCTTTTAGGACTGATCGTGGGCTCTATCATTTTTTGGTGATGCCATTTGGGCTTACAAACGCTCCAGCTACCTTTCAAAGCCTAATGAATAAGATCTTGCAACCTTTCCTCTTTCAGTTTGTCTTGGTATTCTTTGATGAAATTTTGATCTATAGCAAGATTTTACAGGATCACTTGGCACATATGAGGAGGGTTTTTTATGTATTGAGACATCATAGGCTTTTTGCTAAGGAGAAGAAGTGCTCTTTCATGCAATCTGAAGTGGAATACTTGGGACATATAGTAAGTGAAAAAGGAATACAAGCTGATCCCAAGAAGGTGCAATGCATAAGAGATTGGCCAACGCCTACTACTACTACCTCTCTTAGAGGATTCCTTAGTCTATCTTCATTCTATCGCTGATTTATAAAGCATTATGCAGCAATTGCAGCTCCTTTGACTGACACGTTGAAGAAGGAGGATTTCTTTTGGGATGCTCTTGTAGATAGCAGCTTCAACCAGTTAAAGGAACTCCTTACTTCTCCTCCTATCTTAGTATGCCCGGATTTCTCCAAAGAGTTTACTATACAGTGTGATACTAGTGGCTGTGGCATTGGGGCTGTTTTGCTTCAGGAGCATGGAGTAATTGCATTTGAGAGCCGTAAGCTTACAGATAAGGAGATGACCATGAATGTTTATGACTAGGAGATGTTGGCTATCCTGCATGCAATCAAGAAGTGGCACCATTACTTATATGGCAGCCAATTCAGAGTACATAGTGATCACCGGGTACTCAAGTATTTCCTTACTCAGTCAAATCTCTCTCCAAAGCAACATCGCTGGGTAGCTACATTACAGAATTATGACTTTGACATCACTCATACAAGGGGCAAAGATAACATAATGGCCGATTCTCTTTCTCATATGTGGGCCTGCAAAGTGTCAGCCATGACAAAATTACATAATGATTGGATTGAAGAACTACAGGAGGCCTATCTTTTAGATGAGGAATTCAGCCAAATCTTTCAAAAATTACAGCATGGTCTTATGGAAGAAAACTTGCATTACCAGCTTAAAAATGGTCTTATTTGGTGGAAATGCAAGATTGTTATTCCTACTTCTTCTTTTAAGCGGAAAATTATGGAGGAGTTACATTCTTCGCCTTTAGTTGGACATTTGGGAGTTTTCAAGACTTATGACAGGATCAGCAAAAGCTTTTATTGGAAAGGACTGTGGAAAGATGTCAAGGACTTCGTTATGAAGTGTATGCCTTGTCAGCAAAATAAGGATAGCACCCATAAGCCAGGAGGTTTGTTACAGCCATTGCCTATTCCTACGGGTAAATGGACTCATATTACTATGGACTTTATCACTGGCTTACCTATTACTAAGAAGGGGTGGAATAGTATTTATGTGGTAGTTGATAGACTCACCAAAGCAGCTCATTTTATCCCAACAAAAATTCAGTTTACTTCTTCTCAAGTGGCCAACCAGTTTATGGAGTATATTTTTAGACTACATGGATTACCGCAGGTGATTGTCCATGATAGGGACTCAAAGTTTATGAGTAACTTCTGGCAGGCGGTATTTATATCTATGGGAACTAAGTTGGCTCCATCAACGGCTTATCATCCCCAAACTGATAGACAGATAGAGAGAGTTAATAAATGGTTGGAGACTTATCTTCACCATTTTTGCTATGATGTCCAAACCTCTTGGGATTCTTGGTTACACTTGGCTGAGTTTGCATACAATAATTTGTAAAATATTACACGGCGCAGCGAACAGAATCTGAGAAAGAGATAGAGAGTACACAACAGATAAGAGGAGAATCAGTAAATTCTTTAACTTCAAACAACTAATACAAAGATGGCTCTGTCCACCCATGCGCTTCCACTGTGTGAAGCTTAGATGGCGATCTAGACAGAAGATAGGTGAAGAGTTTAAGGCTAGCTAGAACAACAACTCTGACTGGGTGAAAGATCAGTAAGAGATGGCTGCGAAGGGGTTTAGCTTTTATAGCCCGCGAAGGTCGTTAGGTCGGCCTGCTAACCGACCTACCATATGAGCCTCCACTAGTCGGCCAAGGAATATTCCCTTTACCATCGGGCCGGGGGCGCTGCCCGCGGACCCCCGCCAGGGGGGCTGCTGGCCCCCCTGGGACCCCCCAGCCAGGGGCCGCTTCCGCGGCCCCCGGACCCCACAATAGGGGCCCCTTTTAACTCCCTTACCACGCAACTCAATGCAATGTGCCTCGAGTTGCTACCAGCTTAACCACTCCGTCTAACCCAAAGATCAGACCCACAACAGTCACCTTTTTGCCATCCGGTCATATAGACCTCATCTGATATACAAGTCAGGACTCAACCAATGTCCGGGCTCACATTTGGCTTCTCCTTATAATGGGGGCCTTACAACTTTGAGCACCATGGATCATTGATAGCACCTAATGAGGGTGGGGCATTGATCATATCTAACACCCATAGGTGAACTATCTCCTCGACCCAATGCCGAGTCTCTGAAGATGAACTTGAAGCAGATCCTTCGTAAGTGCTTTGGTGAAGATATCTGCTCCATTCTCCTCTGTTGGACAGTAGACCAATTCCACTATCCCATTCTCCATCAAATCACGCACATAGTGATACTGGATCTCTATATGTTTGGTGCGTGCATGAAACACTGGATTTTTGGCAATGGCGATGCAACTCTGATTGTCACATCTCAGCACAGTTGGTTCTTCATCCTGCACTCCCATATGCCATAGAATCCTTCTCAACCATACGGCCTCACATGCAGCAAAACAAGCTGCCTTGTACTCTACTTCGGTAGAAGACAATGCCACTGTTGGTTGCTTCTTACTAATCCAAGAGAAAATTCCTGAACCCAAAGAGAAACAATAACCAGAAACTGACTTCCTGGAATCAATGTCTCCTGTCGAATCTGAGTCACAGTTCCCCACAAGAGAAGTTCCAAAACTGTATATGATACCATAGTCAAGAGTTTTCTTCAAGTATCTGAGCACCCGCATCCCAGCCTTCCAATGACTCTCATGAGGTTTGTTTGAGAACCTGCTCAAAACACCAACAGCAAAACTGATATCTGGTCTGGTGTTACACAAGTAGATCAGACTGCCGACCAACCTTCTATACCTCCCAATGTCTGCTAGTGCTGATGTATCCTCGACGGATAACTTTGCATTCACCTCCATAGGTGTAGCTATCTCCTTGCACTCGGTCATGCCAAATGCCTTCAAGATCTCCCATGCATACTTCTTCTGAGAGATGAAGATCTTTCCTAGCTCTTGCCAGACTTCAATCCCCAAACAATAGTGTAGCAAGCCCAAGTCTGTCATTTCAAACTCAGAACTCAAAGCCTTTCGAGTTTGGTTGATCATATCTTCATAGTCACCTGTAATAAGAAGGTCGTCCACATATAGGACAATCACTACAGACTTTTTACCATCCCTGTAAACATACAAGTTAGCATCTGAGGCACATCTTTTGAAGTTTAGGTTTAAAAAGAACCTATCTATCCGCTGGTACCATGCTCTGGGGGCTTGTTTCAACCCATACAATGCCTTCTTCAGTTTACACACTTTGTTCTCAGAATGGGGGGCCTCAAACCCTGGTGGCTGAGCCACGTACACCTCCTCCTTGAGGTCACCATTTAAGAATGCTGACTTAACATCCATTTGGTACACTGGCCACTTCTTATGGGCAGCCACTGCAAGTACCGTGCGAATAGTGGTCATTCTGGTAGTTGGGGCAAATGACTCTTGAAAATCAAACCCTTCAACTTGTGAAAAACCTTGGGCAACCAGTCTAGCTTTGTACTTTTCTAAGGTACCATCAGCCTTGTACTTTACCTTCCAGATCCACTTGGTGCCAATAACCTTCCGCTTTGCTGGTCGATCCACTAGCTCCCAAGTGTCATTCTTCATTATGCTGTCATACTTCGCCTGCATAGCAGCCTTCCATGATGGATCTGCAAGTGCTTCTTCTAAGTCAGTTGGCTCCTTTACTTCTCTCATAATCTCAACCATCAAGGCCATATTGACTATGTGAGCAGAAGCCCTCCTTTGCTCCTCTATTCTCTGAGACCTCCTTGATCCGTCTGCCTTCTCCTCAACAAATGCAGGCATAGGATTATTGTGGTCATAGAGCTGCTTCACCCAGCGCAGCAATGGCTTTTCCGGTGGGGTGATGTCAGATTGGTGAACTTTTTCCTCATCATCTGAAGATGATGCTTCCTCCTCCTTAAGGATAGGGATAGCTCTCGGGACAGGTTCATAGTGGACTACTTCTTCGCTTGATGATAAAGTGGAAGAACTTGCCTTCTCCTCCTCCACTGTATGCGGCTCCTCCTTGAACACAACATCACGGCTCGCGATGATCTTCTTTGCCTCTTGGTCATATAATTTGTAAGCCTTCTGCTCATCACTATAACCCAAGAAGATACATTTTCTGCTTTTTGGTTGTAACTTGTTTCTCTTCTCATCTGGAACATGTGCATAACATTCATATCCAAAAATTCTAAAATGTGAGACAGATGGTTTCTTACCAGTGTAAGCCTCATGAGGTGTTTTTCCCTTGAGAGCCTTTGTATAGCTCCGATTTAGAATGTAGACTGCAGTATTAACAGCTTCAGCCCAAAAATGGTTAGGCAATCCCTTGCCCTTTAGCATGCATCTTGCCATCTCCACAATGGTACGATTCCTGCGTTCCACAACACCATTCTGCTGAGGTGTGTGAGGCGTTGTCAATTGACACTTGATCCCTTTGCTCTTGCAAAAGCCTTCAAACTCCTTTGAGTTGAACTCACCACCACCATCTGTTCTAAATTTCTTCACACTTTTCCCTGTTTCATTCTCAACAAGTATTAGTCATTCTTTAAACTTACCAAAAGCTTGAGCCTTATCACGAAGGAAGTACACCCACATCTTCCTACTGTAGTCATCGACAATCAACATAAAATAAGAAGATCCCCCCAAGGCCTATGTAGGCATCTTACCACACAAGTCAGCATGCACCAACTCTAGAGGAGCCTGTGCTCTATTCTTGCTTTCTTGTGGAAATGCCTTTCTCTGTTGCTTGCCCATCATACAAGCTTCACATGGTTCCTTCAATTCAGTTATTGTAGGTAGGTGAGCAACCATACCTTGCTTTTGCATCTCCTTCAATACTGCAAATCCAATGTGTCCAAACCTTTCATGCCAAAGCTTACTTGTGCCCACTCCAGCGGTGGCTGTAAGAGCACTTAGCTCATACAGGTTGTTCCTTCTTTCTCCTTTGCCAACAATTGTGCCAGCACTATCAATAATTTTTGCACCTGTCTTCTTGAACCTCACTTCATGACCAAGATCAGTTATGGCAGCAACTAATAAGAGATTTCTCCTGATTTCGGGAACATACAACACATTTGAAAGCTTTTTGACTTCACCATTTGCAGCAACAAAAGAAATAGTACATGTGCTCGCAGCAGGGCATTTAGCATCATTTCCAACCGTCACGTGATGGATTCTTGTAGAGGCTACATAGAACTGTATAGACCTTTCTTGTTGGTCATGTGACGGGAGGCCCCACTATCCAACACCCAAGAGTCAGTGGTAGATTCTTCTTGCGCCGAGGAGCACACTTCCTCAATGGTCGCCATGAATAATTCCAACTCTGCTTCAGCCGTATTGGCTGTCTCTTTCCCTTTACTTTTAAGGGTACCATTCTTTTCATCTGCCTTCTTGACACGACAATCTGCAATTACATGTCCTTTCTTCTTACAGTAGAAGCACTCTCCTTGAAACTTCTTCTTGCCGCCCTTCTTCTTTTTGTCACCATCATTTTTGGTGGAGAAAACACCTTTGCCTTTTGCATTGGCAGAGAATGCAGCATCTCCATTGTTGCTTCCTTCTCGGGCTTTCAGCCTCAACTCCTCCTTCATTAATAATGCACAAAACTCCTCAAAAGTCAAAGCTTGAGGTCTCACCTGAGTATTAAGGGCAGTTACTAGTCCATCAAACTTTTGTGGACAAATCCGAAGACACCTCCGAGCTAGCTCTTCACTAGTCTTTTGTATCCCAGCGCCAGCCATCTGGTCGCGCAGATTCTTAATCCGAGTGATGAATGCTTCAACCGTCTCTCCTTCAGCAAACTTCTCCGCTGCTAGTTGATTCTCCAAGTTTTGAATCCTTGTTTGGTTTCGTGTTTCATACTGACTCCTTAGTACATTCCAAGCATCTGACGCTTTGGTTGTATGCTGAATCAGAGTCAAAACACTGTCAGAACAGCTTGTAACTAAGGCACACAATGCATCTGCATTCCTTCGTTTCCAAGCTCGTAGAAGATCTGCATTCGGAGGAATCATCACACTAGGATTTGATGGGTCGGGGGTAGGCTGTGGTTCTGCGTCAGTCCCCAACACAGTCTCCAGAAGCTCATAAGAATCAAGGATAGTTGTAATTTTGAACTTCCACAAGGTGTAGTTTGTACCATCTAACTTGCCTTCGCTGAAGGTTGGTGGAGGAATCCTCAGTGTTTGAATAGCCGGTACAACAGCACCACCTCCTGCACCGCTTCCTGATGTGCCAGAACTGCTTCCCGGAGTTGACATCGTTTCTCTTTGCTGTTGAAGCCTTTGCCTCTTGCACGCTCTCCGATCTCTAGAGCCCCCTGGGCTCTGATACCATGTAAAATATTACACGGCGCAGCGAACAGAATCTGAGAAAGAGATAGAGAGTACACAACAGATAAGAGGAGAATCAGTAAATTCTTTAACTCCAAACAACTGATACAAAGATGGCTCTGTCCACCCGTGCGCTTCCACTGTGTGAAGCTTAGATGGCGATCTAGACAGAAGATAGGTGAAGAGTTTAAGGCTAGCTGGAACAACAACTCTGACTGGGTGAAAGATCAGTAAGAGATGGCTGCGAAGGGGTTTAGCTTTTATAGCCCGCGAAGGTCGTTAGGTCGGCCTGCTGACCGACCTACCATATGAGCCTCCACTAGTCGGCCAAGGAATATTCCCTTTACCATCGGGCCGGGGGCGCTGCCCGCGGACCCCCACCAGGGGGGCCGCTGGCCCCCCCAGCCAGGGGCTGCTTCCGCGGCCCCCGGACCCCACAATAGGGGCCCCTTTTAACTCCCTTACCATGCAACTCAATGCAATGTGCCTCGAGTTGCTACCAGCTTAACCACTCCGTCTAACCCAAAGATCAGACCCACAACAGTCACCTTTTTGCCATCCGGTCACATAGACCTCATCTGATATACAAGTTAGGACTCAACCAATGTCCGGGCTCACATTTGGCTTCTCCTCATAATGGGGGCCTTACAACTTTGAGCACCATGGATCATTGGTAGCACCTAATGAGGGTGGGGCATTGATCATATCTAACACAATTCCACTCATGCGAGCATAGGAGTTTCACCCTTTGAGACTTTGTATGGTTACAAGGTGCCCTTACCCACAGTTATCTTTAATGAAAATATCAATCCTCATGGGAAGGAGGAGTTGGAAAGAATGCAGACCCTTCTTCAGCAATGCAAGGTGAATCTAAGGAAGGCTCAAGATCAAATGAAGATGTATGGTGATGAGAAGAGGAGGCCTTTAGAGTTCCAAGAAGGAGAGCTGGTTTTGTTGAAGGTGCCCCAAATCCAAGTACTCTACGTTGAAAGATGGATCCAGTAATAAGCTTGCCCACAGGTTTTATGGCCCTTATAGGATCTTTAAGCGAATTGGAGATTTGGCATACAAACTAGAGCTTCCCTCTTCTACAAAGATTCATAATGTCTTCCATGTTAGTCAGCTCAAGCCCTATTATGGTGATCCAATGGATATAGTTGATGAGCTGCCACCTATTGATGAAGATGGTCTTGTTCAGTACATCCCAGAGGCTGTTATAGGTCAGCGTGAAAAGAAGCTTCGATCACGTTCTATTGTGGAATATTTGATCAAATGGAGATGTTTACTATTTGAAGAGGCTTCTTGGAGACCTGATTCTATATTGGATGAGTATCCATACTTGAGGGAGACATTGGTGGCTGAAGCCTATTGTTTATGGAGCTAGTAATGATGTAGACTGGTTCAGGATAGCACACTGTTTTAGAATAGTTTTTATCGTACCTAATTTTTAGAATTAAGCTATCTATATGGGCTTAAAGTACTCTTCAAGAGCTTCGTTTTGATATATGGTACATCTCATTTGGACACTTCTATCAAAAGTTATGGCAGATTTGGTCCAGTAGGGATTGTTTATTCAGCAAGCTGTCTACTTTGTTCTGGGACTATTTGTTGAAGACTTTATGGCTCCATTTGGTTCTGAAGTATTTCAAATCATGTATATAGTTGGGGCTTACTTCCGTTCTTCAAATTCAGCTCTTGTAATGGTCATTTCTCATTCATTTCCCATTTGTAAAGCTGTAAAACAGAGTAGTACTCTGTTCTATCCATCTCCTTTCTAGTTGTTTCTAGGTTTTTTTTTAGGACAAAAACTTTTGGGAAGGGATGGATTGTAAGAAGCTGGGAATAACAAATAAGTGTTAATAATGTTGATATTATGCTATGTCACACTGACATTGGTATAAAAGGATAGAAGATGTAATTTTTCACATCTTTTTGACACATTAATACAATTACAGACTTTCTCTCCCTTCTTGCTCACAGCTTCTATGGCTTCCCCTTCTTTCTTGTCTTTCTCTCTCTAAATCTAGTCTTTCTCTCTCCTCGTCACTCTTCTTCTCTCTCTTCCTGCACTCTTTCTCTCTCTTCTGCAATCTTCTCTCTCCTCTTTCTCTCTCCCTGGTTCTCTCTTTGACAATATATATATATCCATATATATATATTTTTAAACAACAAGACAACCATTCAAAAAAACAAAAAAGCACCAAAAAAACCACAAATACTGCACAAGATAAGAAAAACAAAAAAACAAAACACCTACGTATCTATTCATTCTCCCTCTCTCCTCCTTCCTCCTCTTCTTTCCTCCCCTTCCTTCTTCCCTTCTTCTTTTCTCTTCCCCTGCAACTTCTCCTCCCGCTCCTCCTCCCTTTCACCTCTTCTCTCTCCTTCTCCCTCCACTTCTCCTTCCCACCAGCTCTTCCTCCTCTTCCTTCCCCCTCCCTCTTCTTTCTCCTTCTTCTCCTTCTCCTCCTTCTTCTCTACCCCCCCTTCCACGTGCCCCCCCACCCCACCCCGTCCCCTCCTTCCCACCCTCCCTCCCTTCTTCAACCGTCCCCTTCCCTACCCCATCTCCTCCTTTACCTCTCTTTCCCTCCCCCTCTTTTCTCTCTACTCCCTCCACCCTCCTTCTCCCTCCCCTCCTCCTCGACCTCCTTGGCCCCCAATGGCCCTCCCTTCCTCCTCGCCCTCCAGCGGCCTTCCCTCCTCCTTGGCCTCCAGTGCACCGCCCTCGCGACGCCTCCAGTACGCCGCCCTCATGACGCCTCCAGCGACCCGCGCCTTCTCCGCCACCTCATCCTCCTCCGCCCTCTCCGCCTGCAGTAGCGCCTCCAGCGGCCCTGTCCTCACGCTCCTCCAGTGACCCGCGCCTCCTCCGCCACCTCGTCCTCCTGCACTGCCTCGCCCTCCAGCGGCCCCCACTCCTCTCCAGTGACGCCCCCAGCAGCCCCTCCCTCTAGCAGTCGCTCCTCCCGCTCCGCCACTTCCTCCCTCTCCCCCTCCTCCTCCTAATTGCCATCCAAGGTTAGTTCCACTAACCTTACCTAGTTAATCTAACCATACATTAGGTTAATCTAACCTTACTTAGGTTAATCTAACCTTAAGTTAGTTAACCTAACCTTAGTCTAGTTAATTAACCCTAGTCTAGTTAACCTAACTTTAGTCTAGTTAATTAACCCTAGTCTAGTTCACCTAACCTTAATCTAACTAACCTACCTCAGATTAGTCCCCACCTTACTAACTAACCCTAGGTTAGTTAGCCTAATCTAGGTTAGTTAGACTTAATTTAGCCTACCTAACTAACCTAGACTAACCTAGACTAACCTAACCTGACTTGACTTAGCCTACCTAACTAACTTAGACTAACCCAGACTAACCTAACCCGACTTGACTTAGTCTGACTTACTTGATTTACCCAAACTAACATGACTTAGCTCACTTGATTTAATCCTACTTACCAAACTAACCTGATTTCCCTGATTTAATTGATTTAGTTAATTTATAAATTCATTTCAACTAAAAAAAAATTCAAAAAATTTTCTAAAAATTTCCTTATATTTTTGTACATTTTTGGAAATTTTTCCGGTGGAAATTTCCACACCTAAAATTATAGAAAATTAAATATTTGATAATTTATTCAAAATTATCTAAAAAATACAGAACATCATTTAAAATTAGTAAAAAAAAACAACAAAATTCAAAAAAATTCTAAAAAATTCCACCCACCCCCTGACCTTTTTCCACTCATTTTTCACTTTAACATATTTTCATACAAGGCACCAATATTTAAAACAAAAAAAAAACAAAAAACAAAAAAAACAGATTAAACATAAAAATCCAAATCTTATTTTCATAACATAAATTATGGATATTTCCTAAATGGCTGCAATTTTATTTTTCATTCATCACATATCCATATTTATTTATTAACAAACAAAACCAAGAAAACACGCATAACCCAAACACACACACATAATAAAATAAATTAACCATACCACACTATAAAACCAAAACAATACACCTTAAATATAACCCCCACACAATCCAAACTCCTAAAAATTTTCAAAAAATATATAAAATAATTTTAAAACTAAACATATAAATACATTACAAATTATCAAACCCACTAAGGTGTTGTCTTTGTTGTTTAGTCAGTGGTCTTTGATTTTGTTTGACTAGATTCATTACTTTCGGGGGACTCTTCCGTGCGCCTTCAGGCCATTGTATACACACTCCTTCCAGGTATTTATTTTGTGAGCTTTCTTTATTTTCATTCCCCCTTAATTACAAATTAATTGCTACAATAAACTATTTATTCACCCACATTTTCCATGCGCATTCGCACTGCGCTATACACACAATTTCATAATTTTAAAAATCAACTAACCGTTCACTTTGCACGCGCTACGTGCGCTTAAGAGGCACTTTAATTTGTAATAAAAATGAACCAGCTGTCATCACAAGAGCACGCGCTGGCAAAAAAGTGCTCCACATCACTCTTAATTTTTAATTAAGGAATTTGCATTTAGAGACCCAGTCTAGGAGTCGTAGTCCGGGTTGCGTTAACGTATTGTTTCAACTTAATAAATTGTAATTAAAATTTTAAGAAGGAACCGTCGTTTTCTTATTAAGGTTTATAACCTAATAAAATATCATCCATTGTTAATAATTTATTAAAATGAACCGTTCATTAAAATAATTCCCCCTCACTGCACTTTTTTTCTCTTTTTAATAAACATGCTTCATGGGATGGGCGCGTAAAAGTCTTTAGTTGACACTGATGGTCGAAGTTATGGTCAAGTCTTGATGTACATTTTTATGGTAGTCTAATTTGTCTATGTGTTATGATTACAGGTACGATGTGTAGTTTTTTCTTTCTTACATGATACGGGGATTTGGGTGCTTGAATGTTGCATCGCATGAAGCTTTTGGTCGCATATGTGTAGAGGTCATGTCGAAAATTTTCTAGACTGTGTATTGTCTGGGATGGTAACTGGGTTAGTTACATCTATGTCTGCATGAGTGTCTTTCTTTTTGGATTGATTCCTTTTTTATAGTCCTTTGGTTGTTTTGCAGGCATTCTTTGTGACTGTCTGTGTTGTGGTGTGTGTGTTTACCATCTGAATGGTGCCTCACGCTCCTCCCCTATCTAGTATGTCCCACTGGTTAGTAGGGATTACTCTTCCCTACTCACTTTTGAGCCTCTCACAAAGGCGGGACTCACGACTTTCATGGTTGCCTCCTTTCCCTTGATTCCAGACGATCCATCCATGTGTGATGAGTTCATGGCCTCATACAGTAAGAAGTCAGGATTGGTCCATGGTACTTCTATGACATTGACACCCCGAGGGTTAGGGAAGGCTTTGTCTCTTCCCTACAAAGGAGAGCCTTTTGTTACAGCTCGCCAGCTATTCTCTAACGATGAGATTTTGAAGCTGTTACAAAAACAAACCAAGGAAATTCTGGATGTCAAGAAAGTGATCAACACTTCAAGAGTTTCCTTTTCCATGATCACTGATCCTGTGTGGAAGTTGGTCTGCCAGTTCCTCCAAGACAGGTTTATGCCTACCAAAACGCCGTCCCATTACTTGTCCAAAGAAACCAAGATGGATCAACATTTCGTTAAAGTAACCAAGGGCAATGTTACAAATGTCAAGCTGTTACAAAAACAGACCAAGGAAATTCTGGATGTCAAGAAAGTGATCAACACTTTAGGAGTTTCCTTTTCCATGATCACCGATCCTGTGCGGAAGTTGGTCTGTCAGTTCCTCCAAGACAGGTTTATGCGTGGCCAAAACGCCGTCCCATTACTTGTCCAAAGAAACCAAGATGGATCAACATTTCGTTAAAGTAACCAGGGGCAATGTTACAAATGTCACATATATCTGCCTTCTTGACCTACTCAGGTTTAAAGAAGAGTGTGCCTCCACCTCCTCCATCTGATCCAGTACCTCCCCCTACACCTTCAGAAGAGTCAGAACCAATTGATCTAAAGGATCTGGATTCTCTCCACTAGTCATACAGTGCAAACGCTTGAAGCGGGTGCCAGATAAAGCTCCTTCAGTTTTTCCTTCAGTGACAATTCCTGCTATATTTGGTAGTGATCTCCCTGGTTATCTCACATGTAACAACCTGTTCAGAGCACACAGAGAGGGTTCCTTAAACATATCAGTCCCCTCACTGAATAGTCTAGTATCGGGAGATGCCATTCCTTTCCTATGTAAAGACATCCAGAGTTCAATTGAACTTTCAGTGGGACAGCTTGTGTTCGACAGCTGTATGCTTCCTTTTATGAAGAACTAATGCAGTCTAAAGACCAGTTGCATAAGGCAACATCCGAGTTAGCCTCTGCTAAAGTAATCTTGGCAGATCTGTTTAAGTAGATGGAGCAACAAACCCAACTGATTGAAACCCAAAGAGATGAGATATCTTCTTTGAAGATTCAGTTAACAGAAGCTCAATCAGAGGTCACTAGAATCTCAGAGGAGAAGGAGAGGATATCCAAAGAAGCGCAAGAGTTTCAAACTCTCTTAGATGTAAAACTTTCAGCCTTATAAACTGCTAATGACAGAGTGGAATCACAAGCTTCCCAAATCAAATAGTTGCAAGACCAACTGGCACAATCACGGTCTGTTCCTCCAAGCCCTAATGTTCCCCTGATCCCTTCTCTCTCACAGTAGGACTTGGCAGTTCTCCAAAGACAGGCTACCTTGTATCCTCTCTTCCAAGATAAAGTGGAAAGATTGTAGTCCAGGATGGATCTACTATGGTCTACATTTGCACATTTCCAAAAATATGTTCCTCCGGACCTTGTCCACTATCAATTACAGAAGTTGGCCTTTTACATGAAGCTTTCAACCATGGATCTTCCTCTTCCAGAGGATGGTTGGAGTGGGGCTTGGTCTCCTAAGTTGCTGACAGAAGTGGTCCGTATGGTGTTTGAAGATTCTGTCATGACAGATACCATGTTGCTATCATACATGTATCTACGGGGAGACTTGTTGATTCCAAATGAAGTGGATATGGCCTGGTATGTGGGAGACATGGTTTTACAAGCTATTTTATATGTCAACTATTTGGAGTTGCCAATAGATGACATGTTCTAGAGTTACTCCTCAAAAGTGGCTACTTGCCCTAATAATTCCTGGCACTCCATGATTGATTCTGTGGTCCTGAATCAACGACATAACACAGCTTCTACCTATGTACAGAGCACTAACCAACTGAGGGTGGATCTCTTAGCTCACCTTTCCAAAAATAATCCATTTGATTCCACCTTTTTTTATGCCTATCAAAGACAATCTATCTTAGGTCCCTCTGTTCCTAGCCTACTGTATTACCAACAAATGGCTCACCGTTATGATACATATCTTTCCCTCTATCAAACCAATTCCACAGCAATCTTACCCCTTCTTTTCCAACCTCAATCTTTTCCTCAAATTTTCATATTTACATATTGCTCTTTTATCGAAGATAGAGTATTTTCCCCTTCTCTACCATGTCCTTCTCCATCCATCCATGTACCTTCTACCTTTTCTATTTATCAATTAACATCGAAGCCTTCACTGATTCCCTAAAATTTTCAGCTACTCATTCTTTAACTTATTCCTCCTTTTATGATTTTTCTTACCCATCTCTTCATCCAGTTTTACTTATTCCACTTCCATCTCCTGCCACTTCTATCTCTCAACCCCCTCAGTTGGTTAGTGAATATGAAGGGTTTGATCAGTAGATTCTAAGAAGAAGAGGATGGAGCTCGAATGATTCTCTTACAGGACCTCAGATAAACTGGCCAATAATTCCAGGAGATTGGACAATTGCCAGTCAAGCATACCAGAACTATCTTCATTTTGCTCACTAATATTCACAATCTCTAGATCCTTCGGTGAGATTGACAGCTCATTTTGCTTGGTATCTAGCATACATGCATAGGCATTCCCATAATGATCAAAAGGCCATTCCAAAACTTTGTATGAATGTCAATGTGAACGTTGACTCCCACCAGTTGGATGTCCCGTATTTTCATGCCCTATGTCTCCCTAGTAGATACCTTGTCTTGCTCGAAAGGATGTGCTGCTTGCAATTCTTTCAAAATCCTCCAAAGACATTTGTAGATGAATCCTCTCCATGTATCGCTTCCGAAACCACCAAGCCTTCAAAAGGGATCATCTTCATTGATGCCTTTGCAATGTATCTTGGATGATTCTTAATGATATATCTCTTTTTGGAGGTGTCATTTAGATGGTTGTGTTAGTGTTTGTGTATGTATTGTATTAATTGTATGTGATGAGTTCGTGTTGATTGCAAATAACTTGTTCGAGAGCTCTTTTCAAAAGATTACTGGTGGAAGAAAAGCCTATGGTGGAAAGCTGAAGAGAACCTCTTACATCCTTTACAAATTTGTTATGGCTTTTAAATGATTAATCAGATGAGTTATTTAATACTGGAGTTTTCCTTTAGAAGTTTTTTCTATCAAATACAGGTGATAAGTTGGGGTCGTGTTTTGGCAAGATTATTAAAGATCTAACAGAAGATAACATTGAGCTCTTTAGTGAGCTTATATTCTTCTTTTTCTTAGATCGCGAGGACGCTTCCTTTCTAAGCGTGGGGATAAGTTGAGAGTGGAAAAAGACTGAATTTTTGACTGATTTTTGTTGTTTTTGAGGACTGAATGATTGATTTTTTATGGATTTAGAGTGATGTATGGTTGTAAGGGAAGTATTTGAGAGTGTTTTGGATGATATTGATTACGTTTTGGAAGTTAATGATGATTCTCAGTGGAGATATGAGGTTCTGTGATGTTCTGATAGGTTCTAATTGGTTCTGTATACCTTCTGTATAGCTTCTGTTTTGTTTTGATTGTCTTCTGTATGAAGCCATGGATTGATTTGATGAAGATTGAGATCTTTTGGAAGCTTATTGAATAGTTTTTGAGAGTTTGGAATGGTTTGAGTATGAGTTATGAGGTTTAATGACCTTCTGTAACCCTCTGTAGAGCCTGTGTCTTTGCTCTGTCTCTGTACTGTAATTGTACTATAGCTGTTTTGGTGTTGTACTGTGACTGCTCTGTAGACCTTTTGTAGGTGTTCTGTAGAATGTATGCATGACTTTGGGAAAGTTTGTTAACCTTTGGAAAGAATGAATCTAAGTTCAAAAGAGCTAAAATAAGTGGAAGAAATAGCTACTGAAGACTGAAGAGAAGACTAAGTGACAGTGACAGTAGTGAGCTGTGAAAAGACTTTGTAGTGGCTCTGGTGACTCTTCATATCAGACATACCTCTTGGGAGGTGCATCCACGACCTAAGAAGGATTATTGAGGGTTATTATGAGAGCATTGTAGTAAGGATATAATGTATTATTGAGAGAGAGAGAGAGAGAGAGAGAGAGAGAGAGAGAGAGAGAGAGAGAGAGAGAGAGAGAGAGAGAGAGAGAGAGCCAAATCTATCAAAACAATGTAACTGTATATGAGAGATTGAGAGAGAGAACTATGAAGATATTGAAGATGAATAATGTGTGATTTATTTCCATTAAAAGATGGAGTATTCCTTTGTGTTCTTTGTTCTATTGAATTATTATATGAAGATGTTGAAGATTATGGTTGATTCTATCAAATCCCTGGGAGAAATCTATTATGATGCTTCGTGAAAAATTATTGTTTTCTTTGTTTTGATGATCAAAAGAATGAAATAAAAGCTTGTTGATGTTACAAGATAGATTTTCTTGCAAGAGAATTCCCTTTTCCTTGGTGTTCCTCTTGGGGCTCCAGCAGCATAGGTGTTAAGTCGTTGTGGTAACTTAATTAGTAGGGATATACAACTTGCAACATCAAGTACTATGTTTCCTTGGTCCAATCTACTTGCAATATGTATCTCTTCTTTTGTAAGATTTTATCAAGCAAAAGTTGGTGTAGGATTGGTGTTGGTAGCTCCATATCTCATACAATAGCAAGTACTCTGAGGAAAATCGAAGCTACATACATCAGCTCAATCTAGGACTTCCATCAAGCCTATCTTTTCCATGAAATAATTACTTCCAATTTCAGTCTCATTGAAGCTCAATAGTGTTCCAATATTTTTAAAACCAACTTTATCTCCTCCTTTTTTGTTCTAGTTCTTACACTTCCTCCATATTGTTTAAATAGAGCATGTTGTAAGATGTGGGAACCAAGTGGCATTTCTCATATTTCTCCTCAAATATGTATTACACAAGGTCAACTATGAGTTTATCATATTTCTCACTTTCTCTTCCTATGATAGTGGCCACTCTAGGTATATGATGTGTTCCTTAGCTAGGATTCCACTATTGGCTTGGGCAAGTAACATCAGCTTGTCATTCAATTCTTTGAGCCATTCATCCCTTGATATATTTTTGCTTTGAGCTTTTTCATTCGCCATGTCATTAATACTTCTGAAGGTTAAGTTGGGTTTTAATTCAAATAGAGGCCTTGCTTGAGTTGAGCATAACTTGATAGTTGTTGAGTTTCTTTTGCTTGTTTCTCTAGAGTGGTATTTCATTTCATGAAAACATTAGTAGTTTGTTCCTAGCTAGAGTTTGCAATTGCAATTGAGAGATGCAATTGTTTTGATTCCACTTTGGAATGTGATGTAGTTGATGCCAAGAGGCATATTCCAAGGTGGATTCTCGTGAGGTTTTTAATTCCACGGTGGATTCTGTGAGGTTTTTCGGTGGATTCTGTAAAACTATATTTATTTACCAGGGCTCGTACACAAGGTGGATTCCTTGTGTGAGAAGTTGACGGTGACGCCTATCCTTTTTAGGCATCAAGTTAATTTAATGTGCACGTAGGTGATTCCACAGTGAGTGATTCCTCAAAAATATATTAAACTAATGGACGTTTATGAGTTTAGAGTGCACTCATATTAAATTAAGGTTAGGACAGAGTTCCAACCTATTTAATTATTTTGTAGCTGAAGACTACTATGTATTCATTTTTGTGGATTTTATCTTATTATTTTCTAACAATTGTGAATGCTTTAGTTGATGTGTAGAGCATGCAACGGTGGCGTTGGGAAGTACCAAGCGATGGCGTGTATTCAGATTACCTAGAAGAATTACTATTTTTGATGGGTGTGCACCTTATCACTAAAGGCATGGCACCAATATTTATTTGGGTGTGCTTATTTATTAAAGCACTTGATAAATATTTATTATTTTGTATGTGCATAGGTACTCACTTTAAATATTTTATTATTTGACATTATATTTGGGCACAACTTGATTTTTGGATGCCCAAATGCTTTACTCTTTATTTGGGTGAAAGCAAACACAAAAGCCAAAAGTATTCCAATTGTAAAGTGGGCTATTTTTGAGCTTAGAGATTAATACATTTATAAATACATGCCTTGTGAAGTGCTCACACAAGGCATGGGGGAAGATTGCACCCAATTGGTCTTTTTATCTCATGTTGTGTAAACTCTCTTCTTGCTTTTATGAAGCTTTTGTAGAGTTATTTGTTCTTGGAGACCTTGTGGCATTCACTATGTGTGCATACATCATCCAATTTGCGCATCAGTGGTATCAGAGCAAAGCTGAGATCAAGAGCTTCCAATCACTTACTATCTTGCGTGAAGGCGAAGCTCCTAGAACGAACAGGCTCTACAGGCTATCTTACAACAAACTGTCAATACCAGCGTGTTCTTGGCAGTGAAGAACCCCCTGTTGCACTCTTAGATCGCAAAGGACCTCACCAAGGAGGTGGAGGAAAACTCGGGAAGCTCCTTTGTGAATATGTTTTTTTTCCCTCTCTTAGATAGGAAGTTCCAACTTTTATATCAATTGTTAAGCTTAATGTTCAAGCTTATAAAGCTTAAGCTCTAAAATTCAACAATTGGTGGCAACATGATGTACTAAACGGCGACGAATCCGACATAAAGATACCATCGTCCTATTCGAATTCTCAAAAAAAACATTAAATTTTTTATAAAGCTTAAGGTTATTAAGCTTACTAAAGCTTAAAGTTCTCAATCTTTAATCTCCACCATAGTGGGTGTTCACACTGAATTTACCGTGAACCAATTTCAGAACTCCAACAAGCCTGTGTTCATATCCACAATTTTGCAAAGTTGATTCACAGCAGGCAAACTGTCATACACAATCTATACGAAAGAATTTTTTGTTTGGAAGAAGACAATCATCAATTGCTGTACCCATGAAAAAGTAATATTGTAAAAGCAATGCCATATTTTTTTAAAAGAAAAAGCAAACATTGTAAACCCAAATTTGAGCTACACTTATCCTTCTAACAAGATTTTGAGTGTGTGAGGTTGTTTGAGATTTTTGCAATATATCCGATCAAAACATAGAAGATTTTATGGGTGAAGGTGATTTGGCAAAGCCAACTATGGAGCAAAAATTGGATCTAATTATAATGGAACTTCAAGAAGAGCAAAAAGCACGTCAAAATTTGCAAGTACAACTAGTTGGCTACACTTCAATGATCCACTATCAATTAAGAAGGAGTGCAACCTGAAGATGTTATTCGACGTACGATTGATGCGACACTCCAAGCACAGTCTCTCAAGAAAGAAGCCAAGATAAGTAAAAGAAATTTTAAATTCTATACTTTTAATAGGCAACGTGATGGTAAAATTATTCTTGCTTTCATCGGTCAATTTGATGACTACTTTCAAGAAGAGCAATATGTTGAAAAAGATAAACTTAAAAGTGTCACTAACCATCTTGCAGACAGAGCATCGCTATGATGGATTGTTGTTTGCAAGAGTATTGATTGTCCCTTTACTTGGGAGGCCTTTCAAAAGAAATTTTTGTAGAATTTCCTTCCACCTCAATTCCATAAAAAAGAAATTAAACAGTGGGATCTCCTGCAACAAAGAGACCGTGAATCCATACCGCAATACACTAAGCGTTTCTGGAGTGCCTTACTTCAACTTCGAATGCTTGAAGATGTTCTTGAGGTGATCCACAAGCACAAGTAAATGTCCAGTTTACTTGGTCACTTCTATGCGGAAGTGAATATGTTTAAGCCAAATACTTTGGAGGATATAATTTCTTTAGTACATGATGCTGAAGATAAATTCGTGGATGAGAAAAGTGGCCGCAACAATTTTCGACTAATGGTAACTTTGGTACAAAGCAATTCAATTCTAACTTTCGAAGATTCAATCAAAATCGCTTTGTTCCTTCTTCTTTCCATAAACCCTGGACTTGACTTTTTGCTTTACCATCAAACACACATTCAAACCCTAAGCCTTCTCTATAGCCAAATCCCAACATACCCAAATTTCTAGTCATTACCAATAATGTATCCAAAGCAAAGCATATAGTTTGCTACAAGTGTCATCAACCTGGATACTTAGCAATGAATTGTCAATCCAAGAAGCAAGCTATTCAAATCAATCACTTGGAAGCGATTGAAGACGAAGACCATGAAGATATGCCAGACTTCACTAAAGATGATGATGATATCGACAATGCTTCAGATATTTTACCAGGTCTGCCAAATCCTCATTCATTATTAACGATGAAATGTTTTATGCATAGTCAAGAAAAGATTGGTTTGCATGATGATTGAAGCACACATTATTTTATTTATGCAAAGTTGGTAAAAGAATTGAATTTACCTACTATTCCAACTTATTATCACATAAAGGCTGCATTCTTAGGCACTAGATACAATGGTGCAAAAGAAGTTCATGATTTAGAAATTAAAATTGGTCATTATATCAAGCAAAAAAATTTCTTGGTTGTGCCTTTGCAAGCTACTGATATTATTTTAGGAATGCCTTGGCATCACAAATATAATCCTGACATAGATTATTTCACACATTCCATGAAAATTCATCTTAATGAAAAACAAATCATATTACATGGGTCACACACCTTTGATCATTTTCTATTGCTTAGTCACACACAGGCTAAACGTGCAATGAGAAAAGGTAGCAAATCATACTTATTATGGGTGAATGAAATTAAAGCTAAGGAAAATCATATGCATCCTAGGTATGCACAATTTCTTTCACAATTTGAAGATTGTTTCAATGCTGATTTACCACCTGGTTTACCACCTACATGTCCCGAAGACCAAAATATAGACTTAATCCTTGGTTCTCAACCACCATGTAAAGCACCTTATAGACATAATCAGATTGAACATAAAGAAATCCAAGCACAAGTTAAGAACTGTTGAACCAAGGATTCATTAGACCCAGTAGTTCTTCTTTTGGTACACCTGTCCTATTGGTCAAGAAGAAAAATAATACATATAGGATGTGCATTGACTATTGTGCCCTAAACAAGATTACTGTTAAGAATAGATATCCGATCCCTAAGGTAGACAACCTCATGGATAAACTACAAGTGCCACTATTTTTAGCAAGTCAGATCTCAAATTTAGGTATCATCAAGTACAATTGGATACACCTGACATTTTCAAGACTACATTTAGAACTCAGTATGGTCATTATGAGTTTCTTCTTATGCCTTTCGATTTTGACCAATGCACCAGCTACATTCAGTCGTATGATGAATCATATATTTTTGAAGTATTGGAATTGTGTGATTTTTTTCTTTGATGATATATTGGTTTTAAGTAAGAATGAGAATGAGCATTGTGAATATCTATCTTTGGTTTTTAAATTGTTGAAAGAGAATCAATTATATGCTAACCCTGACAAGAGTGAATTTTTTCAAACTCAAATTAAATACTTAGGACATATTGTTTCTTCTGATGGTATTTGTCTTGATCCTAAAAAGATAGAGGCAATTTTGAATTGGCAAATCCCTAAAAATGTGCATGAGTTAGGTTCTTTCTTAGGTCTTCCCAGCTCTTAGAGAAAATTTGTGAGAAATTTTTCATTGCTTGCATTGCCTTTAATGAAATTGTTAAATAAAGATGTTGTATATCACTGGTTTGACAATCAGTAAAAGTCATTTGATTTATTGAAACATGCTTTAACATATGCACATGTTTTGTAATTACCTGATTTTAATCGTCCATTATTTCTAGTAGTCACTGATACTAGTGGATTTCGAATAGGAGCTGTCCTTATGCAAGATTCACATCCCATAGCCTATTCTAGTTACAAATATAAACCCTTTGAATTAAAGTATTCCACCTATGATAAAGAAATTTTAGCTATAGTTCAAGCCTTATATCAATGGAAATATTATCTAATGGGATTCGAATTTATGATCAAAACTAACCAACAAAGTATCGAGCATCTCCTTAATCAGTCACAAATTTTTTACTATCATATTAAATGGGATGCTTTCATTCAAAGTTTCCATCCACTTATCCAATATCAACCCGGATGAGAAAATATTGTTGCCGATGCATTGAGTAGAAGACCAAGTATCCATAATATTTCAATTCTATCTTTTGATGCCCTTATTCCTATGAAGGATACCAATGACCATGACCCCAATTTTCAAGCTGATTGGACCAAATTAGTTGCTAATAACTAGATTTCAATTGATTCTTTGTCTTATTTAGATGGATTTATGTTTTATGAGCAAATATTTTGTGTCACTATTCCATTTAGATCATTTGTGTTGCACGAAATTCATTGTCCTCCATATCAAGGTCATAGAGGTATTATTTTCACTTTAAGAAGATTGATTGAAGATTCTTACTGGTCACAAATGGAATCTGATATTTCTAACTTTGTTTTTTAGTGTTTAATTTGTCAAAGAGTCAAGCGACACCATGGTAAGCAATATGGTTTGTTAATGCCTTTACCAATTCCTAAACGTCCATGGGAACATATTTTAATGGATTTTATAACTGGTTTGCCTAATACATAAGCTAATCATGATATGATTTGGACTATAGTAGATCGATTTAGCAAACAAGCATATTTTCTACCATGCAAGAAAACATTAACTGCATCTCAAGCTGCACAATTGCTTTTTAAGACTGTTTTCACTAACCATTGGTTTGCTAAAAGTTATTATTTCTGATCGTGATTTTAGATTCTATAACAATTTTTGGACTACTCTGTTTGGTAATTTAGGTATTAAGATTGATTTCTTATCTACATTCCATCCTGAAACCAATGGGCAAACATAAGCTATTAACATTACAATTCTAGATCTCTTGCATGCATACATAATTTCAAAACCACAAACATGGGACACACTTTTGCATCTACTTCAATTTACATACAATAATATACCACACACAGCTATACATAAAGCACATTTTGAAATCATTTATGGACATAGATTGCCTACACCTGTTACATCATTGCCGAACAAAGTTAAAGCCATTGATGATATTACCAATATGCATGCTACAATTTTTGCTCAAGTTAAAGATATGATTGCGAAAGCCCAGCAATCATACACTAAACAAGCTAATAAGAAAAGAAAAACCACGAGTTTCAATGTTGATGATTATGTTTAGTTACACATTGAAAAGAAAAGATTGCAAAGTGTTGAGAAACACCCTAATGTTAAATTAGCACCTAGATTTTATGGACCTTTCAAAATAATTTGCAAGATCAATGACAATGCATTTAAATTAGAACTACCCCAACATTGAAAGATACATAATACTTTTCATATTAGTTTACTACGACCTTTTAGAGGCAAATTACATGTCCACCTGTCTATGAAAACCCTCCTTTGTTAGAAGAAGAAGAAGCTAAAATTCTTGAACCTGAAACTATTCTAGACACTAACTTTATGACCATTAGAACTGGCCGTAGATATTCTAGATATTTGGTTAAGTTTAAAAATCATCATGTTGAAGAAGCCCAATGGATGCATGCCCACGATCTAAGTGCTTACCCCTCATTACTCACTCCATATTGAGCTAATCGCAATTGAGAACAATTGCCATCCCACCTCGGGGGTATGATGCCAGGAGGCATATTCCACGGTGGATTCCGTGAGGTTTTTTTGTGGATTCCGTAAAACTATATTTATTTGCTAGGGCTCACATACAAGGTGGATTCCTTGTGCGAGAAGTTAATGGGGATGCCTGTCCTTTTCGGGCATCAAGCTAATTTAATGTGCGCGTGGGTGATTCTACAAAATACATATTAAATTAATAGATGTTTATGAGTTTAAAGTGCACTTGTATTAAATTAAGGTTAGGACAGAGTTCCAACCTATTTAATTATTTTGTAGCTGAAGACTGCTAGGTATTCACTTTTGTGGGTTTTATCTTATTATTTTATTACAATTGTGAATGCTTCAGTTGATGTGTAGAGAACACATCGATGGTGTTGGAAGCACCGGGTGATGGTGTGTATTTAGATTACCTAGAAGAATTATTATTTTTGATGGGCGCATACCTTATCATAAAGGCGTGGTGCCAATGCTTATTTGGGTGTGCTTATTTATCCCTCTCATTAGGAGAGATTTTGGATGAATCACTCTACCTCATGTCTTTGGATGGGGATAGGAGCTATGCAAGAGCAGGGGTAGAAGGCAAGTTATATTTTGTATTACTTAGCCTTGGAATAAAGCACTTAAAGAAGTCGTGATTGTATTGAAATGGAGTATAAATGTCAAGACTTTCTATGTTTTGGGTAAAGTAAAAAACATAGGTACTAACATCATGGATCATGCTTCCTTGTCCCAGCCAGTATACTAGCCACATGCTTCCGGCGTTCACTACGCGTGCATACAACATTCGATTTGTGCACCAGTAGTAGTAACACTATTGGTAGTGGATAAAGTATTTTAAATAGTTGTAGATGACTAATTATTAGGATCCATGGGCTGAATGGAACTATTCTTGGGCTCAATCACCTTGGCACTACTTGTAACAACACTTTTGACTTTTGTATGTGGCTCATCTAGTGGTTGTTTCCCTTTAAAGTCATTTTTGGAGATTTGTGAAATTTCTTTAAGAGGTGGGGTTTGAGATCTAGATACTTAGCAATACAACCTTTTTTACATATGACCCTCATTAGGAGAGATTTTGGATGAATCACTCTACCTCATGTCTTTGGATGGGGATAGGAGCTATGCAAGAGCATGGGTAGAAGGCAAGTTATATTTTGTCTTACTTAGCCTTGAAATAAAGCACTTAAAGAAGTCGTGATTGTACTGAAATGGAGTATAAATGTCAAGACTTTCTATGTTTTGGGTAAAGTAAAAAACATAGGTACTAACATCATGGATCATGCTTCCTTGTCCTAGCTAGTATACTAGCCACATGTAGCTCCTCCTCCAAAAGGAGTTTGTCACATAAGGGATTGGTAGGTAGGTGCAACAAGTTTAAGACCTTGGATAATCACAAGAAGCCTTAGGGATGTGGGGACTACATACATCAAATCATGCATTGAAGTCCAAAGAACTCTGCTTTCTTGGCCATGGTCATTAGTCAATTGCCAATTTGGGCTACCAAACCTTGGCTAGAATACCATTTCTATGCAAACATACTTTGTTATTTTCCTTTTCATTCTAGTGCTTTTATTTTCATTTTGTTTGTCTCACAATATTCATGTGAAATAAAGACGTTAGCATAGCATTGAAGATTTTACTTTTGATATTAGCTTCATGAATTCATTCATAATGGTTGTAGAACAAGAGAAATTATTATTGTTCATCCCATGTCAATGGCATTTCCAAGATCTCTATGTGTTCTTCATTTGGAGATTCAATGTTAGTATAGATGTATGCAAATATTAATAAGGTCAGCATGTTATCAAGCTCTATGAGGGACTTCATTTTTGTTGGTTCCTTATTTTGCTACATTATCTCTTATGCCATTTCTGTGAGAGATTTCTTGCTTTTCCTAAATTTCAAATGTGATAAAGGTTTTGGTGTCAGAGAGAGAACCAAGGAGAGAGGAAGAGGAGAGAGAAGACTGCAGAGGAGAGAGAAAGAGTGCAGGAAGAGAGAGAATAAGAGTGACGATGAGAGAGAAAGACTAGATTTGGAGAGAGAAAGACAAGAAAGATGAGGAAGCCATAGAAGCTGTGAGCAAGAAGGGAGAGAAAGACTGTAATTGTATTTATGTGTCAAAAAGATATGAAAAATTACATCTTCTCTCCTTTTATACCAATGTCAGTGTGACATGGCATATTATCAACATTTTTAACTATTCCCAACTTCTTACAATCCATCTCTTCCCAAAAGTTTTTGTCCTAAAAAACAAACCTAGAAACAACTAGAGAGGAGATGGATAGAACAGAGTACTACTCTGTTTTACAGCTTTACAAATGGGAAATGAATGAAGAATGACCATTACAAGAGCTGAATTTGAAGAACGGAAGTAAGACTCAACTATATACATGATTTGAAGTACTTCATAAACAAATGGAGCCATAAAATCTTCAACAAATAGTCCCAGAACAAAGTAGACAGCTTGCTGAATAAACAGTCCCTGCTGGACCAAATCTGCCATAACTTTTGATAGAAGTGTCCAAATGAGATGTACCGTATATCAAAACGAAGCTCTTGAAGAGTACTTTAAGCCCATATAGATAGCTTGATTCTGAAAATTAGGTACAATAAAAACTGTTCTAAAACAGCGTGCTGTCCTGAACCAATCTGCATCAATACTAGCTCCATAAGCAATAGGCTTTAGCCACCAATGTCTCCCTCAAGTATGGATACTCATCCAATATAGAATCAGGTCTCCAAGAAGCCTCTTCAAAGGGTAAACCTCTCCATTTGATCAAATATTCCACAATAGAACATGATCGAAGCTTCTTTTCGCACTGACCTATAACAGCCTATGGGATGTACTGAACAAGACCATCTTCATCAATAGGTGGCAGCTCATCAACTATATCCACTGGATCATCATAATAGGGCTTGAGCTGACTAACATGGAAGACTTTATGAATCTTTGTAGAAGAGGGAAGCTCTAGTTTGTATGCCAAATCTCCAATCCGCTTAAGGATCCTGTAAGGGCCATAAAATCTGTGGGCAAGCTTATTACTGGATCCATCTTTCAACGTAGAGTACTTGGATTTGGGCACCTTCAACAAAACTAGCTCTCCTTCTTGAAACTCTAAAGGCCTCCTCTTCTCATCAGCATACATCTTCATTTGATCTTGAGCCTTCCTTAGATTCACCTTGCATTGCTGAAGAAGGGTATGCATTCTTTCCAACTCTTCCTTCCCATGAGGATTGATCTTTTCATTAAAGATGACTGTGGGTAAGGGCACCATGTAACCATACAAAACCTCAAAGGGTGAAACTCCTATGCTCGCATGAGTGAAATTGTTATAAGCAAACTCAGCCAGGTGTAACCAAGAATCCCACTTGTCAGAGAGAGAACCAGGGAGAGAGGAAGAGGAGAGAGAAGACTGCAGAGGAGAGAGAAAGACTGCAGGAAGAGAGAGAACAAGAGTGACGAGGAGAGAGAAAGACTAGATTTGGAGAGAGAAAGACAAGAAAGATGAGGAAGCCATAGAAGCTGTGAGCAAGAAGAGAGAGAAAGACTGTAATTGTATTTATGTGTCAAAAAGATATGAAAAATTACATCTTCTCTCCTTTTATACCAATGTCAGTGTGACATGGCATATTATCAACATTTTTAACTATTCCCAACTTCTTACATTTGGTCAAGAAGACAATTTATTTTGAATAATTGGATTCATTATGCATTTCATCTCAAAACTTATATCCCCTCATGGGATCAAAGTAGTAGAGGCTTGTCCCATTGCTAAAATGACTAGTTTTGACATAGCCAAAGTCTATGAATGTGTAGGTTCCACTTTGTATCTACAGTAGCTCAAAATTAGTGGATTGGTCAATATTGGAAATCAAGAATGATTTCTTTCTTAGATCCTTAGACTGATTGGAAGTAGTCTCGGTCTTAGCAAGCTCATGTATACTTTTAACAACACTTTCAAACATAGGATGTTCATCCTTGAGTGTTTTCTTTGTTTTCCCTTGTGGATTCTCTTTCTTTGATTGAGTAGTTGTGCTAGGCTATCATGTAGTTGGATTTCTTGCTTCCTCTTAGATGATGAAGGTCTCTCAGTTTTAGGAGATTTCAAACTCTTGGATGGGCTAGTAAAATTGTATTTGTTTATTGTTGCTAGCCAATCTTCTACCTCCTTTTTTTGGCTCTTCCTTCCTACTTGAATATCATAATGTGGATGTTAATTTTAAGGTTCATAAAAACCATCAATTTCTCTTTTAGATTAGCAATTCTGTCAAGTGGTTTCACCATAGTCAATTGATATTTTGGTGTCTTTTGCCAATAGATGCAATTTGGCATTTTGAGTTATAATGTGTCTCATTTGGCCCCTTTAGTTGTCCCTACCCTTAACCTTAATCTAAATTTTGGCATTTTTCTCATTTTTCTTAGTTTGGGTAAGACTTGGGATGTGATCAATGGAGGTAATTGTGTGGGTGGTTTGGCCACCTATATCCATCAATTCCTACATAGTACCTTTAAGCATGCAGCAACACTTTGGAAACCTATCATGGCATTATGCTAACTCTTTATCAACATTTGTGATGATGTTTCCAATATCTTTTCTTTCTTCTATGTGGCAGTCTTTTCTTGACTATTTTGAATTTTTTTTGTGGCTCTTAACAACCAGAATCATTCTTTTTGTGCTAGAAGGATGTGGATGTGGTCTAATCAATTCACCTTTCTCCATTTGTCTTGATTAATTCATTTTAAACTTTGTGGGTATTCTTTCTTGGGTTTTCACTTAAGTCAAAGGTAGGCTTCTTACAAGTGCCTTTGCTAAAATCAGTGAGATGATCTTGACACTTGATAGAGCCAAGTGTATTTGATTGGTTTCATAGTCCACTTCACATTTGATTGCATGCTTGAAGGTTCTTCCAAGAAATACTTTGTTCCCCACATATTCTTTCCTCAAATGTACATAAAACATGATGGGTATGCTTTCAATTTCTATGGTCATGAAAATTTTCCATTTGTCTAGGAGGGGATATGAGTGTTCTCCATATGGGTTAATCATTGCATTGGTTGGCACAAGATTAGGTTATTACGATGTTATGATTTTCCCCTTCATCAACGAAAGCTCAATTATGTATTCTCATTTTGTAATTAATCTGACCTAAAATAAGTAGATGGTATAAGCTCTTCATCATCAAGGTCAATATGGATGATTTTTACTTTTTGATTAAAATATTACACCCCATAAATTTAGCTTAACTTTAAGTGGTCACTTGATTTTGAGGGTAGTTTTTAATGGTACACATGTGATGCCACATTGGTCACACCTTGGGTCAATGTTAGTCAGAGAGGGTTCTTGCTTTGTTAAATATTATTGGGATACATGCTTTGGCAGCTAACTACAACTCCAATACACTATAATCTTATGCAATTGGTATTCTTCATCACCCTCTTCACCTTTTCCAAGATGGCATTGTCTTTTTTCTAGTGCTACATGTGCTCTTCATACCTACTAGTGGATTTATTATTAGAATATTGAAACTCAGTGCTAATGAAATAGATGTCTAGGATTAGAGACTATGGGCTTCTTGGATGGTTGACAGTGGTAGTTGGTGTTACATAGTCTTGGATTTTTGTGAGACCAATTACTAAATCACAATTCATGTGAGGCCCTCTATAATTTGGGATATAGCATGTTCTTTCAAGTGACACTCTTTACGATCCGCAACACTTTGTGAGTTTAAAATCTAGAAATAGTGGTTCTAAGTCTTTAGCACTCTTAAATGTAGTAAATATTGCATGTGTTGTTGGCACTCACATGTTTGGTGGGGTTTTTTTTGTAGTACTCTTTCCATTTCCATGCTTGGTTTTTTTGCATGTGTGATGGATGTGAAGATATTGTTGTTGTACTTAAACAACATTTGATGGAACTTAGACCATTGCAAATGGGATTATCTAGCAATTCTTTGAGGATTTTGAAATCGGCTATGTTGCATTTTCCCTTAAGTAGTGGTCACCATTGTGTGAGAATTCCTTGAGGTTTGAATCTATCCACGAGAGTGTGGAACCTTCCTAACTCATGTTGTGTCGATGATAGTTAAGAGATGAGTTTGACTCTTATTTGCATGGCATGGGTTGGATCTAACATGCATCTAAGAATATCGTCATCTTGTGTCTATAAGGTAGTGATTTTATCTGGCACTACTGGCCACACTGACTGCTTTTATTTAAAAAATATATAGGAGTTGTTGACCGATCAAAAAATAGGTTGGCCAATTACTAAAATAATAAAGAGTGTGTCCATAAATTAGGTTGTGGGTATCTATGAACCTATTATATGACCACTTCTAACAAACTAAAGGGATATCTTAACCTACCTCAAAATTCCTCCATCCTTTGGTGTCCTATAATTGGTAGATAACTCAACCCTAGACCATGGAAAATCTTACCCCTCTATTCTAATCAAAGTCTCTCTAATGCCCATCACCATGCATCTACCTTTTGATGGTTTCCTTCCTACAATAGGATTGGTCATGACTATTACATAATTTACTAGAGCTTCACTAGTTCTCACATACCATAAGAGGGAATTTTCCTCACATGTTTAACCTCTTATCTAGGTGGTAGTCTACACACAAAAGTTTATAATATCTAGCCGGATGGAAAGCCTATCATGGCTAGACTTGGGACAGAGTGCATGCCTCACAATTCCATAATAATAGTTCAGACCCATCCATAACCAGTCATATATAGCCACACAAGCATTTCTATCAAACAATAATCGACTTTGAGCAACCATGTATATTTACAATCACATCATCTCAACATGATACACTTCAGTCCTAACTTTTCTATCTTTTACATCTACAATTAGATTCCCATGACACTCAAAGCTATCGACTCAAAGGGACTACTAGTCAAGGATGTAACCAACAACTACAAGCTCTCAACAAAAAAAAGCATAATCAACACCACCACCAACTATCAAGTATAAAGAAACACTACTCATACAAAAATACCACCACTCCTCCAGGAACAAATCTTGATGTCCCAAGCATTCCACATCAGTACACACTACCTATGGTGTGAGTTCTAGGGTACTAGCACTCAACTAGGAGGAGAGTAATGTTAACCACAAATAGTGATTTGTAAATGGCAAAGAAGGATACAAGCCAAGCAAAGGTGTAATATGACTAGAATACTTTGGAAGTATTTATTATCTTTTGGTTTGTATTGTTACTTTTTTTTAGATATTTGCAATCACACCTACTTCAGTCCCTTTGTGAGGAGCACTGAGGGCTCAGGACTAGAATCCCATATGCACAGTAGAAGAACGTACCACCACTCATTTCCTATAAAGCATTGTACTTGCACTCTTTTTCTAATGAAAGGATAGTACTCTTTTCTTTCCAGTAAAGTGTCTTATCATTGTCAATACACAAGATTGTGTTTATGAGTCCAAGTCTCAATCTTAGAACTTGATTCACTTGTGTGACAATTTGTCTTTGTTGAGGTGCCCACATGAGTTTCTTCTTTCTCTTTCAACCTCCATAGCTTCAGCATTTGCCATGCTCCAGATCCGCATATTTGAAATGGTATCAGAGCCTAGTTGGGCACGGAAAAGCTTCTTATCTATTCTCTCAGTCCCTCTCCAGCTTAGTCCAAGCTCAGGGGTGTGTATTTAACTTCATCTCTATCCCTATCTGCAAGTGACCTTCCATGGCAGCCATAGCCTGGGGAACCTACCTTGCTTGACGCCGCTTGTTCTCACTCTACAGGCTGTAATACATCATGATTTCTTTTGTGAATGTGTTCTTCTACTCAGGGCACAGCATCCTATTATCTTACATCACAACATTGGTGCCGTTTTGGTCCAGCATTGGCGACATTCTCCACTATAGCCCAAATCTGCACCCTATCTGGTCATAGTCTAAGCGTACAGCTGGCGGCGAAACTACAAGGCGCAATCGCCCGATTGACCATAGGGCAATTATAGCCCATGGCTTAAGTTTCTTGGCCACCAAGTGTTGTGGAAAATGCCTTTGTCTGAGACTCACTGCAATAAAAAATACAAATGGGTCTAAAACCCTAGAAATAGTCTGCCATAGCCACTCTATCATAAGCTCATTCTCCACTTCTTCCTTCACTCCCATTGGGTAAAACTAACATCTTGTCATTCTGATTTGTTTCAAAATAGAGGTCTCATAAAAAATTTGGGCCATCAAATCATTGAGGAGGGGAAGTGCTTGAAGATCCTTTGAGGTCTTGAAGAAAAATTTTAAGTGCTTGAAGATCCTTTGAGGTTTTGAAGAAATCAAACATCTTATTCTTCCCATCCTTCTTACCCTACTCAAAGTTCTATCACTTTGAGTTCCCAACAAGCAGTTCAGCAAGCAAATTAAGGAGGGGAATAGAAGATTGATGAAGACCTATTGAGCATTTACCAAGCATTTGGCTCCATAAGTATCTCTCGATCACTTGGTGTTTTTTGGCACTTTTTGCTTGTTAGCACACTCAAGATTTTGTATTGTGCTGCTTAAATCTAATAATTCTAAAGCTGATTTGCTGCTGTTCTCACAAGTCTAACATGGGCAAAGACTATCCAACTGCTCGTTTCAAAGGAGTCGGGTTTCATACCTGAAATACCCACATCAAACTCATCCTGATGAAGAAGGGACTCTGGCCCATTACCACTAGAAAAGAAAAGAAGCCTCATGATGCAGATCTTGTTATCACTTGGCAAAAGAACGATGATAAGGCTCAGGCCATTATCAAACTGGAGCTAGACGACAGCTATATCCACCATGTGGATAACTGTGAGACCTCATAGGATACATGGAAGAGACTTGACACTTTGTTCAGTGCACAGTCTAAATCATCAAAGTATGGTCTCTTGATTGAGTTTTTCAGGCTTGAAATGAAGTCCAGCACATCACTTGCCACACATCTAAATTACATGGAAGGACTTCTAACCCAACTTGCAGGAATCAACATTAAAATGGAAGAAGATGTTTGCATCGGTGTTCTACTTAAGAGTTTGCCTCTTGAATATAACAATGTATCAACAACTCTAATTAATATGCCAAACCCTAAACTTATTGATATCCATGCATCACTGTTAGAGGAGGAAAAGAAGCTAAAAACTAAGGAAGAACCAAGTATCTCTAGAGATGAACATGCATTATATATTGGCAACAGGTACAAAGGCAAGAAGGATCAGCTCTTCTATGGCTTTTGCAAAAGGATTGGATATACCAAGAAGTTCTGCCATGCCAAAAAGAGGTGCCAAAAAGCCTATCTAGTTGCAATCAAAGAAGAAGAAGAAAAATGAGCAAAGGAAGAAGAAGAAAAAGAAGAATACTAGGAGAAGGACAAACCTCATTAGTCCTTCTATTCAGATAGGCTTTTTTAGTTTTGTATTTTCTAGCCCTAATGCCTCAAACATAAACTTGTAAACTCCTCAGTTAGCCTTGTACTACAGCCTCTATACACTTTGTGAGGCCCCTGTTATAGCCTCTAGATGGCTATCATGTTTGTGGTACCCACACTTAGCCTTTTCTATGATAGCCTCCGGTGTTTTGCCATGTTTATGGTGTGCCCACACTTTGCAGGTGTTGGTTTCACTAAAGCCTCTATACGCTTTGTACTTCTGGTTGTGATTGAGGAGGGGTGTTGAGATATTTGCAATCACACATACTTCAATCCCTTTGTGAGGAGCAGTGAGGCCTCAGGACCAAAATCCCATATGCACAGTAGAAGAAAGTACCACCACTCATTTCCTATAAAGATTATACTTGCACTCTTTTTCTGATGAAATAATAGTACTCTTTTCTTTCCAGTAAAGTTTCTTGTCACTATCAATACACAAGATTGTGTTTATGAATCCAAGTCTTAGTCTTAGAACCTAATTCACTTGTGTGACAATTTGTCTTTGTTGAGGTCAATGTCTACATGAGTTTCTTCTTTCTCTTTCAACGTCCATAGCTTCAGCATTTTCCATGCTCTAGATCCCGCATATTTGACAACATTTAAGGCATTATTATCCATAGTATGTAATTATTTTGATTGCATAATTAAGATTTTGAGAATAAATCCTCTATTCATCTGTATTGATGTGATCTAGTTAATATACATTATATGCATATAATAAGAAGGGAATGGTTAAGAGCCCAAAAAGTGAAAGGGATGCCTAACTTTTGAAGGGAATGCTAAAGCCTAAGCCAATGTCTAAAACCCAAAAAGTGAATAGAGAAGATCTATCTTGTGTGTGCAAACTTAAGAGCTCTCTTCTTTTTTCTTCTATCTTATTTTCTTGTGCATGATAATGAAGGGGTTAATAAGTACATTAATGATTAGTTTACTTAGTAGAGTTAGTGTTATAAGTTTGTTAAATTAACTAATTAATTTAATTATTTAATTAAATTTATTTTACCTTGTAAAGAAGTACTAATGATAATAAGTAGGGGGAGGAGAAATATAGGGGTTGCCAGCCAATGAAGGCCATTGTTTGATAGTTGACCCCTCCTGTGATCGCTAGTCCCCCCAATGTCAACTAGTTGCCATAGTCCTACCCCCATCACCATAAAATCCCTCCACTCCTTCAATAGCCCATCACATCAAAATATACCCCCCAACCCTCCCCCCAGTGACCATCATCCTCTCCCACCTCTCTCATGCTACTAGCTAGGTGAGGGCATCCTCCCTCCTCCCATCCCACAGATTGTCACACTTCCTCCCCCATAAAGTTTATTTTAGAGACAAATAATATATTTAAAGTAAATGATGAAGCCCTCTCCTCTTTAAGTATATAGAGTTTCTTCCCTCTGCATCTTGGATGGTTGACAAGCTAGAGGGTTGGGAAGGGTGCAATGAGTAAAGAGAGAGAGAGAGGGGGAGCAAGAAAGAAGGAGACATATGCAATTGAAGAAAAGATTAATTAGGTGTGATGCACTCGTATGCAAGGATGTAACATACCCTACCCTTTTCTTCTTAATTGTGTCTTTCACTGCCATACTCTTATGATGCTATGGGGTTGCATATAGGACAATCCTTGAATGTGATCAAGAATCCAAGCATTGAATGTCACCTAGAAGTTCCATGCTTTCTCATATAATCTTATTTGAGAATTTTATAAAGTAATTGTCATAAATAGACTAGAATGAGGATAAGTCTAAAATAATAAAAGATTATGTCATGGTCTATTGGATTTAGGACTAGTTGACACTGCATTAAGTTGTCATGAGAAATATAATTTTTTTTAAAAAACCACCAAAATTGTAGAGCTAATTAGAGTAGAAGCATGCATACAATGATTTCTTTTGTAGCACCATACACTAGCATAGACATATTAAAAAGAAGAGGCTTAGACATGGAAAGTAGAATAAACTAAATCAAAATAATAGGGATGGCTAATTAATAGGTGGAAGAAAAGTTCTTCTAGATCTCCTATAATATGCCACGACAAACCTATAAAGTTACACCTAGATAATTCTACAATGCATACATGATTGTCACTAAATGGCACTTTGGGTTCTAGCCTTGAAATTGTTGAGAATAGGACCAACATAAGGGAAGAGTGTTAAACAGGGTATATTTGAAATTATGATTAAAAAGTAAGTAATTGCACTAAAGGAACTTGTGAATAATAGTAGAATCCTTATCATTGATACCTAAGCAAGGATATGGGGTTAGAAGATTATATCACTTGGATAGTTTCAATACAAATATATAACCATTCTTGTGAGTAGTTAGAAGCATTGCTAGTAGTGGAGATAGATTCATCAAAAAGGGCTTTGAGGACTTGCATATGACTCTCGATGAAGGGCTAACTTCCATGCTAGAGAGAGCAATTGTCCCTAGGAGTGCAACAAAGGATGGTTTTATGATATGTGTTTAACCCCTTGGCTCAGGAAGGGTAGTTTTGGAGCTTATATTTGAGATGGGTTTCTTTAAGTGGTATCTCACATTTTTGTATTTAACTAAAGATTATGCAATATTGCTATTAGAGGAAATCAAGAAGAGATAATATTTTCTAAACTCTAATCTTATGATAATAGAGAAGCATTGTCATCTAAGATAGGGATTAATGCAATGATAGCATTGAAAAAGTTAGGACAAGAATATGTGATAATTACTTAAACCCTCATGCTTATATGGGTATATTGTTTCAAAGATAGGGGTCATGCAATGTTGTTTGTTCATGGATGTGATATGATCATGCCATGGTATATTGTGCATGCATGGAAATTCCTCTTGTCTAAAGATAGGGATCTTATATCGTAAGAATCTATGTAATCTTCTATGCCTGCAATGGAAAACCTCTCATATGTTCTCTTTGTAGGGGAAGTGCTAGTGTTTTCTCTTCTGCATAGGACACATCTTTTTTTTTTTTGAGAGATGAGTTGAATTCCAAGCAAGCATAGAGTGTTACTCCATAATTGAGGATCCAAATTATCCCTATGCAAATATAACATGAATGCACATGCGTAGTTAGGTATGTATTACTTAGTACTTAGAATATAACTCCTCTAATTCTTCATAGTGGATGAGGAAAGGAAACTTGAGAGGTGAAAAAAATTTATTGGTGCTAAGGAAAAGGGTACTTGAAGAAGATAATGGGAGATACCATTAGTATGTTTTAGACAAGGCATTATATATAGCTAAATGATTCTGAAGATTAGGGTCACCAATAGTTGTAGTTGCCTGTGGTAGTTGGAAATAATGGTTTGTTTTTCAAGTGCCCTTTTGCCTTTCTTTAATTATCATATGATGGCACTGAAGTGACTAAAGAGTAGATAGAGAAAAGTGCAAGTGATTTAGGGTGATGGATCTGGCTATGGGTGAGTTGAGCTCCCTTAGTATGTGTTATCCTTGATGTGCCCCAAGCACATGTAGGGGAATCAAAGGAAGGGCTAAGGGATTAGAGAGAGAGTCAATTGACCAAGACCATTGAATGTACCTAGCTTTAGCACTAGTGGGTTAGGTGCCATACTCTACATGAAATGTTATGTTTTTTTATTTTTCTTGAATATATATGCAAGTGGCATATACTAAGGCTTCCAACCAACTTGATGCATGGTTAAAATGCCTAAGGTCTAACAATGGGGCTTAATATGCCTCTAAGGCATATGAGCAATTTTGTGATGAATAGGATATTAAGCATGAGTTGACTACCCCATACACTCAATCCTAGAATGGCATTGAAGAGTGCACGAACATGACTATTCAAGAAAGAGTCAGCAATATGCTTAGTCAGGTAGGCTTACTACATTACTTTTGGGCTAAGGCAATTACTACTATCATGTATCTCATTAATAGATCCCCCTGCACTACTCTTGGTAGTTGAGGTACACGTGGTGTCCTTTTAAGAGGAGCCTCTTGTTATCGTATAAATAGCCTCGATTGTGAGAGATAGTCTACTGATTAGGAAAAGGGTACTTGAAGAAGATCATGGGAGATACCATTGGTATGTTGGACAAGGCATTATATATAGCTAAATGATTTTGAAGATTAGGGTCACCAGTAGTTGTAGTTGCTTATGGTAGTTGGAAATAATGGTTTGTTTTTCAAGTGTCTTTTTGCCTTTCTTTCATTGTCAATATGATGGCACTGATGTGACTAAAGAGTAGAGAGAGAAAAATGTAAGTGATTTAGGGTGATGGATCTAGCTATAGGTGAGTTGAGCTCCCTTATTATGTACTATCCTTGATGTGCCCCAAGCACATGTGGGGGAATTAAAGGAAAGGCTAAGGGACTAGAAAGAGAGTCAATTGATCAAGACTATCAAATGTACCTAACTTGAGGACTATTGGGTTAGGTGTCATACTCTACATAAAAATTTATATTTTTTTTTGTTTTTTAAATTTTTCTACACAAGTGATGTATACTAAGGCTTCCAACTTGATGCATGGCTAGGTGGCATAATTCTAAAAGTTAGGCAAAATAAAAACTGTTCTAAAATAGTATGCTATCAAGTCCATGTCTGCACCATAACTGGCTCCATAGTTAGTAAGCTTCAGCCACACCAATGTGTCCCTTAGGAAAGGAAACTCATCTAATATGGAATCATGCCTCTAGGAAGCTTTCTCAGGTGGTAAACCTCTCCATTTGATCATATATTCAATGATGGAATGAGATCGAAGCTTCTTCTCATACTGACCTATGACAGCCTCTGGGATGTACTAAATAAGACCTTCTTCATCAATAGGTGGCAGCTCATCAACTATATCAATAGGATCACCATAGAAAGGCTTGAGCTGACTAACATGGAATACATTATGAATCTTAGTGGAAGAGGATAGATCCAATCTATATGCCAAGTCTTGAATGTGCTTCAAGTTCCTGTAGGGGCCATAAAATATGTGAGCAAGCTTGTTACTGGATCCATCTTTCAAAGTAGAATACCGAGACTTGGACATCCTCAACAAAACCAATTCTCCTTCTTGGAACTCTAAAGGTCACCTCTTCTCATGTACATACATCTTCATTTGGTCTTGGGCTTTCCTAAGATTCATCTTATACTATTAAAGAAGAGTCTGCATTCTTTCTTATAATTATTTCCCATGAGGATTGATTATTTCATTAAAGATGACTATGGGTAAGGGCACCTTACAGCCATACATAACCTTAAAGGGTGAAACTCCAATGCTAGCATGAGTGGAGTTATTATAGAAAAACTCAACCAAGTGTAACTAAGAATCCCATGAATTCTCAACATCATAATAGAAATGAAAAAGATAAGTCTCCAACCACTTATTTACCCTTTCTATCTGTCCATCAATCTATGGATGATAGGCCATAGAGGGAGCCAATTTAGTGCCCATAGATATGAATATCACCTACCAAAAGCTACTCATGAACTTTTAATCTTTGTCGTGAACAATCACCTACGGTAATCCATGTAATCTAAAAACTTACTCCATGAATTGACTAACCACTTGAGAAGCAATAAACTGGGTCTTGGTTGGAATGAAATGGGCTGCCTTGGTGAGTCTATACACCACCACATATATACTATACCATTCCTTTTTGGTAGTAGTCAAGCCAGTAATGAAGTCCATGGTAATGTGCATCCATTTACCTGTAGAAATGGGTAATGGCTGCAACAAACCACTTGGCTTATGGATGTTGTCCTTATTCTGCTGACAAGGAATGCATTTCATAACGAAGTCTTTGACATATTTCCATAGCCCTTTCCAATAGAAGCTTTTGTTGCTCCTATCATAGGTTTTGAAAACTCCAAGGTGTCCAGCTAAAGGCAAAGAATGTGTAATATTTTCACGCAATAAAAGTTAGTTGGTTAGTTTGAAAGTTAGTTAATCAATTAATAAGTTAGTGAGATTACTAACTAAAGACTAACTAAAAAAGAAAAAAACTCACTAATGTTAATAATTAAGGATTTTTATTTAATTAAAATATATACTTAAAAAATCAAGAGTCGTAAATCCAATATTTTTCTCGGATTGACAAGGACCATAGCCACCCTTCACATAAGTTACAATGTGATCCAAAAATATTGGATTAAAAAAAACTAGTATATTTTAGATATTATCCAAAAAAAGATATGGATATTTCTAAAATTGGATGTCATTTAAAAGAAAAAATAAGTGATATTTTAGTTATTTTTGGAGATTTTATAAAAAGAAAAAATAAAAGAGAGGGATTTGTGAAATCTCACACAGTGATTGCATTCCACATATTTACCCCCTTTCGAAGCCAATGGAACCATCAGATCCCCCCTCCACAAAGAGCTCCTCTTCTCAGCCATAAGCCTCTTCTCTAATTCACTATAAATATGAGGCATGGGGAGGCACAAGGGGCATAAGGAGACCCCGAGAGGCTGTGAGAGAGAGGTAGAGGGAAGGATACCCGTCCAAGAGCTCCAAGAGATTGTGGGGAAGAGCTTGAGAGAGAGAGAGAGAGAGAGAGAGAGAGAGAGAGAGAGAGAGAGAGAGAGAGAGAGAGAGAGAGAGAGAGAGAGAGAGAAGAGTTACCCCAAGAGGCTGCACAATTCCCTCTATCTCGATCCTTGACTTAACGATATTCTCTTACACTCTCCCATCTCGAATCTATTCTTCCTTCTTAATCTCTTGAGTCTACTTGCGGACAATGGCCCCAAGCGAAGAATGTCACATGCATATGGCAATCCCACAACTAGCAACGAAGATTCAGGTGAAGGCATCACTGTCAATCCAACTACGGTACCAGTCGTAAGTAATGTATCTTCAATTTGATAGATGTTTATTTTGATTCTCATATGAGATACGTTAGGCCCCATACTATGATGCACGAGTATAGGTCATTTCATCTCATGTATTCAAAAGATCAATCTTGCAAAGTGCATGTGTTAAGGAAAGTTAATTACACCTAGTTGCATATGACTTGTTTGTTGATAGAGCAATTACAAGGAGGAATTGGTCAATGGTTATGAATGGCATAATCATAACGTTAAAAATTGTGCATACAAGAGTTAAGGAAATTTTACATAAAATCGCTCTTTGATCCCAAGGGGAAGAGCAGATATGCGATGGAAATATTATCACAACTATTCTTGCATTGTTTGGGAAGAATACAATTGGTTTTTTTATTGGATGATCTAACAACATCCTAAATGCTTTTACATTCAACTAGTTGTTAGTTGTTGTTTGGATGATGTTCCAACAAGTGCTTGTGATTTATGCTAAATGCATGGCAAGGGTCTGTGATGACAAGTTGCCATGGGGATAAAGGAATGTTTTCCTAGAAACTGATATGAGGGCTGAATGCCTTGTTGTGCTAGACTCTTAAAGGATTTAATTAAGGAAAGATATATTGCACGGGTGGATCACCTCCATGATCGCACCGCAGATTAACCCAAGAGGGCACTACTCGATTCATGGGCTAAAGGTCGAGTGGTGAAAAGGCCAACCACGAGAATGATTTTTCGCTCCTAAACAACTTGCGGGTCAGGTGGAGCTCTGGACACCCCTTGCTAGGTCTAGAATGGAGTTGAAGACCTCCATGGCCCCCAACATCTGGGCATGTTGGGAGATCCTATTCTAGATAAATGATTAAATTTGTGGTGCCATGTGATTTGGACCGGTGTTTTACTATACTTAAAGAAGTCCATACTCTTCCACTTGCAGTCATTATGGTAGATACTTATCATGCATCAGCTTTTGACATTGAGAAGGTTGATGGTAATAACTTCCAATATTGGAAGATACAAATATGGCAGGTCTTTGTGCAGAAGGACTAGGTTAGGCCATTGAAGACAAATGACATAAAGCCAAAAGGTTGGAATAGAGATGATTGAGATGATCTTGATGAGTTAGACATGTCATTATTGTGGACAAGAGAGTCACATTAGGTGACAATGCCATAAAATGCATAATGCCATGTGTAATGAGAAAGGCAAGGGAAAAGTACAGGAAAATGTAAAGTCCACTGATATTGTACCCAAGTCTAGTGTGTGAAGATAGACGAGGTAAATGAATTGGAGTATAGTTTTGATTATTATATTAATGCAACTTCATCTTTTGATGCTACTCAATTGATTGATGCATTATACACTCTCTCAGTGTTGACTTCTTCATTCAAGGATTCCTTTCATGTTACCTCACATTGCCATTAGTTTCATAACTACTATATTGTTGCAGGTTCAAGTAAACTAGGAGATGATGTTGCATTGGATATCATTGAAATAAGTGATGTTAGATGATAGTTTGTGCTGGTATTGGTGCTCTGTTTTGTGCTTGTTGATAATGTACATCATATCCCGGCTTTGATAAAATGCCTTATTTTAGCTAGGCATTTGGATGCTAACCATGCATCTTTTGGTAATTCTTTATGGAAGATCACTTGGCCCAACTTATTTTTGCTAAAAGTTCCAAGGTTGACAACCTCCACTCTTTGCATATTTTTGGATCTGTTGACCATGTATTGGAAGTGATCAATCTTCTGTATGTATCTTTATGGCATCGTTGCCTTGGGCACATGTCTTTGAAAGAAATGAAAGTATTGACCCACTCCCAATATGTTCCACTCTTGGATTACTCTTTCTCTAATAAATGTGATCATTGCCTTTAGGGCAAAGAAACTTAGAATTTGCATAAGAAATCTAGTTCTATATGTGTGGGTGAGCCTTTGGCTCTTGGGCATTTAGATATTTGTGGCCGCATGCCTTGTTAATGTCCTAGGGTGGTGGGAAGTATATTGTTATATTTATGGATAATTTTTTGCATAAGCTTTGGACATATCCCATTAAGTAGAAAAATTAGATATTTTGGCTATATTTGAGTGCTTTCTCACCATGGTTGAGAATGAGTCTAGGTATCGATTGAAATGCCTATGGTCTAATAATGCAGATGAATATGTATTTAAGGATTTTGAGTAGCCATGTGATGGGAGGGTATTAAGCATTAGTTGACTGCCCTATCCACTGCACTTCAGGATAATATTGTAGAGTGTATGAACATGATCATTTTGAAAAGAGTTCATACTATACCTAGTCAAGAAACCTTGTCATAGCACTTTTGGATTGAGGCTGTTACTACTTTTGCACATCTCATTAATAGATCCCCATGCACTATTCTTGGGGGTAGACTTGTAGAGGAGGCATGGTTTGGGAAACCTCCCTCATATGGGCACTTGCAAGTCTTAGGTTTGTGGCTTTCTGATATATTCCCAAAGACCAGCGTAATAACTTGGATTTGAAGTCTATCAAATGCATCTTTCTTAGATATGGGGATGCATATGAGATAGGCTATCCTCTTTGGAATCCGTAGGCTCAAAAAGTTATCCGCAACCATGATGTTATCTTCCATGAGGATAAGATGCATATGATACTAGAGTAGGTGATTGAGATACGTAAAGTGATCTTTTAGGAGGAGCCTCTTGTTATTTTACAACTAGCCCTAGTGAGACACCTACTATAGTTGTTGATGATGTAGTGTTGAGATGTTTTGCTAGAGCTTCATGTCCTCTTGATTGCTATGAGCCCTTTATGGATTATGTCATAGTGATAGACTTTGTTGAGTCACTTACCTATGAGGAGGCTATGTATAGAGGTGATTCTCATTTGTGGGAGAGGACTACACAATTTGAGGTTGATTCACTATAGAAGAATTGTACATGGGACTTAGTGTCCTTGCTTGATGAAAAGTATGTGTTACTATGCAAGTGGATGTGTGAGTCAAACAACACCCATGATCACCCTAAGCTAGCATATAAAGCCATATTGGTTGCAAATGACTTTAAGCAAGTAAAGGAAGTTGATTTTGATGAGATCTTATCTCGTGTGGTCAAAATGACTACCCTATGCTTGGTCTTGGCATTGGTTGCTCAGTTGGATTTGGATCTCTATTAAATGGATGTTAAGATAACTTTTCTACATTGGGACCTGAATGAGAACATTTATATGCAATAGCCTAAGGGCTAGGAATCTTAGACTTTTATTTTCTCAAATAAAAAATTATATCAGCTTTTTGATTGCATCATGAACTAGAGTTTGCACTTCACTTTGTCATATTTGCAAAGTGAGTCGATTCAAATATCCCAGGTGCTAATAGCTACGGATGCCATTCAATAATTTCTAATGGCTACATATGCAATCTAATAATTTTGACTTAATTAATGAGAGTGGAATTTTTTTCTAAAGATGATACATTTATTCAATGATGTAAGAAGCTGGGAAGAATAAGGATTTAGTATGTAAATAATATTAATGCCATGCCATGTCACACTGAAATTGGTATAAAAGGAGAGGATATGCAATTTTTCTCATCTTTTGATACATTAATACATTATTATCATTTTTGTCTTCACCTTGCTCTCAGCTTCGATGGCTTCTTTCTCTTTCTCTCTCCTATTTTAGTCTTTATCTCTCCTTGTCACTCTATTTCTCTCTCTTCTATAGTCTTCTCTCTTCTCTTTCTCTCTCTCTCTCTCTAGTTCACTTCTTGACAAGATCGTATTAGAGAATTGGTCTTTGATCCATTTTTTCCTTCTATTTCAATCCAATTTTTTTCTATAAAAATCAATTTTAAACAAGTACCACATATACTTGACAAAGACAGTGACTAGCAGAGGTTTGCAAACCAATCTATAGTTAGCAGGAGACTACATCCAGAGATCTTCAAGGTTAGATATTGTGGTGGAAGGTTAAAATAGCAAGTCGTCATCAAATTTTCATGCAATTTGGAGGTAAACTAGTTCAAACGGGAGTATTAACCAGGCTTAGCTGGGAGTTAAATTGTGTTTACTTTTCAAGTGGAGCTTCTCTTTCTCTCTCTTTCAAGATTTTGGTTGAAGCTTCAATGGTGGCTGCCAAGAAATCCTTCAAGATCCTTCTCTACTGACCATTTCTCTCAGCCAAACTATGGGGTAAAGATTCCTTATCTCTTGCTCATTAGATGGAGTACCATTATCAAGCAATTGATGTAGAAGATGGATCAACGATCTATCCGAAATTTGCACCGCGAATTGCATTGATTTCTCTGGTCTGATTCCATCCTTCTTCTGCAACTCATCCCTTCCAAATTTGGTTGCTTGTCATTGGCATACTCAAAGTAAGTTCCTTCAATAACTTTCAACAAGATTAAGGCTCTGAACTTCATCTTCTTTGCTAAAAATCCTAAAACACACCAGGGCAGCCATAGTCACAGACATGGAAGCTCACATTTCTTCAATATTTGGATCTTCCCGACCTCCAAGGCTTCTCTACTATCATTTAAAGCTGAGTAGACTCCAACATTGAAGACATTGCAACGATCTCAACTCATTGAGGATCTTAGAGCTCATATTGAAGAATTATTTTGGGGCTTTCCTTCAAGAGGCTTGAATCTTTGGTATTCAAGTATCCAAGCAAGCTCAAGCCATTGATTCTTCATGGATTTGATCATATTGGAGCTTATATGGATTGATTTTATGGATCTTTCAAGCATTATGATGGATTCATGGTGGATTATGGAAGATTCTTCCATTATTTGGATTGGAGTTGACATTTACCATCTTCTTCAAGCTTAATCAAGATATCTTTCTTGCTTAATCTTTGAAATTTCTCAATTATCCACTTGCTTATGCTTTTTCACTTGTTGATGAGAGATTATTGATCAATTAATTCTCTAAATTGATCAATAGATCAGAGATCAGTGCTATTTCTATTAATCAGAGCCCATTTCATTGAATTTTAACATTTATTCAATCATATTTCACCGTAGATATCATTTACCAAGTTTTGATGCATAACCTTGATTTGATTAGCTAACTTCTTTTAGCCAAGCTTGAAATATTGTAAAAGGGTAAGTACTAGCAATTAGTGAGTCATTGAATTGTATTGGTAAGACTCTCTACCTATCCAATTTTTTTCAAGATTCCATTCAATTGCATTTCATAAAAGGGGTTGAATTAATATTTCAAAAATGCATTTCATGTTGATTGATTAGAATAGAATGCTACTACCATGTTGATATACCTACCAAGGAAAAAGGTGGATGCCGGGGGAGATAGTGGGACAAAAGAGAGGTGACCCTCCCTCACTATTGAAGATCCTGAAAGGGTGCAACCAATTGACTCGCGGGGGAACTTTGCCCACCTCTCGGTTATTTGATCTATCCTACCATTTAATTCCTCACACAAGTACAATGAGTGGAGAATTGAAGATTGAAGTATTTTCAAAGACTCAAGTACCTTCAGGAGCAAAATAGGGTAAAAAAGGGACTTTATAGAACACTGCAGAGTACTTACAAGTCCTTATAAATACAAACTTCAATACTGAAGTTCAGGTGCAGGTACTATAGGGTGCTCACAAGCTCTACTCAGCCTTCTATAGGGTTTGGTTGCTATTTGGGACTACTATTTTACCGTATAGGGTGGAAATAGGGCATTCACCGGTTAAAACAGAGTATAGACCTTGATAGTTCAAACTCAAATATTAAATTACAAAATTTTATATCCTAAACATGTTATAGCATACTATATCTCATCTTAAAGAGAGCATCCTTGGCTTCAATTTTAATTTAAAAAAATTGAAATCAGAGTTTCCTAGCTCAAGTTATAGCCGGTTTTTTTTACAAGGGGTATTGTAGGACTGTGCTATTATGGTAGGGCATAAAGGCAAAAATAAGGTCCAAGATGATTATTCTCAATAAATCAGAGATTCTATGCTGAAGAATATATCCCAAGAGAGCCCTAAAGAGTCCCAATAGTATGGAGAAATTGGTGCACTTAATAATACCTTGTGTGCACATGAACAAAAGGCATACCCAATGTCATGAGGACCTATTATCAAGAATGGAGTAGATGGTTTTGTCTACTGATCAAATGAAGTCTTCTATTGAGAAATTAGTGGATTCAACTGCTCAAACAAAGGCTTCTATTGACAAGTTAGTAGAATCTAGTGCTAAAATAATGGCTCAATTCTCCCAATGGATGTAAATGCAAATGGGATCTAAAGAAGCAAAGGAGAAAGCTTATTCAAACAGTGAGCCCTCATTCCTACTTCAGTCACCTAACGAAAATGGTCAAGGTCATAGAATTATTGGACGAAGGAGTTTCCAAAATAGCCAATATGAAGTAGGGGAGACTTTACAAAAACATGATAACTATTTAGGCAGTTTGAATGGTGCCAACTCCCAAGCTGCTTTTGGGCTGAATACCTAACTTCTTAGAGGTCCTCTACCAATGAGAAGGTTTCGTATTGGTTCTCAACCACCTATTGGGAAAGTTCCATCACATTTTGGGGATTCAATGCCTAGTACTCATGATTATTTTGGGACATCAACCCTTCCATGAAAGAGAGCTGAAAGATAAGACCATTTTGGCCAAGTTTAATGGTCAATCATCTTCACTGTATGATTTAGAGGAGTAGACATCTAAATTGAGATCTTAATTTGGCATATTTCTTAAAAATGATGATATGAAGATTCATTTTGCTTCCTTGCATTTGGAGGGATTTGCACATACTTGGTGGAGGTATATTAAAAAGGAAAATATAATTGTAGAGAATTTGAAAGCTTTTAAGACACTTATGATTGAAGTCTTTGTCTCCCCTCTTGAAAAAGGGAAATTGGCATGGACATGATATGGTTTAGAGCAAATAGGCGTGTAAGAGAGTATACTAACCAATTTCTCAATCTAACCATGTATGTAGAGAGCATCAGTGTGATGAGGCTAAACTCCATAAGTACATGTATGGCTTAGAGCCATCCTTATCAACTGATGTCATGGCACAAAACACTACTTCTCTTTTTAAAGCTATTGAGCTTGTGAAGCGCTATGAAAGGAAATATAGAAGGTAGTCCTCATTTTAGCCTGGTCTTGGACAGCCAAAGACTATTTTAAAATAGGGACAAGTTGGTAATATTTATGGCAGCAATCATGTGCCAGGTGGAGGCTTAAGGGTGCCAACTTATCCACCGTTCAATGCTTCAAGACCTCAAAGTAATTTTAGGACAGCAAGCAGTTCTAGAGTTGACTTCAAACAAGGGGATAGCAAGCCCAAATCCATTTCAACCAATATGAATCCCAAGTATATTCCTATGTACCTCTACAAAGAAAGAAAGGAAAAAGGCTTATGCTTCAAGTGTGGGGAAAATTATACACCTGATCATGCCACAAAGTGTGTATACAAAAATGCCAAAGCCAAGCTTCAAAGTATGATAGTTGCAATTGCACCTAATGTTAAAAATGATAATCTTGAGGAAAAAGCTGAGCAATAATATTTTTATGATCCAGCCAACTCTTTTCCTTTTGATCTAGGTGAGAGTGTTCCTTTTGACCCAGATGGAACTTATCATATGCCAGTTGCTACCACTAATTGTTCCATTTTCATGGATGCTAGGACAGGTTCTAAAAGCCCTAATACACTCTGTATGAAGGGTAACATTCATGGAAAGGTTGTGTTCATTTTGATAGATAGTGGTAGTATACATAGTTTTATGAATAAGTCCATTATGGACAAGCTAAATTGTTTTCCCACTAATTTACAACATCCCATAAGAGTTCAAGTGGCCAATGGTGAAGAAAAAATCAGCACACAAATATACCCACAAGTTTCTTTACAGTTGGCTAAAAATTTTGAAGCAAAAGTAAACTTGAATACCTTGGAAATGGGGCCTATAGATATTGTACTCAATTGTGATTGGTTGATGACATTAGGCAAAATTACTATCGATTTTTCATAGCTACATATAGAGTTTATCTTTGATGGACGGCTCATCCATTTACAAGGAATTTCTAGTAGATCAAATTTTCAGCTTATCACCATTCAACAACTCAAAAGGGAGTACAAGAGGCGTTCACATATATTTGTTTTGCATTTGAATAAAGAGATTGGAGATCAGTCCATTAATTCAGCAAGTCATCTAACCTTAATAGCTCTTCTTAAGGAGTATAGGGATTTGTTTGAGGTGCCTACTTCATTGCCTCCCAAGAGAGCAATAGATCACCCTATTTATTTAGAGCCCAACTCAAAGCCAATCAATAAGCTATTCTACAGATTGTCCAAGTGTGAGTGAGAAAAATTAGCCAAGAAAATCAAGGAACTTCTTGAGATGGGATTCATTGAACCTAGTTCACCACCTTATGCATCTCCAGTCTTGTTAGTAAAAAAAAAAGATGGATCTTTCAAGATGTGCATTGACTACAGGGATCTTAATAAGATCACAGTGAAGAACAGGTATCCAATACCCAGGATTGATGATTTGCTTGATGAGCTTAAGGGGGCTCGATTCTTTAAATTACGAAGATTGATTTGAGGTCCGGTATCATCAGATTCGCATGTGAGAGGGTGATGAGATCAAGACTGCTTTTAGGACTAATCGAGGGCTATATCATTTCTTAGTAATACCATTTGGGCTTACAAATGCTCTTGATATCTTCCGAAGCCTGATGAACAAGATTTTGCAGCATTTCCTCTTTTAGTTTGTCCTAGTCTTCTTTGATGACATTTTGATTTACAGTAAGACCCTTCAGGATCACTTATCACACATGAGGAAGGTTTTTAATGTATTGAGACATCACTGACTCTTTACTAAGGAGAAGAAATGTTTTTATGCAGATTGAAGTTGAATACTTGAGACATATTGTCAGTAAAACAGAGATACATGCTGACCCCAAGAAGGTGTAATGTATTAAAGATTGGTCAATACCTACTATTACTACTTCTCTTAGAGGATTTCTTAGTCTATCTTCATTTTATCACCGAGTCATCAAATATTATGCGGCTATTGTAGCTCCTTTGACTGACAGGTTGAATAAGGAAGCTTTCTTTTGGGATGCTCTTGCAGATAGTAACTTCAACCAATTAAAGAAACTCTTTACTTTCGCTTTTATTATAGTATTCTCTGATTTTTTAAAAGAATTTACCATACAGTGTGATGCCAGTGGTTGAGGCATTGGGACTGTTTTGTTACAAGAATATGGAGCGATTGCCTTTGAAAGTCGTAAGCTTACAAATAAAGAAATGGCCATGAATATTTATGACCAAGAGATGTTGGCTATCTTGCATGCAATAAAGAAATGGCACCATTATTTGTATGGCAATCGATTTAGAGTTCAGAGTGATCACAAAGTCCTTAAGTATTTTCTTACTCGATCAGCAGCATAGGTCAATAGCTACATTGTAAAATTATGATTTTGACATCACTCATACAAGGAGTAAATACATATTTATTGATTGATTATCTTTCTTGTATGTGGGCTTGCAAAGTTTCAGCAATGACTGAGCTACATAGTGATTGGATTGAAGAACTTCAGGAGGCTTATCTTTTGGATGAAGAGATCAACCATATTTTTTAGAAATTACAACAAGGTCTCATGGAAGATAACTCACATTATCAACTTAAAAATGGCCTTATTTGGTTAAATGGCAAGATTTTCATTCCTTCTACCTCTTATTTTACACGAAAAAATATGGAGGAATTACATTCTTTGCCTTTAACTGGACATCTTGGAGTTTTCAAGACTTATAATAGGATCATCAAAACTTTCTATTGGAAAGGGTTGTGGAAAGATGTCAAGGACTTTGTCATGAAGTGTATGCCTTATCAATAGAATAAGGACAGCACCCATAAGCCAGGTGGTTTGTTGCAGCCATTACCCATTCCTACAGGTAAATGGATGCACATTACCATGGACTTCATTACTGGCTTGCCTACTACCAAAAAGGGATGGTATAGTATATATGTGGTGGTGGATAGACTCACCAAGGCAGCACATTTCATTCCAATCAAGACCCAATTTATTGCTTCTCAAGTGGCCAATCAATTCATGGAGCAAGTTTTTAGATTACATTGATTACCATAGGTGATTGTTCATAATAGAGATTCAAAGTTCATGAGTAGCTTTTGGCAGGCGGTATTCACATCCATGGGCACTAAATTGGCTCCTTCTAAGGCCTATCATCCATAGACTGATGGTCGGACAGAAAGGGTAAATAAATGGTTGGAGTCTTATCTTCTCCATTTTTGTTATGATGTCCAAAATTCATGGGATTCTTGGTTACACTTGGTTGAGTTTGCCTACAACAACTCTACCCATTGGATTTTTGCCCTTTGAGGCTATGTATAGCTATAAGGTGCCCTTACCCACAGTCATCTTTAATGAAAGAATCAACCCTCATGGGAAAGAAGTGTTGGAAAGAATGCAAACCCTTCTTCAACAGTGTAAGATGAATCTTAGGAAAGCTCAAGACCAAATGAAGATGTATGCAGATGAGAAGAGGCAACCTTTAGAGTTCCAAGAAGGAGAATTGGTTTTATTGAAGGTACCCAAGCCTAGGCACTTTACTTTGAAAGATGGACCTAGTAACAAGCTTGCTCATAGATTTTATGGCCCCTATCGGATCTTGAAGCACATTGGAGACTTGGCATATAGATTGGAGGTACCCTCTTCCAATAAGATTTATAATGTATTCCATGTTAGTTAGCTCAAGCCTTTCTATGGTGATCCTGTTGATACAGTTGATGAGCTGCCACATATTGATGAAGAAGGTCGTATTCAGTACATCCCAAAGGTTGTCACATGTCAACGTGAGAAGAAGTTTTGATCTCGTTCTATCATTGAATATCTGATCAAATGGAGAGATTCACCACGTGAAGAAGCTTCTTGAAGGCATGATTCTATATTAGATGAGTTTCCTTTCCTAAGGGACACATTGGTGGGGCTGAAGCCTACTCACTATGGAGCTAGTTATGGTGCAGACAAGGACAAGACAACATGTTGTTTTAGAATAGTTTTTATTGTGCCTAATTTTCAAAATTAAGCCACTTACTTAAGGTCAAAGTACTCTTCAAGAGCTACGTTTTGACATGTGGCACACCCCATTGGGACACTTCTACTAGAAGTTATGGCAAATTTGGTCTAGAAGGGTCTGTTTACATATAGCAAGCTGTCTACTTCATTTTGAGCTCATCAGTTGTGATGACTTTATGGCTCCATATACTTTTGAAACATTCCTAATCATGTATATGGCTAAGGTCTACTTTTGTTCTTCCATTTTAGTCCATATATATGTCATCTTTTATTCATTTTCCCATTTGTTAAGCTGTAAAAAACAAAGTAGTACTCTGCTCTATCCATCCTTTTCCAATCTTTATAAGTTTATTTTTTAGGACAAAAACCTTTGAGATGGGATGGATTGTAAGAAGATAGGAAGAATAAGGATTTAGTGTGTAAATAATATTGATATCATGACATGTCACACTGACATTGGTATAAAAAGAGAGGACATGTAATTTTTCTTATCTTTTGACACATTAATATATTACTGTCCTTCTCTTCACCTTGCGCTCAACTTCAATGGTTTCTTTCTTTTTCTTGTCTTTCTCTCTCCTCGTCACTCTATTTCTCTCTCTTCTGCAATTTTCTCTCTTCTCTTTCTCTCTCTCCAGTTCACTTATTGACAAATGAACTTATTAACTTACTTTAATTATCTTAATTTACTTTACATGACTCACAAATACCATGAAAATATTTATTTATATTTATATTATTTTTAAATATTGAGAAAATATTTTTTATATTTTATATAATTTTTAAATACCAAGAAAAACATTCTTGATGTAATTACTTGATTTCTAATTTGTCATGGATTTTTTCCTAAATTAAAATTTGATTTCATTGATGCCCTTTATTTATATGTATCTATTCAATATATCACAATGTTGTGCAATTGATTTTACCTTTCAAAAATTAAAATCTAAACCTTTCATATTGAATTCTTACTTTTTTCTATTTTTAAGCTATAAATTCTTCATCAAATATTTTGTTTAAATTTTTACATTCCTAATCTTTGTATTGAATGAACATTAATCCTACAAAAAAACTTGGTTTTGTGTTGCGTACGATGGTGTGTTGTCCACGTTCACGATTGCGTTCGTAACTCCCACATTCCCTGCTCCAGAATATCATCTCTTCGGGGCCATCACAAAATAGAGAGTCCTCGCATACTAGCTTCTGAGCTTTGTTGATATTGATTGGAAACCTCAAATAACTAGGATGATTCCTTACAAGACAAATATCTTATGGAGAGAAAAAGGAGTCATTCCATGGGTGCTAGAAGTAAGAGGGTGGATGGAGTTTTCATTAGCTAGAAAAGTGCTTCCGATGTGGGAGTTGTTGATGATGATAACCTCTTTTTTTTCTCCTATCCTCTTCCTTATTATTTTTCTTCTTCCCTCCTACATTCTCCTTCTTCTTCTCTCCCTCCTATCTTCTCTCCCTCCTATCTTCTCTCTCTCTCTCTCTCTCTCTCTCTCTCTCTCTCTCTCTCTCTCTCTCTCTCTCTCTCTCTCTCTCTCTCTCTCTCTCTCTCTCTCTCTCTCTCTCTCTCTTTGAAATTGATTCAGCAACAACTGGCATAGGGTAAAAGAACTAATCAACATTTTTAATGCCTTGTCTAAAGCTTTTATAGACTTAAAAGGCTTATGTTTAGTATAATGGTTGTCATCCATCTCAGGCTCTCTCATGAGGTGGCATGATAGTTCATTGATGTAATCGAAGCGCAGTGTAGTGATGATTACAAGGATTATTGTGAATGGCATGATCGAGAGGAGGTGGTGATGACATTCAGTTCGATGGTGTGGCGAGGCCAAGAAGGTGGCAGTGTCCTAGTTGAATGACCACATAAAATGTTTCATTTTTTTAAAACTCTTAGGTTGAAAAACCTTGTAAATTACCCCCTTCACATGCGGGGATCTTTCCGAGGATTGGGATATTACACCTTGTGAGAGGGATAGAGACCAAGAACTTCCATATAGCTTGAAGAGAAGCTTTGAGAGGAGAGGAAAGACCACGTTTCTTGAAAAGTAGCCACACTTTTAGTCTTCTCCAAACTCTGTGAGCTCCATTTTTTCTAGGAACCACCAAAAATGGACTCATGAAAGGTCACGACTACTAAAATGAAAACACAACCACCATTTCTTCAAGGCCTCTTCTAGCAAGCTCCAAAGTAGTCACAATTTACTGTAATAGAGCCTACCTAGTCATAGTTATAGGGGATTACCAGATAGAGACAAGATCCTCAACTATTGTAGCCAATCTTTCATGCACAAGACCACAAAAATGCTTGTCTTAGTGAGTAAGAGGTGACTTTTGCCTCTTTCTCAAACAACACTATCAGTTTTGGTCCACATGTAGGAACATTGTTAGCTTGAGCTTTTTGTAGGGTCATTAGCATATCCATAGTATGGATTCCTTAAATTTTAAGAATCATAGATATGAACATTTCTTGCTAATTGTAGATGCCTTATCCAAGAAGAAGGGGGACCCATAATGGTAACATTTCATAGATGTCAATAATCAATATACTTAATCCTAATATTATCATGGATTGATGAAATACATGCTAACAGCATGTCTTAGCAATAAATATTTTGTAGGTCAAAGAGGTTTAAAAATCAAACTGTTCAATTTTAAGGGTTTTTATCTAAAGGGAAAGATTGTTTGTATTAGGTACATACCTACAAATCAAAGATTGTATTACGTACATGAGCTACTTCTTGTATTAATATTCTCAATTGCTCAATTTAAAATTTGGCATGCACTTCAAGCTCTATTTGTGCCTTGATCTCTCTTTTTTATGAAGTGTGTGGTGCAGGAGCAATCTCCTAGATAGGATTCAAGCAAAGGACACTAAGAGAGGTGTTTATGCCCAAGTCATTGAGTAGAGCCCTATTAGCATACACCTCTTGAGTGTTGTAGGGGCCTTGGCAAGAGTGTTTTTAGCGAGTTGGCCAAGTTGATTGTGAGCCCATGATCACTCCTAGGATTAGATTTTGGGGTCCTCTCTTTGATGGGGTCTCATCCTACACCTCAACATTCTTGGTGTGCTCCCCACTGTCCTCAATGATTATGTGAATTTGGCCCATGACTCTTAGCTTCCCAATTAATTGTTCTCCCCTTCACATGGATGGCTCATGCCTAGGAACTTGGGTAGCCATGCAGAGGTGATCCTAAGTGACCTAAGATTAATATGTCATGCCTAATGGTTATTATTCTTAAGTATGACAGGAGGTTCAACTAGAACTAATCCTAAGGGCTTGATGGATCTACCATTAGTGGTTTAAGTTTCATGGTGCATGGGGTTCTAGGATGCTTTGGCATGCTAACCAAGACAGGGTATGCAAGGGTTAGACTTAGGAAATGAGTTAGTGTGGTTGAGACTTTGTGTAACCAATTGTGCATTTAATAAGTATTGGTGTGTGCAACCAATGCCTCAATGATTGGCATGTGTATATACTTGCACCCCAAGGGGTCAAACCCAAGGTGTCATGGCAAAGTATGTTGGTGGTCTGATGTATGTATATGCTTAGGTGAAAACATACTATAATGCAAGCAAGGGTCTAGTCAGGTAGCTAGAATGAAATAGTATTGTTGTATATATTTTTTCTCAAAATGCTTGATTATATGTTCCATAGGTGTCTTGCATATGCATGATTAAAGTACGATGGATTCTAGTCATAGCCAGATGCCCAATGGTGTTCAAAGAGATCATGTTTTTGTTGCAAAAACAACATATTGTCAAAACTCAAGCACGTCCTCATCTTGTTGGATCTTATGGTACAATCATCCCATCATCCTGCAAATATGTTCTCCAAAATTATTCAATCCAAATTATGAATTTATAATCCAAGAATACTCTCTCTCTACTCATTTATCAATGCAAATCTCTCATCCATATCCCAGAATTATCTCTCTCTACTCATTTATCAATACAACTATCATCCTTATCCTAGATTTATATGCAAGGTTCTCTCCCTCATTATTTCATCATCCACCATCAACAAAAGTATATCATTCTAGCTATTCCCATATCCCTCTCCACTATTCATTTCTTTACCCTTTATTGGCTTACATCCACATTACTTATATCAAAGTTATTGTGCTCAAATCTCAACATCTTGGACATTCTCCTAGAAATTATTTATGGTCCACATCAAAGTATCACAAGTGTTTAGTACTTTTCCCTCGTCATTGGATCTCTTATCACTCTTCTTTTGCCTATACATTAGTGAAGAATACCATGGTGCTGATGATACTCTACTTGGATGTAAACTCTTCAAGTAAACACGGAACTTGTGAAAATGTATTAATCACAACTACATCTATCAGTCCATGGCAACTTCTCTTACTTAATGAGAAGAATATTGGTTAAAAATCATTGAAGAAGATGTGGCCACTTGTCAAGCTTCTAAGGGGATGAATGTAGTATATCCAACCTAAACTATGATTTATACCTTAAGATAACTATGTCTATATCTATAAATCTAATCCATTGATATATTGCATGTACAAAAAAATTTCAATCATTATGGATTTTTTTTGGGGGTCTTGTTGATAAGGATGTAAAAGCTCATTCACAATGACATAGTAGTCGAGATATTTGAGCTAGATCATGTGCATCCACAAGTGGCTCACCTACCAAAACTACTCTCCTTCATGTATCCTTGTATATGTAAACATTCATATCAATGAAATACAATAATCAAGTCTTCCCTTGTCTGTCCATATCCCTTTCCCTCTTACACTCTATCACACAATCAGAACATTGTTTTTTCTACCTCTCAAAATCCCTAATACTTAAAGAAAGTCCTCAAAAACTCTTCTTGGCCAAGCACATTGTATGTGTTATTAATACCAATATCAAGAGTCTCAAGGAATGAGAACTTCAATATGGGTTATGGAAGGTAAAAAAGAAAAGGAAGTGGGATTTCTCCTTTTGTAGGCATCTTGTGTAAGCTTTGCCAAAAGTCTACCAAAGTCTTCATTTTCTAATTGATCCAAGTGACTTTGAGTCTATCAATCAAGGAGGCTATATAACTATCTACCCTTCCTCAAGTACTACCACCATGAGGGTTGCAATCAACAAGGATATGGAAAATACCAATATGGAGATGGATAACCCTACCCCCATGAATCAAATGATTATCTTGCAAAATAATACAATTATTGAGACCCATATTAAAAATGGTTGTTGTGTTTATATAGTAACTAAAGTGACACTAAATATTATTCAAAGAAAAGAATGATCCAATGAAAAGCGAGAAAAAATTTTAAATTCTTTTTCTAGTATCCTTAGAAAAGTATTTGAGAATATTCCATGTTCTTTACTAATTTCCTCCTCTATGCTAATGGAGCCAAGGAAGGGTGTTGGTAAAATTAGGGAGTAGCCAAGGCACCTTCATGCCTTGGGTCAACTCTTATTATGTCCAACCAAGGTATCTATTGGGTAGTGTTTTGTTTCATGCTTTAAAATACATAAATAAAAAAGCTAGTTAAAGAATGATTTTGCATTATTAATTGATGTATTGTGTCCAAAAATCATGTAATGAAGCTTTTGTAATGGATTAATCAATGAAGTTATTTGTACATGTCTAAAATAGTATGGTATCATAAACTACTAAGATCACTAAACCTTTTCAAGTGCACAAGGTGGAAACTCATGGTGTAGTATTCACAAGAACCTATCCTATAGATTGAGAGACTCGATCAACTAGAGGGTCTATATGATTGGGATGAATGACCATGATTTCTTGCATAGTAAAAGAGAACCCAAATTAGAGTTTGAAATATTGAGTGGACTAGAGGAATCCTCTTCTAATAGCACTCCTATAAGTGGAAAAATTGTGTCACAGAAAGAAAAAGTAGTTGAACCACTTGGTATGCCATATATTTATATAGACTATTCACATTAGAGAGCAAGTCTAACTGCTCAAAACAAAGTGTGGAGGAGGATTTTCCTATTCCAATTATTCATATACGTGGTGTGAGGAAAGAAAGGTTTGATGTAAAAGGATTGTAAGAGCGCATTCTACAACTACATAGGTCAACTAGAGTAAGATATACTATGTGGAGATTGACCTATGATGGTTACATTGCTCACCATTATGCATATATGGTGAATGTTATAAAATCAATAGAGCCCACTTGTTTTGAGGAAGCTATTGGTCATGTGCATTAGGAGAAAGCCATGATGAGGAAATGGCTGCATTGGATGCTCGGGGAAGTTACTATATGTATATCCTCTACATCAAGTGCGTTCAAGGCCTATTTATAAATATCCTTATTTGTAAAATTTTCTTGAATAAAAAATAGCCCTTTTCTATTCAATCTATAAACAACCCCTTTATATTACATGCTTATATATGTAAAAAATGTTTAAAATTGGTATTTTAGAAATACCTTATTTTGAACCCACGTGATACACACATATACTCATGAGTAACTTACCCAAGTTTGGATGTCAATCAAACTTGGAATTTGGTACCATTGCTAGTAGAAAAGAAAGATATAGACTCAAATTGGGTTTGAAAAGTAAAACATAATGTAGATAGAAGTATGAGTAGGTATAATGCAAGATTGGTTGCCAAAGATTATGTAGAGATGTATGGGATTGATTATGAGGAGACATTTGTTCTAATGACACATATGGAAACTAACATGGCTATTGTAGTGAATGTAGAAGAAATGGATGTAAAGAATGCATTCTTGAATGGTGAGTTGCGATAAAGTGTATATGGAGTAGCCAAATGTTTATGAGATCATGTTCATCTTGATTATGTGTATAAGCTATGTAAAGCATTGTATGGAAAAAAACAAGCATAAAGAGCGCATCATGATAGGATTGAAAGGTACAACCCTAGTGAAAGTACACAAGAGGAAGCAAGAGTGAAGTAAGAGCTATGACCGATAGAGCAAGAGAGACACTGTATGTGGAAACTCCAACATTCACAATGTGTAATCCACCTTCTTTTATTCAATAGTCACAAAAAGAATAAAGAATAAAGTAATAGTGATGGGCGCTTGCCACATGTAATATACAAGTGTGTGGTTATAGTATATAGTGAATAAATGTGGGTAGCTATGCACATACCCTTTTATCCCCAATAACCTCCCACTTAAAGGTAAATATTCCTTAGTGAGGAGTAATTTAAAAAAAAGAGAGAGTATAATATGCACATAGAGTACAATAGGATGAGGAAAAACCTCATCCTACACCCATCAATCTCCTAAAAAAGACATTATTTCATTGGGAGACTTTTAGTGAGCAGATTTGTAAGATTCATATATGTAGGAATCTTGACAAGCTCAATGGACTTGTCCTCTATCATCTCCTTGATGAAGTGATAGCACACCGCAATATGCTTTGTCTTCACATGGAATATTATATTACTGGTGTGGCTAATTCAATTGTAGTCATTAATTCAAATGCAGTGTAGGAGTCATCATCATACCAAGATCTGCAAGTAGATGGCCTAACCATAGGGCCTCCTTGCAAGCCTCAATGGGTGGTTGCAATGTACTTAGTATTAGTAGAAGATAAGGTTGTGTATTTTTGCACCCTAGATATCCAAGAGATAGCATCTACAATATAGATAAAGCTATACCCAAAGGTGGGGACTTCTATTATCTGCATGTCCTTCATAATTTAAGCTAGTGCAACCCACAACTCCTGTATAGAAAATGCATATATTTGTTGTGTCTTTCATGTATCTCATTATACACTTCATGGTGTCCCAACGTCATCTGCGAGATGTATCCATATAACCTGCTACAACTCCCATTGCAAATGCTATGTCAAGATGAGTAACTATCATGGCATATATTAAATTGCCCACTACAAATGCATAGAAGACCTTGGCCATCTTAGCACTCTCATAATCTAACAATAGACAATCGGCTTAATTGACATTCACATGAAAAGGTGAAGAATAGCCAATAGGCTTACCATCTTGCATATGGAATTGCTCAAGTATTCCATGGATGTACTGGGACAATTAGAAAAGTCTCTTAGAGCAATTACATGTAATGCACATACCAAGTATATGTGCAACCTATCCCATGTCTTTCATCTCAAATCTCGTCTTGAGCTAAGTCTTTAGGGCATCTAGCTTAGCATGAGTACTCCCAGCTATAAGCATATCGTTAACATAAAGCACCAAGATAATAAGGCTATCATCATGGGCCTTTTTCATATATAAAATTAGATCCACCTAACTACTAGAATACCCATGCGAATTCATAAAACTATCAAACTTATGGTACCATTCCCTATGTATTAAGCCATAAAGACTCTTCTTCAATTTTCATACTAAGTGTTCCTTATCTTTTTTCGCAAAGCCCTTAGGATGTTACATATAAATCTCATCATGTAAGTTCCCATGTAAGAAGTTCATCTTAACATCCATTTGATAAAGATCCAAATCCAACTAAGCAACCAAGGCTAGCCAAGCATAAGATAGTCATCTTGACTATAAGAGAGAAGACTTCTTCAAAGCCAACGCTATGCTCCTACTTAAAAATCTTTGCAATCAATCTATCCTTATATGCTAGCTTAGGGTGACCACGAGACTCTTCAACTTGTAAACCCACTTGCATGGCAATGCACATTTTTCATCAGGAAAGGAAACTAAGTCCCATGTATGGTTCTTTTTCAACAAATCAAAATTAGGTTGCATAGCTCTTTCTCCCAAGAATGAGAATCACCTCTACGCATAGCCTCCTCATAGTAAGTGGCTCAGTAGAGTCTTTCATCATGATAAATCCATAGAGATCTCATAACAATCAAGAGGACATGAAGCTCTAACAAAGCACCTCAAAGCTAGCTATGGGGCTTGTATGGTATGTCCTCTCTATCTAATAGCATGATCTTGCTTAACGGGTAGATTGTGAGCCATTACATCATCAACAATTGTAGTAGGCTATCTCATTCGAGTTGTCTCCACAGTTAACATGAGGCTCAATGAGTGGATTGTGAGCCATTATATTATCAACAACTGCAATAGGTTATCTCATCCAAGTTGGTTGTATAATAATAGAAGACTCCTCCTAAAAGACCACTCTATGTATCTCAATTATGTGCTCAAGCCCCTTATGCATATTCTCTTCATAAAAGATAACATCCTAGATGAAAAAAATCTTCCAAGCTTGTGGATCCCAAAGGTGATAGCCCATCTCACTTGCATCACCTACATTTGACAAACTTTGGATCCATCTTATTGTGCTTGTCCTTGGGAATATGGTAGAAAGCCTCACATCCAAAGACCCTCAAATGAGTACATGACAAGGGACCATATCTCCTCTATAACCTAACAACCAATAGTAGTGCATAGGGATGTGTTTATAAAATGAACAATAATAGTGATTACTTCAGTCCAAAAGTACTATGTTAATCATGCTTGACTAAGCATACTACAAGCGCTTTCTTGAATGGTCTTATTCATGCACTCTACAATAACATTCTAGGGTGGGGTGTATAGGGCAATCAACTAATACTTAATATCCCATTCATCTCAAACTATTCAAATGTCATAGAGATATATTCAATCCCATTGTTAAACCTTAGGCATTTCACTCTATATCTAGAGTAGTTCTAAACAAGAGCAACAAAGCATTGAAATGTAACCAAAACATCACATTCTTGCTTAATAGGATAAATCCATACCTTATGTGAATAATCATCAATAAATGTCACAAAGTACTTCATACCACCCAATGACTGATGGGGCATGTCAGCACATACATCGAAATGAACAAGAGCCAAAGGCTCACCCATGTGCACATAGCCAATTTATGAGTGTTACGTGTCTGCTTTCCATAAAGACAATGATCACATGAATCAAAATGTGAGTAGTAAAGAGGTGAAAGATATTGCAAATAAGTAAGTACTTTCATTCCTTTCAAACACATGTGGCCCAAGGCAACGATGCCATAAAGGTACATGTGGTAAATCAATCACAACCAATACATGCTCAACAAACCCAAATACTAACGAAGAATAGAGGCTATCAACCTTAGCACCTTGAGCAAAAACAAGAAGAGCATGGGTATTCTTCCATGTAGAATCACTAAAAGAGACATGATATCATGCATCATCCAATTATCTAATAGAGAGTAGGCTTTTGGTCAAAGCCAATACACGATATATATTATGCAAAAAAAAAAAAGAGTTGCATGAAAAAAACTACAGTCTAACACCCCAACGCCAATTATATCCCATGTAGTGCCATTTCCCAATCTCATAGAACCTGTAATATTGTGATAGGTATAAAACCAATCCCGATGCAAAGTAAGATGGAAAGAAGCCTTCGAATCAAGTAGCCAACATTGAGAATAATTAGAGAAAGCATCAATTGATTGAGTAGCATCAAGAGACAAAGCAACTAAGATATAGTCATCATCAAACTCAGGTTACACTACATTTATCTCTTCAATCTTCATGCTTGACTTACCATGGATAATGCTACGAACATCAGACTTTGCATGAACTTGCACTTTTTCCTTACCTTTCTCATTGCATATTTCTTATGGCATTGTAGCCTGATGTAACCCTATAGTGGATAATAATGGTATGTCAATGATGACTTATGAATGCAGGACTTACTGCGAGATTGCCCACAAGATTGAGACTTGGCCTTATTGGGATTTGAATCTCTACCATAGTTATTATTGCCATTACTACCATTTATATCTCTAATAGTCAATGCATGAGAAGTGTGTACTGCATCAATGTTCTTACTATTTACCTCTTTGGTTAGTAGAGCGAGAGTAGAGCACTCTCTACATCACTACCCTCTATATCACATGCGTTCAAGGCCAATTTATAAATATCCTTAGCTTTGAATTTTTTATTAATAAAACATAACATTTTTTAATCAATCTATAGGCCCCTTTATATGGGACCCTTCTGTATGTAAAAAATGTATAAAAATGGTATTTCAAAAATCCCTTATGTTGAACCCATGTGATATATACATATATTTATAATTGACCTCCCTGGGCAACCACTACAACTAAGATATTTGACTCTGCTTGTCATAAAGATCACAAATCTTTTTTCATAACATATAAACACCACCCTCAATATCAATGACATTAAAATACACATACTTTGATAATCATAGAATGATAGTGGACTTGCATAGCTCATCAACTTATGCCTAATTCTCTATATCATAAAGTTCAAGCTTTATACCCTCTAACTTCAATGGTTTAACTTGCCTCTTTTGCATTAAGACTTGTCATACATGCATCCTTCAATATTGAAAATAGCACTATCGACGACAATTGATGAACATGTCATAATGACTGCAAATTTTTGCCAATGACAAGAGTATAGGCTACTATAAAATCAGCAAAATAGTCCCAAAACTGATGCAAAAAGGGTGGGAACAAATGGAGGTATAGCTATCCACAAATTGCAATCAAAAGAGTGCGAAAACAAATTGTCTACTCTCAAAAAGATGTTGAAGATTGTAATTACATCAATGATAAAATAAAGACAACAGTAGATGTTAATCCAGTTGTGGGCAAATAGAAAATAAATCAAGCTCTCACTACCAAGGATATCTGTGTAGCAACCGGGATACAAAGAATAGAACTAGTATTTGACTAAGCATAAACCACTAGTTCCAATGACTCTCATGAACTCAAAGTGTTAGTAAACCATAGATGCCATAATCATATACATCATGCATGTAGAAGATCTTAGGAGAAATAGTCAAGATCTACGAAATGCACAACTAATTGATTAAAGAGCAATGAATCTCAGTACATAACCAATATGCATGTATACATCACTGACAAACTATTGATATAGGTCACTGGTAGTGTCCAAAGTATACGAAATCAAATCAGCCCAGAAGCGGATGTAACTATATCCAATAGCATACAAGGAAGCATATATATGAACCAAGAGTCCCACTATCTCAACGAGCTAATGTTTGTCAAGTAAGCACAAGCATCTCCTACTAGAATCAAAATTAAAATGTGAAATGAGCAAGCAAAGCTCAATACAAATACATCAAAGCATCCGGGAAGCCCAAGCACATCACAAATACATTTAAGAGCATAAGTGTCCAAAAATTCCATGCACTAAATTGCCCATTCCAAAAATAATAATTCCACTTACTCCATCTAATTATCTACTTACCACAACATAAAATGCATTAATATCCTTTCATTTATCTACCATGCATAATGTGACTAGTACTATACACGCACATGTTCGTATGATAAGTATGGATCATGTGACAAATAGACAAAATCCACAACAATAAATTCTAATAAGTTACCATGATAATTTTATAATTTTGATAAAATACCGTGATAAACAGAATTCCATAGCATTTCGTGGGGTTAAATATCTATGATATGGATTTCATGTACTAGTAGTGGTTTGGTCATATTATGGTTAAGAAGTATATTAAGTATTTAAATTTATGTGTCTTCTTTAAATAATAGAGGATCATCTACAACCGGAGAAGGAGGTAAACTTTTCTTGAAATTTTTCAAAACGGTAATATTGAAGGAATCATGAGGTTACCAATGAGAATGAATTCCCAATCTGATTGTAAAATTTGGATGCTTTTCAATGTTTTTTTAGTATCCTCTTTTAGATACATGGCCATAGTAAGATAATCTTATTCTTAAAATAGGAATTCTAGGGACAAAGGTTGATCCTCTCATGGTTGTATTATTTCTATAAGTAGACTATAGTCATGATTTATTTACCAAAGGGTAAGGTCACAAGGGATCCTTTGATTTCGTTTGAATGACCTCGTTTAGCATCAATTATTAGGATCATAATGGCTCGAAAGCTTCTTACCATGGACTTTCTCAACAGGTCATCTAGTAATATCTCAATAGATATGTAGTGATAATTAGATACCGAGATACTAAAACATGTAGATACTTAGTAACTTAGATATCTATGTTATATTTTAAAACTATCCTCTTAATAGAAAATAATCACAACTTAATAAACTCAATCCTAAAGACAAACTATACACTCTTTTAGAAATGTTCTAGTGTTAGATCATAATAATAATTTACTAATAATGAACACTCATTTTTTTTCAAAGAAACAAAAAAATGCAAAAAAATAGTTGATGCATGAACAAACTATAAAATATAACTTTGGACACAATAGGGAAAGAAAACAAAGAATATCCTCATGAGAATACAACGGCTACTTAGCCCCAACTCACCATGCATAATACATGTATCTAGTAACCCTTTTTGTCAAAATTAGAGAGTTAAATGCAAATCTCGACTTTTGTTTTGAAGGCTAAACAAACAAACTTTAGAATGTGTTTTTATAATAATAATAATAATAATAATAATAAAAGCTAATGGATTGTAACAATACCTTGGAGTTGAATTCAAACTCGGAATGCCAAACCTTCTAACAATACCTTGAAGTTGAATTCAGACTTAAAACATCGAACCTAGAGTTCCGTGTGTTTGTTGTTGGCAGCCAGAGTTGAAAGTTGATCTTCATGACTCGAGAAATAAACCTACAGCTCCTTGTGTAAGAACAAATATCTCAAAAGTAAGAGATAAGAAGGTTTGGAAGAGGATTGTGTGGGAAAGGGGCTTTATAAAGTGGGCCCCTCCCTTTCCCCTTTACCAATCGAGCAAGAAATGGCGAGTGGCCATAGGCTTATAACAAGCTTTATAAGCTTATGATTTTCTAAAGCTTAGAATTAAGCTTCACTAAGCTTGAGCTTTTTAAGCCTAGTCGGATGGACGGGAGCTTAGAGATGCTCAAGAGTAAACAGGAGAGTGCGTCATCATCTGCACAGGGCATGGCCGTCAACGTAATGGGGAGGACAATGAAGATGGTTTTGTAATCGCCGTGCTAGGATGCAAGGCTTTATAATAAGCTTGTGATGGAACTCTAGCCGACAGAATCTGTCATACGCTATTTCCTTCCCTTGTGCGTGCATTGTCTCAGTCCGTGGTGACCACGTCTTGCTAGATATATGAACAATCAAGGCCTTACGCTATGAGCCTTACACCAAGCATTGTGACAATGAAGAGACCTTTGTGCTTGTCTTAGAAGAAAACCGGGACAGAAAATATAACTTCATTTATTAAACTTTGGGAATAGAAATAACCTCCTTTTAGTGCATAATCTCTTGAAGAAGAGAGAGGGAGAGAGCTTGAATCATGAACCATGTTGTAAAGCTTTCATTCAATGTATAAAAAAATGATATTTGATTATGGAGATGAGGCTCCTTTCAAAGATATTCGTATGGCTTCTTCTCGATATTGATGCGTCCTCCAATTATCACCTTGCTCTAATACCAATGTTGCTTGCCTTCACCATAGAATAGAACAAAAATGAGAATAAAAATAGAGAGTGAACCAATAGCATGAGAGAAAAAACACCAAGAACTTGCACGATACAAATCCATCACTATTAGTTAACCTACATCATTTTAGAGGCTAGGTTTTATTTTGGTATCTCTGAACTATTTGCTTGCAATTGTTAACTTATTATTTAAGTTTCAGATATCTTTTACCTTGTAATCCTGGACTTACTATCTAAGTTTTAGAAGTCTTTTTCCTAGTAATTTTAAACGTTATTTGAGTTCTAAAAGTTTCTTCTTACTAATCTTGGATACCAAATGCTATTTGAACTTTGTAATCCTAAACTTCCTCTTCCCTTTTTCCCTCTAAAAGAGGTGTTCTCATGCGGGCTTGCGGTTTTCAAGCCGCAGCCTCTTATGCACCATGCGGGTGGAGTTTATTAATGCATGAGGATGGAGCATTTAGTCCAGGGTTCTTCTAGTCGCGGGGAGATTATTTTAAGCTGCTCTTGCGTGGGGCATGTAGTGGTCAAAATTCATTAATATTTCATGCAGAAATATTACATTCTCTCCCCCTTAGAGCAATAGAGATGTCCTCATCTCGAGAAGATCTGGGGTATTGTTGGTTGAGAGTACTTTCATCCATCCAAGTGGCATCCTCTTCGGGATAATATTTCCACTGGACAAGGTGCTTGATTTTCCTTATCAAAGGAGTCATCATCCCCTTCTGCTCTCTAAGGAGGAGATTTCATGGTTGATGCTAGGTTAGCATTCTTATCCTTTTTGCTCAATGCTTGCTTACAAATCAAGTGCTCAAATACCTCTATCTTCTTATATTTAGGACCCTTGTCTGCTTCTACAGTCTACACCTTGGATCTAAAGTTCTTGATGTTTTTGCCTTGTCAAAGTGAGCATCATCTAGCCCAATTATCCCATTTATCTATTCTATACTATCTTATTAATCTCTTGCTTGTTTTTCGAGCTAGGGAGAGTGTTGAAAATAGGTATGGTACCATTCCCTAAGGGCCTACTTCAGCCCATAAAGACTCTTCTTCAATTTGAATACTAGGTGGTCCTTGTCTTTCTCCAAAAATCCCCTAGGCTGTTGCATATAAATCTAGTCATACAAGTCCCCATATAGGAAAGTTGTCTTAGCATCCATCTAATAAAGATCCAATTCAATTGAGCAACCAAGATCAAGGCCAAGTGTAGGATAGCCATCTTGATTATAGGAGAAACGACGTCATCGAAGTGAATACCATGCTCCTACACTTAAAACCCTTTACAACCAATCTAGCCTTATATGTTGGCTTAGGGTGATGAAGGATACTCTTCAACTTGTACACCCAATTGCATAGCAATACACCTTTACTATTAGGCAAGGAAACTAAGTCCCATGTATGGTTCCTTAGCAATGAATAAAACTTAGACTATATAGCTCTCTCCCAAGAATGAGAATAACCTTTGTATAAAGCCTTCCCGTATGTAACGTGTCCACTAGAATCATCCAGGACACGTCTTAGCAGTCCATCGGAAAGGATGTCTAGAAAACTTCGCCCGGCACTCCTACGGAATGTTACGGGTTTTGCAATCTAGGTCTTTCCGTGTTTGCCACGTAGCGGAAGTATCTTGGCCGTTCCCACTTAGGATCGACCGGAATTTGGGTTTTCCTGTTTGGTCATTAACTAGCAGCAACTAGCGTTAGACCCGAGCGAACTACTTTACGCAGAAACGCCAGGTCCGAAGCGGATCCACGCTGCACTTGGTTCAAGGAGAATGGGAAACGAGAGGGATGCAATGCTCAACCTCTCTGCCATAAGGCATAGTCCCATTCCGTTCCCCTAAAACAGTGTAAATTGGGTAATATATATCTCTAGGTCATCGTTCTCGTTATTTGTTTTGATGATGATGATCATCCTGTTGTTTTTCAAGATTTTTGAGAAAAGTTCCCGGCTAACCGGGACCACCCATCCATAGGACGGACCCATGGTCCATCCTCCGCACTTTCCTCGGTTTGTTTTAGTTATGTAATTACCTAACACATTAATTTGACATATAACAAACAGCTCCCTTGATTAATCCCGTTAAGCATTGGTTCCTTCACGTAATCTTATCATGTGACATAGAAAAACAATATCAAACAACTTCTTTATTATCATATCATCATTTATCTTTGAAATACAAGGAGTTCCGCTCGTAGGCTTGTCTATAATCCGCCCGAAGGCTTATCCAGTAATCCGCTAGGGATCACTATTCTAAGCTTCTGCCCGTAGACTAGTATGCGGGCCTCGAGGTCCAATCCCGAGTCACGTTAGCCTCTTGTGCAGGACCCGGAAGGCGAGGGATTTACGGCCAGAGCCCCCCCTGGCACCCAAGCGTTCTCCTGCTCCAAGTAGAGCTCAACGGAAAGACCTCTCGCGGCGGGTTCGGTCCACGTTCCCGGCACGGTCAACAACCCCCTTAGTTAGGGTCAGGCAGGCAGTCGGGGGTAACTGAGCTGCCTCTCCCTTCAGGCCTTCAACCTGAAGCATTTATATATCTTTTCATTCTTTAGTTCCTTGAGCAAACAATGCAAACAGTGCTTTCTAAACTGTTACAGGCACAATCAATTTCAGTGGTCGTTTATTTGGCAAGCTGTTAAGGAGTGAATCCTTCTCTCCGAATGCATCCAGCATTCGATCCGGAATCAATTGCAACTTGGCAAGATTCCTATTGTCCTTGGGTTAGGGTCATACCCTATTAACCCAACTTAACCAATACCTTAGGTTTTATTAATAGTAAATCCCGGCGGCCATGTCGTTTTAATTTATTGATTAATCATTTGCGTCCGAGCAAATACCTAACTTCCCTTAACTTGGCAAATTTTCCCTAATGAGGGCGATATAACAGGATGACTACCCATCCCCTTGCAAGTTAAACTTGCACAAGAACCTGCCAACCTCATTCCAAGGAATGGCAAAACTTTCTTGTGATCAAACCACAAGGCTATGCGACGTTGCAACTTGTTGCACAAGTGTCGCCTCCATTCCAAGAGATCATTTCACTTTTGAATGGTGTTTTCTGGTCAAGAATTATGATTTAGACTCGAAGTAGGTTTAGGGCGTCTTCTCACTCACCCCAATCCTAATTGCACTAGACCGACAACGTTCGGTCCTAGGGATTCCAACTCAAACCAAGTTCTAGCACTAGGTCGAATGATCCTTAGGGTAGAAACCCTAGATCATTATTTGCGTGTGTGTCCCATTGGCTCAACTTTCCGGGAAGGTGGGTAGGACCTTTGGGTTTGAGGACTTCGACTTGGTGTCCAAGTATGATACTTGGCTACATCTCTAACGCGCCCAGCCCTAGCTAGTGCTTGAGGTTTTTATTGAATCGGCTAGCTATGCCTATACGAACCCCTAGCAGTCGTGATACTACAATGACTTGGGTAAATTGACCTACTTGTCTTTGACAAGGACAATTCTTTCCTAGAGATGATATACTTTATCTAAAGTAGGAAAGTAGTTGCAAAATGTTACAATACATGTAAACTTGTAATTCATTACTTCCACATACCATAAGATCCGCAATCGACCTATCCCTTCCTTTTAGTTAAAGTAAAAAGGCAAGATAATTTGAAGAGTAATCTACATAGGGCTTGGCTTACTAGGATTTAGGTCAAGGGATAACACCTACAACCTTGTGTCTAAGTATTTGCATTTCATGCTTTTATAAGCCATGCAATCATTCCTAAATGTTACATGATGAAATGAAGTTTGCGAAAGTAAAAGTGTGACCCTTAGATACAACAACATCGTGAGTGAAGTTTGTGCAATAATAAGACAAGAGTCGATTTAATCTATTTGCAAGCATCATCCTCCATGCCATTTATAAGATCGGGGTTCTTTATCATACCGGGAAACAGAAGTTAATAAATCCCTCACGCGAATCATAACGAAGGGAGTTATTGACTAAATGCAGAATACTCCTTTCCTACATGACCAATGCACTTTAACAATAATCCTAGGCCATATGTGGCCTCCACTTTGAAGATGCATGACGAGACAGTTTGCAACTAAGTTAACAAGGAGAATAAGTGCTTTCCATTCATAACTTTGTAGATGTATGATATGCACGGATCCTTTATCTATAATTTATCGAATGTACTATTATCACTACCCATGAATTAATGATAACGTAGAATGAATTTCCCTATGGAGTTAAGCGTATTTAAAACATCTCTTCATGTGGAAATATATTTACGGAACCTGGATTTATGGATCCGCGGTGATATCCACGTGTAAGTCCGGGGAAGAACCTCCCGCAGGTGCGCCTTGTGTCTTCTTGGGAGCCATTGTAGACGTGATTATAGACTCTGTGGGTTCCCTCTAGCCTTACTCTCGCTCTCCGAAACTAACTGTAGGTCGATACCTCCTCCTCGCGTGTAGGAATAGGAGCTTTATGAACCCGGGTTTAAATCTAGGAAGGGAACATAGGAATAAGGCCTATGTCCCTTATCCTTAGAAGCTTCTTGACTGAACAGAATCGATGTGGAAGGGGCCCCAATGATTGGGGAGAGGAAAAGATTGAAGACGAGGGAAAGGTAACGATTAATGGCGCTGATGGCAAGGAGCATGGGTGGCAGCCGGCGCTGGGTGCAGCAGGGCGGCAACTATGGCAGCTACAACACGGTAGGTGGCGTCCTTCTCACAGTGTGGCAGCCTCTCTCTTTGATCATGCCCCTTGGCAGCATTCGGCCTCCCCACTCCGATCGAGCCTTGTCCCTCCCGTGGCTTTTGCCGCTTCCTCACCCGTTCGTCTGATCCTCTAGCATGCAGCCTTCCCTCTTCCTTCGTCTGATCCTCCCCTCAGCACGGCGATGTGTATCCGAGCCTCCCCCTCCTTAGCACGTAGCGGGTGTTTTTATAGGCATGGGGGGGGAGAGAAGGCCTCCACCACGTGGCCCCTTGCATGGGTTCCCCCCCTCCCATGCAGGCCACGACTCTTCCATGTCCCATCCCCCCACACTCCCTCTTCTCCAGCCGTGCATTGGCTGGGGAAAAGGGATAAGAATAAAAAAATTTGCTTTAATAATAACTATTTTGCCCCTCCCAAGAGGGTGTTTACGCATGAATTTCGGTTTTGAACCCTCGGCTTGCTTTGCCAATGCGGATGGTCTCGATTTCTCACGTGCAGTTTACACATTATACTGCCGGTAAATCCAATATGTGGGATAACCTTTGCACAAGGTTTACGCAGTGTGCGGGAAGTCAATATTCACGGGTGGGAATATTACACCGTAGGTAAGTGTCGACAAAGTTGGTTACCATGACATAATCCATGGAGGGCTCTAGTGTTGAGATGGCAAGCTCAACATGTGCAGACATTGATGATGGACCACTTGGCTAGATGGGTCCGCACATCTACACTTAGCACATTGGTAGTCATTATGATACTCACATGGCCATTGACTTATTACTTATTATATTTAGTTTGTTACACCTACCTACAGTTGGCAAAGATATAACGCCAGTCGATTATTGTAGTACGTTATGCACTGTTTGATCTAGTAGGCCGCTTTCCTTTACATTGTATCTTATCTATACTTTGTGTACATTTTATAGTGTGTGGAAGAAGAAGAAAAAATTAGTAAGAAAACGTTTTGGCCTCCAACTCTCTTCTTATGTTCTTGAGTGAGCTTCCTCTTGTGCATACAGTGCATGTTTGGTGTAGCAGCTCAAGCAAGTCTCCCCACCACGCGACCACTGAGAGAGGTTGATTTTGAAGGCTGAAGTGAAGGAGAAGAAGCAAGGTTCGAGCAGGCAAGCAACGGGTAAGAAACTCTCCCATTCTTCCACTATCTCTCTTGGATAGTGCCTGTGGAGGCACCAAAAGCAGGGTAGAGTGAAAATCTCAGATTGCTCCGAGATTTGGTGTGCGAGCAGAGCACTGTATATTCTGCAGATAAGCCCTTAAGGCCACAATTCTTTTTGGCATATGAGGCTGTTTCAGGCTCCATTTTAGAGTCGCAAACTTGTAGACAACAGTTTCAGGGTACACTGTGATTTCAGCTGTATTGACTAAAAGTGGGTGCACAGGTTACCAATTTCGAATCTGTAATTTTTGAGGTTTTTGCCAGGAAGCAAACATAAGGTTCATCTACAAACAGGTTATAGATTGCTTGTACTATTGAGTAATCAGTGAAAAAGGTTGCTTTGTGTATTGCTCTGCACTTGTTGTGAAAGGTTGTATAAGACTAGCTTGCTGGGTTGTATCATTTTTTTTTATAATGGCAGAGAACAGTTGAAATCCCATTATTGAGAAGCTCGATAAGAACAACTACCATTCATGGAAGTTTCGTGTGATAAACTTCCTCATTGGAAAGTACCTTTATGAGTTTGTTTCAGGTGAAGAAAAGGAGCCAGAGTTAGGTATCTCTTCGACTGCAAATGAATTAAAAGCATGGAAAGAATGGAATACAAAAAACAAAAAGGAGTTGCACTGGCTATCTACAGTCATTTATAATACAAAGTTTGGATAGATCAGGAATGTAGAAACTTCACATGTAGCTTGGACAATTTTGAGAACATGTTTTCAGTAAATACAAAGGCACAAAAGATTCAACTCAAGCAAGAGTTGAATACCTTGAAGAAAGGAAAAATGTCTGTCCATGAGTATGTTTTGAATGTGAGAAGCATTACAGATGCTTTAGCAACAGCGATTGATACAATGCTTGATGATGATGATTTGGTTTCATCCACTTTGAGTGGCCTTAATAATGAGAAAATATGAAAATCATTTGTTACTTCAGTATAGTACGGAAGCCATTTCCAGATTTTGATGAGCTGGTCTCTCTCATGATTACCGAAGAGATCAATATGAAGGGTGACTCATCTGAAAGAAATGGTGAACAGGTCTAAGTATTTTACTCAAGTTCAGGAAGGGGACGTGGCAGATCCTCTTCGAGAGGCCATGGTATGGGACATACTAGCAATAACCAGCAAAATAGGTTCAATCAACAATTCAGTGGAATGTAGGTTTCAGGAGACTGAGGAAACTTTAGAGGCAGGGGGAGCTCTAGAGGAAGAGGTGGATGGCAGAATAGAGGTTCTGAAAATTCTGCTATTGTTTGCCATTATTGTGGCAAGGTAGGTCATATTGTAGCCCATTCTTATACTAAGAAGGATGATATTCGCGATGGTAAATTGTAGCAAGGAAACGATGTATCGTCTTCATGACAGAATGAAGACAAAAATGAGATTTTGTTTATTATGCATCATATGAAGAATGCAGTTACAGGAAAGGGGACACATGATGATGTATGGTATGTCGATTTAGGTGCATCTAATCATATGACCAGTCTTGTTGAATGGTTTGGAGAGATGCAAGACTTACAAAATCCAAGTTATGTTCAGATGGGTGATGATTCATGCCACCCAATTTTACACATTGGAAAGGTTTCCTTGTCCTTGTATGATGGCTAGACAAAGAGTCTGATAGATGTATTACATGTGCCATCACTCATAAAGAATCTAGTGTATGTTTGCCAAATGGTAGAGCAAGGGTTGTAGGTCCGATTCAATGCAAAAGGTTGTTTTATAGAAGACTAAGATAAGTGTAGGTTGGTCGCAAAAGGAAGTAGAGTTGGCCGCATGTTCACTTTAGAGGCTAGAATTCCTGCAATGGATGTTGTTATGTATGCTAAAGGAAAAGGAGTGGTTGCAGACATTAAAATATGGCATAAACATATTGGACATACAAATGTGCAAAGGCTGAAATTAATGCAGTCCAGAGAATTGGTTACAAGTTTGCCTTCTTTTAGAGTTGCAGAATTTCATAAAGTTTGTGAAGCATGTCAGTGTGGTAAGAAGGCTAGACAACCCTTCTTGCATGACAAAGAAGTGAGCAGAAATATACTTGATATAGTGCATACAGATGTTTGGGCGCCTACATAGAATGTATCTCTTAGTGGCAGCAAATACTTTGCCACATTTATTGATGACTATTTAAGGAAGCTATGGGTATATTTTATGAAGGAAAAGAGTGATGTATTTGAGCACTTCAAATCTTTCAAGGCAGCTGTTGAAATAGAAACATGCTTAAAAGTGATGTGCTTGAGATTAGATGGAGAGGGAGAGTACCTCTCTAATGAGTTTAGTGGCTTCTTGAGGACTCATGGGATAAAAAGGCAATTTACTTGCAGGTATATCCTATAGCAAAATGGAGTTGCAAAAAGAAAAAATAGGCATATTCTAGAAGTTGCATAGGCATTAATGGCTGAAAAAAACATGCCAAAATATTTTTTGTCTGAAGCTATTCATACTACTATCTATATTATGAACAGAACCCCCACAGCTCTACAGTTCATGGGATGACTCCTGAAGAATGCTTCACTGGTAAGAAGCTTGACGTATCACACTTGAAGGTATTTGGATGTATTCCATATATTCATGTGCCAGATAAGCTACGAAAGAAGCTTGATCCAAAGGCTAATAAATGTATTTTTATTGGATATTCTTTAGAGTAGAAAGGGTATCATTGTTATAACCCTGTCACAGGTGAGTTCAGAGTAAGCATGGATGTTATTTTTTATGACATAAACAATTGGTATGCACCTGGTAGTGATGTATTAGATAATGATAATGATCATGATAACTATGTGCAGAAAGAAAAGCAAGAATCATGGAGTCTTAGTGGACCAGAAACATCATATGATACTACACCTACAGTAGTCTAGAAGACTGAGTAGCCCCACATCTTCAGGTGTATCTATAAGTGTTGTAGGCAAAGACAAAGGAAAGAAGAAAGTGTTGGATCATAATGAAGCATTTACTAGTCATTTGGGATTTGATGGAGATTCTAGTGGTTCAGAGAGTTTGGATGATGAGCTTGGTATTCCTTCAGTCAGGACATAAGGTATACAGAGAGCTCATAGTAATGTAAAGGCTCCATTGAGTGATCTAGTGGTATGCAATTCTAACAAGGTTAGATATCGTATTAAAAGATTTGGTTTTGAATGTTATGCAACTCACCATTATGCTTATATGGTGAAACTAGTTGAGGATGTTGAGCCCACTTGATTTGAGGATGTTGTTGGTCATGCTCATTGGGATGCACCAATGGATGATGAGATGGTTGTATTAGAAGCCAATAAGACTTGGGATTTGTTACCCTTGTCTAAGGATAAGAAAGCTATTAGCTGCTGTAAGTGGGTTTACAAAGTCAAGCATAATGCATATGGTTCAGTTAGCAGGTATAAGTCTAGGATGGTTAAAAAAGGCTATCCTCAAACATATGGTATATATTATGAAGAGACATTCAGTCCAGTTGCTTGGATGGCAACTGTTAGGTGTGTGACTGCCTTGACATGACAGCCAAAAGTTGGATTTTGTAATAAATGGATATTAAGAATGCCTTCTTGCAAGAAGAAGTGTATATGGAGAAGCTAGCAGGTTATGAGGATTTAGAGCATCCCACATATGTGTATAGGTTAAAGAATGTGCTCTATGGATTGAAACAAGCACCTAGAGCATGGTTTGAAAAGATTGGAGAGTATCTTGTCAATATTGGAATTTGTATTTCTGATTTGTTGATCACTCACTTATGTGAGAAAGGGAGATGCGGATTTGGTCATCATAGTCATCCATATGGATGACTTGATTATTATAGGTGACAGTGGCAATGGGATTGCTGAAGTTAAGGACTTCTTGAAGAAGAAGTTTGAGATGAAGGATTTGGGTGAGCTAAGATACTTTCTTAGTATTGAGGTGATTAGAGGTGATGATGATATATGACTATCCCAAAGGTAATATAGCTTGGATATGTTATCCAAGTATGGTATGATAGCATGTAAGCCTCTTTCAGTACTATTGGAGCAAAATGTGAAGTTGAGTGCCGATATTGGGGATGAGATAGAAGACCCTACTATGTTCAGGAGGATAGGATGGAGTTTGATTTACATGATTATCACAAGACCAGACTTGAGCTATGCTATTGGCCTTGTCAATCAGTTTATGCAAATGCCTAGAAAGCCTCATTTGGATGCGTTTAGACACATATTGAGATATGTAAAGTCCACTTTACATTATGGAATTTCTTATGAGGTAGGTAAGGATGTATAGGTCTTTGGATACACAGATGCAGATTGATTGGGCTGGTAGCATATCATAAATAAGATCTACTAGTGGATTCATGTTTTCCCTCGGTAGTATAACAGTTACATGGAGCAGCAAAAAATAACCTACAATTGCTTTATCGAGTACAAAGGCTGAGTATAGAGATGCTGCTATGACAGCATGTGAGGTGCTATGTATGTAGAGAGATGGTCTAGTTGTCATTCATTGTGACAACATGAGTAGCATACACTTAGCTGGGAATCTAGTGTTCCATACTATGACAAAACACATTGAGGTGCACTACCACTTTGTGAGAGAGCAGATACTTGTAGGAGAGATTGACTTGGTATATGTCAGCACACAGGATTAGATAGCTAACATTTTTACAAAGGCATTGGGTGCAAAGAAGCTTCAAAAGTTCTGAAGCTTACTTGGAGTTGTAGAGATAGAGTTGAGCTTAAGGGGGAGTGTTGAGATGGCAAGCTCAACACGTGCGGACATTGATAATGGACCGCCTAGCTAGATGGGTTTGCACATCTACACTTAGCACGTTGGTGGTCATTATGATACTCACATGGCCACTGACTTATCACTTATTATATTTAGTTTGTTACACTTACCTACAACTGGCAAAGATATAGTGCCATTTAATTAGTGTAGTCTGTTATGCACAGTTTGACTTAGTAGGCCACTTTCTTTTATGTTGTATCTTATCTATACTTTGTGTACATTGTATAATGTATGGAAGAAGAAGAAAAAAGCAGCAAGAAAAATTTTTGGCCTCCATCTCTCTTCTTCTGTTCTTTAGTGAGCTTCCTCTTGTGCATACAGTGCGTGTTTGGTACAGTAGCTCAAGCAAGTCTCCCCACCACGTGATTCTTGACATCTAATGAATTGAAGAATGTGAAGCTCTAAGAGAGTGCCTCAAAGCTAGTTGTGGTACCTGTGCGGTATATCCTCGTTGTCTAATAGTATAGTCTTGTACAACGGATGCATTGTGGACTACTATATCATCGACTATAGCAAGTTATTTCACTAGGGCAGGTTAGATGGTAATAGGAGACTCCTTTTAAAAGATCATCCTCACTACAAGATACAAGCCTCATTCATACCAACATTTAAAGCGACAAAAATGTTCACCAAAAAAATTACCCACATTGTCCCTAAACACCTTGGTATGAGTGATGCCATAGAACTATTGCAATCCGTGTCGCTATGAGTATCGCTATTTGCATCACAAATAGTGACGCTGATAGCGACGCTTTGCGATGCTAATAGCGATGCATGTAGTAAATTTGTGATGCTAATAGCGATGGTTACAGAGAAAAAATTTATGGCTATGTGCTGTATTTGGGCTATACAAAAGGGTTATAGTAAGGTGCACAATGGTCATCAAAATGAAGGCAAAGTATACTTGAATCCACAACTAGACTGATACATAAAATAAATACAAGATTGCTTAATGAAAGCGCTCATGGAATCATGGCAAGATACAAAGGATGATAATAATATAGTGCATAGAAAATGCCTACATAAATCATAAGACCAAAAAAGAAGAGGATGTGTGCTCCATAGATCCAAGCATGAGCTATAGATCCTCACCATTCGGAAGTCCCGTCGCAAAGGAGCATCAAATGAACTCTACAAAAAAAGAAACAACTACACATTAGTCCACCATAAAATAATACATTTTAATTAAATTTAGTAACTACAGATAAGAAAGATAAGTGACTTATTAGGCCATTGCGTGCATACGATCTATCGATCAATGCAGTGAGACCGTGTCTCTCTGTATATCGAGTCTCTAGGCCAGTGGGATCACGGTTTGTAATGGAGTGTTGCAAAGAAAATAAAATACAATTATTAAAAATACGATTGTAAGTACAATCGATATTGCAAAAAAATAAGTGAGAAAAACAAAAGAAAAACTTATAAAGTTCTCCAGATAAATCCTATGGCTGCCACTCCCAAGATGATGGACCATTCTTGCCTCTAGTTGTACCCTCGTTGCCTCGTTCTATTATCTCTAATGTCCTGGAGAATATGTAGCCTCCTCCTTGAGTTGGCTCCAATCATCTGTGTCTAGCCACTCGGGCTTTGAGGCCCCACTCTTAAGTGCTTTGTGTGTGTCGGATCATCTATGTGACATGTACACACACATACACTCCATCATCCAGTATGTAGAGAACCTATCTACTGCATTGGATACCACAAACTCTTTATGCAAGGATGCTACTATGTAAACCTTGCTCTCCTCCGGTATGTTCTTCCAATGATCCAAGATGTTGTGCGGAAAAACTTGTTGGCACAACTCTCTCATACAAGCCATCACCCTTCTCCTCTCATCATTCATGATGACGGCTCATGTCCTATTATCTATAAGGTGTCCATACCCCTCTGGGGTATGTCTAAGATGTGTCCTCTCCCACCACCTACGATGGCGCTCCTAGGCATATCTAGGAGATTCCTGTATATCTAGTATACACACGGGGGTGATATCTCTCGTAGTAGCACCCATAGGGGTGCCACCTGTGCAGAGGGCTGAGCAAAAGTTGGAGTGACTGGAGTAGACATCCCCATAGGTGTGACAAATCCCACAGGTGACACAACTTAAGAAGAATGATGAGATGGAGATATTGCATCAGTATCTTCACAACGACCAATTGAGCCACCCTCTCTCAAACTTGCATGAGAGCGAGGAGTAACACCTATATCTTTAGTCGATTACAGGCTCACCGCATCCACATCTCCATAGTATCCCCTAGAACCACTCCATCCATCTGGCCAAGTTTAGAGGGTCGACCTCGTCTACTGGAAATCGAAGCATCAGAGTTTGCCAAAGCAGATCGAACAAAATGACTTGATGATGTCCGAGAACTAGCTCCTAGTCTGCCATATCTCTGAATCCAGCCATTTGATCTGGAGACATACATGTAAAGATCTCTTGTAGCTCCTCATCGCTCATTCTTCGACTCATCGTGCTATCCAAATATCCACAAAGGTCACCTGCACAAACAAAAATTGATGTTAGCATAATCCATATAATGATTTAAGCAAGGCATTGTAATATAACTCTTAAAAAATGATCTTATTTAAAATGCATATTCTAGAGTATCCTTATAAGCGATTCATCAACGAATTAAGTAGGTGGATGCTCCAAGTATGAAGTAGCCTATGGTCCCATGTCAATCTCCTAACACAATTCTACATACACGGGAATGTCAATAGAAAGGTCACCACAAAAGGATGAGTCTACCTCGTTCTCGAAGAATTCTTGGCCTCCTGTCTTTCCATCATTGTTACCTGATTCTACCTTCTCTACATGCTCCAAGCTTTGGGCTGCCTCCACCACTTGCAATATTAACCCCTCTATTTGCATACTATCCTCATTTATGCTGGGAACATTGCTTTCATCATATACTCTTGCACTTTGGGAAGCTAAAGGTTAACATACCACCATCGAGGTTGTCAAGGATTTGGATAGAAAATTACCTATTCAAAATCACATACAAGAGAGATTTAACATTTGTGATATATACCATGTCGTAATAAAAGTTTCAAAAACATGAGTTTATGCACATGTTCACATTGGGCTGGCAATACAAACATGTCATGCAAATCCTTCCATCTTTTTTCGAAATCTATTTTGAGAAATCTAGATGGACCTCATCAAATAGTTGCCCCGGCTCCTTCCAGTACCACTTTGAACCATTGCACATTGAATAGGATCATGGAGAATCTACGGTAATCCACCGTGATAATACTTTACAAGTTCTCAAAATACTCCATCTCTTCTATAACGGTATTTGGATCCATGGCTCGCTATTGGTTCTCTTACTTGAACTTTGCCATGACACCACAATTCGTTGTGGAGTGCATTTTATCAATACACTCCACTTGAAAATATTGTCTGTCCAACTATGCCGCACTAAATATTTTTTTATTGTACATTGAAACCGTTAATTAGTTATCACAGATAAAATCTAGATACGATAGCTTATAAAAACATGTGGTCACCTTTAGACTACATCCCCTCTAAAATTCCTACTCCTCAATAGAGATCTTTACCCCTTCGCGAGAGGTTACAATCAAAGCTCCATGAAACCATCGCATAGACATAAACCATGACATCTCCTCCATGCCCTCAGGATATCAAATCGGTTAGTGGTGCGTACTACATCAAAATTCAGATCACTCTTCTTCTCGATCTTTCCTGGCTTGCTCGTACCTAGTGAGCCACGTCTCCATGGAGGCATTGTGTAATATTCGAAAATGATTCACTTTCTTCTCCATTGCAGCATTTATCCTTTTTTCTATCCCATTTCCAACCACCACATCTCCAGTTAGTCTATCATCATCCTTCAGCGACCATAGCATATTGTTGTCTAAATCCACTATTGGTAGCCACTGTGAAATATGCAATAACACCTTAGACATCAACCAACCTTCAGTCATGCTACCTTCTAGCTGAGCTCATTGTCACACAAAGTCTTTCAAGGTTTTCATAAAGCGCTCCAAGAAGAACATCTATTACGTATGGATAGGTCAAGCAATCTCCACTTCGTCTACAAGATGCACTAAGAGGTGGGTTTGTATCATGAGCATGCTGGTGGGCAGGTACTTCTCAAAGAGAGAAATCATCTCCATTGCTCCCTATCTTGCGGATTCAATAGAGGATTCTTGATCTCCTTTTGTGAAATCCATTGCATTAAATTTGACAATCTATAAATCGCCCTGTGTATTTCTAGAGTAAGGCATCCTGCGATCACGATTAGTAGTACAAATTGCCACAAACAAAGAAGCATTACGAACAACAACTACACTCCAAATAGCAAAATACGCATGTCACTTACAATCCATTAGTAGTACAAACTTGGCATATATTATGCCAATCATGGGATTTTAGTCTTGTTAGTTTCTTGTCTTTAGAAAACGCGGATTTGAGAGAACGCATCATACCCGTCGCAGCTAGATCTAATAATTTGCTTCACAATGTGCTATTCTTTAGTGGACAAAAGCCATGGAGCGTGAGGTAGTTGCAAGCAACCATCAGCACTCAATTGTGGCCAAAGCACCTCCATCTTGCCTACCTCCTTCAAATCCATTCATACCCTTGCAGTGTCTCTCTTTCCTGTGATCTGGTCCCATAGTAAGCTGCCCATGTTCTTGAAAATATGCATTGGATCTAACAAGTAGTTGATTTGTAAGTGGATCCAATATGGTAACTCATAAAAAACCGAGAACCTTCACATTCTGTTTGGATGCACCTCCGTATGGACCATTTTGAGCTCATACCAGTTTCAGCGTTCATTCGTATTGGAGGTTGTCCAAGAAAACCTTCCCTCAGTTCATGAGCCTCTGGCAAGAAAGTAGTGTGTCCTTGATATACGATTCATAGTTTGTGACCTTTGGGAGTCTAACTATGGCCCACACAATGGACATGCATGATAACCTGAGGTAACCAGACCTATCCCAACACCTCTATTTAGTGAACACAAACTTGAATGAGCTATGATCGATATGACCAACAAGAACGGAAGCCTACTTACCTGAGCACTCCTCGAATCCCAAAAAGTCATGTATGGTCCACATGAGAATGGCTTGTATATTAGCGGACCGTCGACCATCGTGCTTGCTCATATATTCCACGATGATGCCCTCTTCCCACAAAATATTGATCTCATCGACTAATGGACGAAGATAGACATCCATATTCTTGACTTTGTAGCGGCTAGGAACAAGCAAACTAAGGATCATGTGTCCTTTCTTTGTAGAAATCCATGGTGGGATGTTGTAGTTAATAAGGATTGTATGCCACACATTGTAAGATGTTGAGGGGAGACCGAATGGGTTCACGCCATCCATAGTAAGACCGAATTGAAGATTCCTTAGCTCTTGTGCAAAGCTTGGAAATGTAGAGTCAATGTGGCTCCATGCGCATGAATCTGCTAAAATTTGTTGGACTCCATCTATGGATCTATTTTGCATGTGCCATGTTGTCAAGCTCACCATGTCTGGCATACAAAACATGTAAAGTATACGAGGGATAAGTTAAAAGTGTCTAAAAACTTTCTGAGAGATGGTTCTCCCTTGCAAGTCTTGTTAATACCTATGAGCACGACACTTTGGGCATGTCTCCATAGTCTCGTACTCTCCTCAAAACAGCACACAATCGTTGACAGATGCATGGATGCTATTGTAGTCCATACCAAGCTTTCGTAAAACATGTCATGCATCATCACAAGACTCAACTATGGTATTTTCAAGTGGTAATATATAATACATTAGCAACTTGAAAAGAAATCATAAAACACCTTGAAAAAGTATATTTTTTAAAAATAATGATATAAAAAAGAAATAAAAAAGCATACGTAGAAGGTACATGAACAACTAAGTCATCACGCTCACATCGCTCCACCCGTATTTTTCTTGCACACTTAGGAGTGCAAGTAGCGTCTTCAGGTAAGATACTCGACACCCATCATATAATGGTATGGATGCTTCCTCTCTAAGTAGATTACATATCTTGGTATCCATGGGCATCAATGCATTGATCATTGCCTCCATCTCAGGCTACAAGATTGTAGGAAAGTGTGAAAGGCTGCTTGTCTCCTCTAGTATTAATGGTATAGACTAGGTAGTGTCCTTCCAAGTGGTGGATTGGCTTAGGCACTCCATCCATCGCACATCTATCTCCTCTGGTATTGACGATATAAACTGGGTAGTGCCTTCTCAGTGGTGGATTGGCTTAAGCACTCCATCCATCGCACACCTGTCTCCTTTGGTATTGATGGTATAAATTGGGTAGTGCCTTCCAAGTGGTGGATTGGCTCAGGCACTCCATCCATCGCACACCCATGAACTCTTTTAACTGGCCACAATAGGTGCACCCCTCCTTGGGATGAGATGTCACCTCCCTTTATAAATTTTACGGTCGCATCCAATGTTATTGTACATGATATTCAATTAGTTTGCAAATATAATGCATGATTGATACACACTTTTTTCACCATTTGCTTAAAGTCTGAGATCACTTGATCAATGATTTTCAATTGAAACTCGTCAAAGCATTGTACGTGTTCTATAGACAAGCGATGCTTTTGTCTGATTGCTAGCTGCATTGAGAGCAAGGACACGGGACACACTGATTAAGATACACCTCGTGATCTTGAACATCATGACTTTCATCATTTTCCATTTTGTTTACGTTACGACAAACAATTGTTTTTGTTCTCATTCTCTTTTTCTTTCTGAATTTATTTGAGAAGGGATTTCTTCTCTTGTAACTCAACAAAAGTAACATCAACTATTATCTTGGTTTTCTCCCTGTTTCTTTGATTCTCCCCCCTTTCTTTGCGCTCTTCATTTTGTGTTTTCTCTCTCTCTCTCTCTCTCTCTCTCTCTCTCTCTCTCTCTCTCTCTCTCTCTCTCTCTCTCTCTCTCTCTTTGTTGCCCCTCTTTGTTTCCCCCTCTCTTTGTTTCTCTATACCCCCTCTTGCATGACTATGGTATTAATAAGTGATTAGTTTCTAGTGGCTTCTGAGGAAGACACCTCTCATGCTCCAAATTTGTCATATGTTTGATGTGTTGTACGGTAGGTGCTAAAAAGCTTATTGCCTAATTTGTCATTGTTGGCTAGTAAGGCTCATTTAGTAATGTGGTCTCTATTGCATGAGGTGTAAGCTTTAGAATATTTTTTATGATAAGGTCCATTTTTCATAGTGTATTTTCTTTGTCTAAGCTATGATTGTAGGGGTTTCTAGAGTCAGTCAATATTTGGTCTCTCTATTTCTCAAATTTCTTTATGTATTTTATGATTTCTTTTTTTGATTTATTTCTTTATGTATCTTATGTTCCTTTGTTAGAAATTTGCAATTTTACCAACTTGCAAGTGTATGTAGGTGCACCATGCACAACTAGGCTTTTGTTTTCCACAATCAATGTAATTAAATATAAATGCAAGTATCTTCATGATGATAGTTCTTAAACTTCCAATTCAATTATGACATATGCAAACAAGCATTCAATCACAATTTTTACAACACCACACAATGTGTGAACTCTCTTTTTGATGATCCAACCACTTGTGAGTGATTTTGTAGGCTAATTAAGGTGAGATCCTAGTCTTCTTAGGGTTGTCATCTCTTAGATGTAGTCACTTTTGATGACCTAGCTACATGAGAGCCAAGGGCTTGACTATCACTATTAGTGCTACCTCCACTCAAGTTGTTTTTACCAAATGGTTCCAGGTGAGCTTAAGAATAGTTTTAGGTTGACTACTCAAGTTCACTTCTTGAGGTATGAAGTGAGCCTTTAGTACTTAGTTCGAAAGTGAGCATATCAGAAGTGTTGGCATAATCTCTTTTGCCTCTATCTAGCACTCTGAAAACACTCCTAAAGGTGTCTAAACAATTGAGTTGAGTTGAGCTTCCTATTAGTGAAGACTTGGTTACTCCTTCTCAAGTGCAATGGCCATTGTGACGTGTCAAGGTGTAGGGAGTTTCTTTCACCGAGCTTTTAACTATGAACTGTCCTCTTGCATGACTACAGTCTCTCTTTGTTTTTCTCTACCCCCTTGTGTTTTCTCATTCATTCTCCTCTCTCCCTCCCTTCCTCCCTCTCTCTCTTTCTTTCTTTCTTTTTATGTTTCATGTTTATTCCCTCTCTCTCTCATTCTTTTTTCCTTTTCCTTTCTTCTTCTCCCTCTCTCCTTTCCCATGTTTCTCCCTCAATGCACCTCATTCTCAACAAAAACAAACAAAAGAAAAGGAGAAAGAACAAGAATAAAGCAAGAGGGAGCAATGTACTCACTATAACGGCTCGAAGATGGATTCTTCGTCTCCTCTTCGCGATGGCTCCTCTTTGCCCTTCGTACAATTCCTCCTCTTCTTCCACGAATGGCGGTGAGGCAACAACAGGGAGAAGCTCTCCTTCCTTCTCTTTCTCTCTTTCTGTATTTCTCTCTTTCTCATTCCCTCTTTCGCTCCCTCTTTTGCTCTCTCTTTCACAAACTCTTTCGCAAAATGCCATGCTCGGGTTTCGACCGCATTTTTTTTATCTGAGTACCATCACTATTTGCGTCACATTTGCGACACAAATAGTGATGCCGCTAATTTGCATTGGAACTCAGTGTCACTATTCCCCCCTTCCCTTGTAGTGCCTATGTACCTTAACTATTTGCTTAGGCTACTCATGTATCTTCTCTTCATGAAAACAACATCATGGCTATGGATAACCTTCCAAGAATGTAGATCCCAAAGGCGATAGCCCATCTCACCTACATCACCATATCCAAGAAAGATACATTTGACAGACTTTGAATCTAGCTTGTTGCACTTATTCTTGAGAACATGGCAAAAAATTCCATATCTAAAGACCCTCAAATGAGGATATGATGAAGGTTTCATAGACCATATCTCCTCTACAATTGAACAATCATGAGTAGTGGATGGGGATCTATTAATAAAATGCATGGCAATAGCAATTTCCTTAGCTCAAACGTACCATGGCAAGCCTACCTTACTAAGCATACTATGGACTCTTTCTTGAATAGTCATATTCATGCACTCTACAGTACCATTATGGAGTGGAGTATATGGTGCAACCAACTAATGCTCAATACATCATTCATCGCAAAACTGCTCAAATGCCTTAGAGATATATCTATCCCCATTGTTAGACCTTAAGCATTTTAGCCTTTACCTAGATTAGTTCTCAACAAGAATAACAAAGTGCTGAAATATAGCTAGAACATCTGATTTGTACTCAATAGGATAAGCCTAAACCTTGCATGAATAATCATTAATAAATATCACAAAGTACTTTTGCAACCCAATGACTAATAGTGTATGGGACCACATATATATGAATGTAGAAGACCTAGAGGCTCACTCATGTATGTAGAGCCAAACTTTTTATGAGCATTACATGTTTGTCTATCAGAAAGGCAATGATCATATGAGTTGAAATGTGAATAATCAAGAGAGGCAGAAGATAGTACAAATGAGTAAATACTTTTATTCCTTTCAAAGACATGCATCCAAGGTGATAATGCCATAAAGATATATGCAATAAATTAGTCATAGCCAAAACATGGTCAATAGACCCATATACAAACAAAGGATAGAGGCTACTACCCTTGGCACCTCGAGCAAAAATAAGACAACCACAAGTAATCTTCTATGTAGAATCGCCAAAAGAGACATGATATTCCTTGCATCATCCAACTTTTCAACAAAGAGTAGACTTTTGGTCAAAGCTAGTATATGACATACATTATGCAAAATAAAAGAGTTGCCTAAAGCAAACTACAATCTAATATCCCCAATGCAAATCATATCCAATGCAGTGCCATTTCCCACTCTCACAAAATTTGTAATGCTGCAATACGTATGAAACCAATCTCGATGTGGGGTAGCATGAAAAGAAGCCTTCAAATCAAGCAGCCAACATTGAGACTAAGGAGATGAAGTATCAATCAACTAAGAAGCATCAAGAGACAAAGTAGCTAAGATATAGTCATTATCAGACTCAAATTTCACTATATTTATCTCTTCAATCTTTGCATTGGACTTGCTAGGGACAATGCTACGATCATTAGAATTTGCACCTATCATTGTGTATTTTAAGGCAATGCAGCCTTATATGACTGTGCTCCGCACAATAATAACATGTCAAAGAGGACTTACATTCATAGGACTTACTACTATGAGATTGTCCATGATACTAAGAATTGCCCTTGTTAGGCTATGAGTCTCTATCACAATTATTATTGTCATTACCACTATTTTTGCCTCTAATAGTCAATGCATGAGAAGTACAAATTGCATTAATGTTCTTCCTATTTACCTCATTGGTCAGTAGAGCTCTCTCTATACAGAGTACATTTAGAACCACCCTTAGGGGGATAAGCATAGTAATACGAAAAGTATCCCATGACTCCAGCAATGTAGCAAGAAAAAACAAAGACTTGATATTATCTTTAAGCTGAATGCCCTATGAGACAAGCTGAAAAAAAATGGAATGAAACTCATTTAAATAAGTAGACATAGTTGTACCCTCCCTCATGCAAAGGCCCACAAGCTTCTTCAACCACTACAATTGAGATGTAGAACTATGTTTGTCATAAACATCACAAATCTTTTTCCATAATACATAAGCACCACCCTCAGTGTTAAATGACATCAAAATACACCTGCTTTGATGATGAAAGAATGATAGTGGACTTGTATAGCTCATCAAGTTCTACACAATACTTTGCATCATAAAGCTAATGCTTGATGCCCTCTAACTTCAATAGTTTAAACTACATCTTCTACACTAAGACTTGCCATATCTGCATCTTTCAATATAAAAAATTATTGCTATCAAGTTTTCAATATTGAAAATAGATTTATTAGGCTTATGAACCTACCATAATGACAACAAATGTCTACAAATAACAGTAATATGTGCTATTGTTAAATACAATAAAATAGCCCCAAATTTGATCCAAAAGGTCATGCAAATGGACAAGAAAAAATAAGGGTATAGTTATCCACAAGTTGCAATTAAAAAAGTGTCAAAATAAAATTCTAGTCTCTAAGAGAATACTGATAACTATAATTACACCAATGTTGAAATAAAGACAATAGTATATGCCAATCCAATTATAGGAAAATGCCAAGAAAGAAAGCTTCCACTACTAGGGATATCCAGGTAGTAGCAAGTAGGATAAAATGAATGCAACTAGCAATGACTAAGCATAGACAACCAATACCAAAGACAGCCACAAACTCAAAGTGCTAATAAACCATACATCCCATAAATATATACATTATGCATGTATAAGATCTCTTGCAGAGATCATCCAAATGCATAGTTGATTGAGCAAAGAGTAATGATCCAGTATCTAACTTATATATATATATATATATATATATATATATATATATATATATATATATATATATATATGTATGTATGTATGTATGTATGTATGTATGTATGTATGTATGTATGTATGTATGTATGTATATATATATGTATATATATGTATGTATATATATAGATATATGTATGTATATATATATATATATGTATGTATATATATATATATATGTATGTATATATGTGTGTATATATATATATATATATATATATATATATATATATATATATATATATATATATATATATATATATATACACACACACATATATATATATATATATATATATGTATGTATATATGTGTATATATATATATATATATATATATATATATATATATATATATATATATATATATATATATATATGTGTGTGTGTGTGTGTGTGTGTGTGTGTAATTTTTAAGTTAGATAACGAATTCCATAAAGAGTAACTCCATGCATTTACTTTTTTAGAGGAAATTTATTTCTATTGTTGAAGCAGAACTTCTTTCTATAATTCTTTTAGTTGCTTCAATAGAAGCTATTACTGTGGCCTGTGCAAATTATGCTAGGTTTAGCTTCAGCCTTCTATAAAAAAGGATCTTACACATAAAATCTGCAGACCTCATTAATGCATGGCTTGCCTCATTATGCTCAATAAAAGGAATATATTTTGTTGTTCTAGCTTTAAAAAATCTCATTTTTTTCTCAAAGACTAAAGGCTGGGCCCCATTGCGTGATAACAAAAAGCTGGATAGACAAATATAATCATGCAAGCTTGCTAGTTTGCCAAAGATAAGGGCAAAAGCCAATGAATTGAAGTCTATTCAAATCAAATATGTATTTTTTCTTGGGCTTTCGTTAATTGACTTTTTTCAAAGATAAGCTTAGTCTCCAGCATACCATTTAGGAGCTAAGAAGTACCCCTCTATAACCTCGTGCTCTAGTTTGAGCTTTCCTGATTCGAGGTCTTGATGATTTCTTTTTGCCTTTGATTGGAGTTTACATTATGTTGAGGTCTTCTATACTGCCTTTAAACAACAACTGTTTGCTCTAGTTTCTGGCTAGGCATGTTCAATGGCTTTATACAAATAAGCTATTTTTTACCCATCTAATCCCTTATGCCAAATCGAAGTAAGAAAATTTGAATGAAGTGAACGACTCTTCCATATATGTATATATATATATATATTAACAAATGTAAGTGTGAGTGTCCAAAGCGTACGGAAGCAAATCAGCCCACAAGCAGAGGTAAGTGCATCCAATAGCATACAAGAGAGTATATACATGAGCCAAAAGTCCCAAGATCTCAAAGAATCAAGCTCTATCAAGTAAGTACAAGCATCTTGCAAATCCAAAATGCAAAGTGGGCAAGAAAAGCTCAAGACATATACATCAAAGCAGTTAGGAAGCCCAGGTACATCACAAATACATTCAAAAGAATAAATATCCAATGAAGTGAACCCATAAGTGAGTAAGCAGAGAAGTAAGTGGCAAGTGCTCAAATATGTTCAATATAGCGTAAAGCTAAGCCTCAAATGCCACCATAGACATGTTCAAGCACATACATTAGTGCCAAGTATTCATTTAAGCATGTGTGATATACCTAAGAAGCATATAAGATAGAGTTTTCCTAGCTTATTGCTTGTTTCCCAAATAGTGTATAATAGTAAAACCCTACAAACATTGAGGTATTTGAGCTCCTCATGACATCCACCAATGATCTGGTTACCAGATAGATGTCAATAGAAGCATATATATAGTCTAAATACTGAAGAGACTACTGTTTGAGACAATATGTGTACTATAAATAATAATAGATAACTGAGTTGGAGAAGCTCAAATGACACCCAAGAGGAAGCCTCTAATTCTTGGAAAAGTTACCATGTGTTTATCAAGTGGTGAGAGGAGTAGGGAGTGTTTCATGGGGGCTCCTTGATCAGAAAAAAAGGTCTAAAATTAAGTGCAATTCATGCTACCTAATTTGAGGCGTTTGATTGTCCTATTGGCTACTAATAATCCTCAAGAAATTGTCAATGAAGTACATAGAATCCCTCAAACATGCCTCAACAAGTGGAAGAAAGCCAAGAGAAAGTGAAAGCATAATGTATACCTTGAAGGGCTGAAGTAATGACTGCCATAGAAATAATCAATGAAACTTTGTCACAGACAGAAGCAATGCTCAGTGAAACTCCTTGAATCAAAGCTATGATACCAGTTGAAAAGTAGAGCCCAAGTGAAAGTACACAAGAAAAAAGCAATAGTGAAGTAAGAGCTATGGTGGATGGAGCAAGAGAGCAAGAGATATCATATGTGGGAACTCCAATAGTCAGAATATGTGGCTCACCTTCCCTTATTCAATAGTCACTAAAAAAGTAATGAATGAAGTGATTTGATGGGCACCAACCATTTGTAATGTATATATGTGAAAGTATACCGAAAGTGAGAAAATGTTGGCAAATAGACACAAGTTCCTTTACCCCCAACAAACCATAATAGCCTTCTACTTGGATACATTTAGATTTAAGATAAACATTCTTCCTACACACTTGCCTTGCAACTAGCTTACATCCATTCTTGAAATCTTCTACAAGTAGCCATTTTGCACCTAGTAAGATCAAGTCCTTCTCTTCTAATATAAACATAGATGTCAGATATGAAAAATAAAAAATGGTATCCCTTGTGTTGATAGCATTATCTCTGCTTGGCAAACACTTTAATAAGATGGACACAAGGCCTAGACATAACTCACAAATCTCTATAGCTTGATTTAGTTGGCATACCAGGTAACCTTGTCACTACAGACCAAACCACATTCTCATGTAAATTCGCATTATCTCATCCCAATTCTTTCTACAATATTAAGCTAGATAGTACAATACTATTTGTCAAGCAATATTAGACTTTGTTTTATGTATTCTTTATCATGCCATGATAATTCTCATGCATGTATTGCTACCACATTCTCTAAAGTGATTGGAGCACTCTTTTAGTTACAACATTATGACATTACTCACAAATATTTACAACTTGATTTAGTTGGCTTACTGACACCAACTTGTCACTATACACTAAGCCATATTCTCATTAATAAATTTGCATTGTTTCATCCTAATTCTTTATACAATAGTAAGTTATGCAATACTATTTCTACAAGACAATTAGACAATATTTATTTATTGTATATCATGCCATGGTTATGCACATGCCTGCATTGTATCCATATTCTCTAAAGCAATTGGAATAATATTTTAGTTTCAATGTTATCTATTTGCACGAAGTAATTGTATTCTTATTCTAGATTCATGGGTAAAATGCATGTCTAATTTACATTACTAATTTCATCCATTGAAAGATGAAAATGTTGTGATGGACAAGCATGGTTGACATGTTGTAGAGTAGATCCTTGACATGTGCAAGCTAATGGCTCAAGTATGTCATTTCCTTTTCGATTTTCTACAAATCAAGCACCTCAAAGGGGCACTTGGTCCATTCTCTCTCCAATGACCAACAATAATTCCTCATCACCAAATGAGAGATTATGTTCAAAATACATCAATGCCAATCGTCATTTTGTCATTTATGGCCACTTGTTCTAGGCAATATGTATGTGCCACAAGCTTCAAGACTCCACTTGGCATCTCTATTGTCATCTCCATGCAACAATACATATCAGGAAATTGATCTCAACTAGATTGTGACCACTTTTCAAATGAATTTTTCTTTTTCTCCTTCGCCTTTTAGGATGATTATTTTTTAGCATGGTGGTTCTTATGGTAACCCTTCAAATTGTGTACCATGTGTTGGGCTTGCCATGCCTCCTCTTCCAATGATCGACTCTCCCCAAGTGGATCTAATGGTAATCCCATAGTGTCTTGCCATGGCATGTCCTAGTTAAAGAAGAGAGTCACTCGATCCTACTAGAGAGGCCAATGTTGAGATAGTCCCTCCTCCATCAAATAAGGAATGAGAGTGACGGTACAAAATTAGTTATTCCTACCACCATGGCAACATCAGGAACAACCATGTAGTCTCAAGTTTCAAAGGCCCAAAAAAGGGATCAAAAGCCAAATGCTAGCAAGAGTTCAAATGCTTCCAGTACTTAAAAGGAGAAGGTGACAAGTAGATGGTACTATTGGGACTTATTATTCTAGGTGGCTCTTGTTGACAGTAAAAGGACCTATGATGAGCAACAAAAGGAAGCATACTTGCATGACAAGTTCAAAACTAGTGAAGAGAAATTGAAGGATGTTGCAACTCTTTATACAACAAGAGGACTCATTGTTGGTTGGAAGCAAGCATGTCATGAATGAAAAAGATTTTACATGGATTTTAGAGAGATTGTTGATTGAGAGAGGAACATTCCTAGTGGCAAAAATAGTTATTGGAAAATGTCTAGTGCTAAACTTGAGAAAAATAAAGGTTTTCACACATTGTTTGATGATGATCTCTTTGGGGAGTTGATGGAGCAATTATTCAGTATTATAAAAATCGTTGATCCAACTAATTTTGTTGTTGACACAAGTGCATATAAGAGAACGTTACAATCTTATTCAACAACCTAGATTTATTTGTAGCTTCATATTTGTTTTCTTTACAACTCATGTAGGTTCCCAACAAGCTGTAATAACCCCCCCCCCCCCCCCCCCCCCCCCCCCCTTTTCGTGTCCCATAGGACTCCCCTCCCTAGATTAAAAAAATTGTAACATGCTTGGGTCATGACACATTTTAGTAGTCCATCATGAATCTAATCTAAAAGACACTACCTGGCACTCCCACGGAATGTCACAGGGTTTGTTAGATAGTGAATCCCAAGTCTACTCCGCAACAAAGCATATCGGACAACCCTATTAGGATCTACCTAAATCCTCCTGGGTTTCTAATAGTCAAGTCATTCTATGGCCTTCTAGCATCTACTTTGTGCAGAGCATCTAAACCAAGGTGGTGCACACTCATATCACACTTGGTTCAAAGAGAATGGGAAATGAGAGGGATGCATCACTCGACCTCTCTACCCGTAGGGTAAAGTCCCATTCGGGTCCCCTAAAATAGTATGAGCCAAGGTTTTACCCTACATTAACTAAGGTTGATACGTCATTGTGGATTGAATGTTGAAAAGCCTCCCAGTTATCTGGGACCACCTTGCCGTAGAATGAACCCAACGAGGGTTTCGTCCACCCACTTCCCTTGATAGCTTTAGTTTCCTACTTACCTAAGGGCACATTAGTGGTAACACATACAAGCAGCTTCCTTAATTATCCTGTTAGTCACATGTGTTTTTATGTAATTTTATACACTGATGTGAAAACAGTTTAGACAAATCCCTTGAAAGTAAACTTTATTTGAACATCTTGACTGAGATACAAGTCCCGTTTTTGCAAGTTTTCCACCCTTGCACTAGTAATAAGGGCTCAAGAATCCATCCCGAGTCACGTAGACTATTTGAATAGAACCCAAAGGCAGAGGATTTACAGCCAGAGCCCCCTTGCATCCAAGTGTCCTCCTACATTCAAATAATCCATGGCAAGACTCTCATGGAAGGTTCAGTCCATAGTCCCGTCATGGTTATTTAGAACCCCCTTGGATAGGGTTGGCGACTAGCTCGGGGTGGTTTGGTGTAGCCCTCCAAGAATTTAACCTAATTCATTTTACCAATTTCTTATGAGAACTTGGGTTAAACAGTCCTTTCACAGTCAGTGCTTCTAAAATTACAAGCATAAACAATAATGGGGGTGAGTGCTTAAAACATCTACTAAGGTGGAGTTTCCGCTTAGCATCCAACCTTTGGATCTTTCTTGCCTTGGTGTCAACTGCAATGGCCCTCTATGGGGTTATGGAATACCCTTGTTTTGTCCCTCATTCTTATGCAATAAGAATGAGAATTTACGCAATTGGTCTTACTTTCAATTAGCAACACCCATTAGTTTTCGATTGGTAAATTTTTCCCAGGCTCTATATAGCTCACGGGTTGGGTTTTCTCCAAGATCTCAGATAATCCAATCTAAGATCCTTAAGGACCATATGAGGGTGGCTCCACCCTCTTGAGATTCTATTACAAATTTCAATGATGCTCCATGTTCCGTTAAGAGTTTATTTCCTCTAGGGTCCCATGATGGAAATCTTTCGCTCAATCCTCTTGCAAGGGTAAGGGTAACCTAGTTCATTTTAATTAGCTCTTCTCCAATTGCAAGCCTTAGGTACGATATTTGCCTAGAGGAGAGGGAGGGTCCTTCCCTTGAAGTTTGATGTATCCATTTAAATGGTATCATGTTTAGAAAGTTTGTTTAGAGGAATTCTTGAATCTAGTAATGGTTGATGACAAGGTTTGATCTTCTCGCTAATGTTGATTTGACTAAAACTAACTCGAATTTGTAACATTTTTCGATCTACCTTGTGGTTGAATTATTGGTTTATTAATGACCTGGCAAATTTTCCTTCTACAAGCCAGCTTTAGTACAAATTATGATGAAGACTATGTCCTATGCACAGTACAATCAAAATTATATCTACGATATCAAAAAAACTAGGATGCAAGTTTTAACACACCTTGAGAGCAAATGCTTTTCATGTAATGTGTATTCCTTCATGCTTAATGTGGAGATGCAAGCTATCTCTTCTAAGCATGCCTTGAGATGCCATCCCTTACAATAATTCAATTTTAGAATTCTTCTAAAGATGCATCTTACAGCCAAAAGGTATTGGCACATACACCTAGGAGTGCAACTTCATGAGTCGAAGACAATGATTTTTAACTCTTTCCATGAGTTAGTTAACACATATATCTACTCTTTGTGTGTGGTTTTAGGTAAGTGTTGCTAGTTGTGTGATTTTATGAGTGACAATGGCCTATGAATTTCAAGTAGCTCTTTTTCCAAAATAATTCTAATTTCATGCACCAATTTATTCAATTCCATGCAATAAAACATGATCATTTCAATGGACCATCTCAATGTAAGACCATTTCGATGTAAGGAAGTACGATCTTTCATAAGTTGAATCTATTTTCTACTATTCATTACGTAGGAAAAATTATCGATAGCACCTAATTATTTAAGGATGTATTATCTACACCTGAACTCAAGTTGTTTGTTGTACTGCCTTGACCGATAACTCCATTGGTATTTGTGGGTTTTTCATCGATGTGAGGCAATTTTCACTTGGGATCCATCCTAGGATACCTTCCCTGCTAAGGACGAAGACTTGAACAATCTCCAACCAAGGTAACTTGAATCTGCTCCTTGCACATATGTCCTTGGCAGAGGGCTTGCTCCTTGAAAAGGTTAGTGTGTGGGAACACCTCTCAAGGGAAGGGGCTTGGAAACTTCTAGAAATTTTCATTTCTCTCTCTCTCTCTCTCTCTCTGTCTCTCTCTCTCTCTCTCTCTCTCTCTCTCTCTCTCAAAGATTCTCTCTCTCTTTCTCTCACTCTCAATGTAGCTTGGCGGGGGGTGGGCAGGTAACAATTCCTTCTGGGGAGGGGGGGGGGAGCTTTATAGGGAGGAGGAGGGGTGACACATCCCCTCCCCTTACTCTCCATTTGGGCAACTAGATTGACCTACCACCATGCAGCTTGCCGTTAAGTTTAGGGGGGGAGAGATAGTGGGGAGGGGAGGGAAGTGGCACACATGTGCCCCTCCTCCTCATTGTCATCATCGTTAGCATCATTGTTATCATCCTCTTCAACTTCCCCCTCCCTTCCACCAACTAGCGGCATTGACGGGGGGAGGGGCAAAGTAAATTTTTTTGGCAATAATTTTAATTATTTAGGGGGGTTCTATGGGACACGAAAAGGGGAGGGGGGTATTACATCCTTTCCCCCTTAAGGGATTGAGATATCCTCATCTTAAAAGGATTTGGGGGTATTGTTGGTTGAGAGTATTGTCATCGATCCATATATCATCTTCTTCTCGGTAGTACTTCCACTAGATAAGGTACTCTCTAAGAGTTCTACTCCTTAAGTGCTTCTCCCAAATGTCTAGGATTCGATCTGGCTAGATCTCAATGACTCCTTGGCTTGGAATTACAACTTGTTGATCATTGAGTACATGGCTAGAATTGGATACATATTTCTTTAGTAGGCTAACATGAAATACATTGTGAATCTTTACATTCTCAGGGAGTTGGAGTTTATAAGCATTGGGCCCTAGGCACCTAAGGATCTTGTAGGGTCCGGAATACCTTGGACTTAGATTTTAAAACTCTCCCAATGATAAGGAGCTCCTCTTGGGTCGTACACAAATAAAAACCATATCTCCTTCTTTGAAGAGTCTCTCTTATCTATTTAGATTTGCATAGGCTTTTTGTCTATTCTTGGCGGCACTAATGTCTTGTCTAATGGCCTTGACCTGCTCATCCATTTCCTCTAGCATTTTCTTGGAAGCTTCTACCCTTAAGGTAGGATTTGAAAAATTCAATGGAGTATGGCAATCATACCCATACAATGCTTGGAAAGGTGTCATTTGAATGCTTTGTTGGTAATAAGCATTATGGGCAAACTCTACCAATGGTAGATATTGAATCCATTTCTTGGGTTTACAGCAATAATATGCTCTAAGAATATCTTCAATGACTTAGTTGACTCTCTCTGTTTGGCCATCGGTTTGAGGGTGATAGGATATACTAAAACAGAGTTGAGTTCGAATGGATTCAAATATCCCTCTCTAGAAGTGAGATGTGAAGAGGGAGTTGCAATCACTAATGATCCTTTTGGGCAACCCATGTAGTCTGAATATCTCCTGAATGAATAATCTTGAAATGTCTGAAGCTTTATAGTTTGTCTTGGCTGGAATGAGATGTGCAACCCTGGTGAGCATATCTACTATAACCATAATTGAATTGTATCCTCCTTGAATTGAAGATAACCCAACAACAAAGTCCATGTTGATAAATTCCCACTTCATTTGAGGAATGTCAAGAGGTTGTAGCTTTCCAGGCATCTTGACATGCGCTCTACCTTAATGTGTTGGCAAGAAGAACATTACGTGACATATTTGAGTATATCTCCCTTAAGTATTTCCCAATGGTAGCTCTTCCTGACCATGTTGAGGATATTAACATATCTGAAGTGGCCTGAAAAGGGGGAGTCATGTGCTTCCCAGAGTATTCTCTATTTGAGTTTCTTGCTTGAGGGAATGCATAATCTTGTTTTAAAATAGACAAGTCCCCCATTGGCAGAGAATTCTTGATTCTTGATCTTAAGTCTGGGGTTTTGGTCCTTTGCTAAAACCATCATCTTTAGATATTCAGGGTCATGGCTAGCTTCCTCTTTAGCTAATTCAAGGATAGGGTTACTAGTCATTGACACCATAGTTGCTAAAAATTCCATCCTTGAAGGTTCCTCCATAATAAGAGATTCAATGAGGAATGCCTTGCGACTTAAGGCATTAGTGACCACATTCTCTTTACCAAGCCTATATTTGATCTCAAAATCATATTCTTGCAGAACCTCAATCCAACGATGTTGCCTCATATTGAGGTCAACCTAGGTGAAGATCCATTTGAGGCTCTTGTGGTTCGTGACCAAAGAGAACTTGTTGCCAAGCAAATAGTGTAGCCAAAGTTTGAGAGCATGAATAACTACTAGAAACTCCAAGTCATGAGTAGCATAATTCTTTTCATAGGTTTTTATCTTTCTCGAAGAATATGCTATAGGATGACCTTCTTGCATTAGTACACACCCTAGTGCAAGTGAGCTAGCATCTGTGACAACTTCGAACTCCTTGCTCAAGTTAGGGAGTTTCAGAATTGGTGCTATCACTAAGCTATGCTTGAGTTGATCCAAACTTGATTGTTCGATGGCCATCCACACTATGGAAACTTGCTTTTTTAGTAGATTTGTGAGGGGTACTACAATTAAGGCATAGTCCTTAATGAAGATCATGTACCATCCTATTAGGCCAAGAAAACTACGCACTTCTTTGACTGTGTTTGGTGGAGGCCACTCTTGGATATCCTTCACCTTTGTAGGGTCTATAGAGATTCCTTCTTCTAACACAATAAATCCAAGATATTCGAATTCTAACTTGAGGAAGGCTCACTTTTTATTCTTGGCATAGAGCTTGTGTGTCCTCATGGTCTCAAAGACGATGTGAACTTGGGGTTCATGATCTTTGTCTTCCTTGGAATAAACTAAGGTGTCATCAAAGAATACAAGTACAAAATCATTGAGATATGGTCTAAAAATGTCATACATTAGCCTATTAAATGTGGTAGGGGCATTAGTCAATCCAAAGGACATTACTGTGAATTCAAAATGACCATATCTGGTATTGAATGCCGTCTTAGGAATATTCTCATCCTTGACGCAGATCTGGTAGTATCTTGACCTCAATTAAATTTTGAAGAAGATTTTTTCTCCGTGCAATCAATCAAGTAACTAGTTTATCCTTGGGATAGGATACTTATTTTTTATGGTTACTTCATTCAGGCCTCTATAATTGATGCAAAGGTGAAGTGTACCATCCTTCTTCATGTGGAACAAGACTGGAGCCCCCCAAGGAGAACTGATGGGACGTATGTACCCTTGGTCCAATAGCTGTTTGAGTTGTTCTTTTAACTCAATAGCTTCAAGAATGGACATCTTGTAGGGCCTTTTTGCAACTGCTGAAACACCTGGCATCGACTTAATCTCATGATCCACTTCCTTAGGTAGTGGTAATTCTGTCAATTCTTCTGGGAATACATCCATCTACTCTTTTAACCATGACGGCTCTTCATTGGAATCCTCTACTTATTCCGACTTGTTCAATTTGATTAGATAGATGGGTAATCATTTCCTTATTCCTTGAGCTATTAGGATTGCCTTGGCTAGCTGGATCTTTGATTTACTCTCTTCTCCTTGAGTTGTAACCAACTCACCTTTAGGATTCCAAAAGGAAACTTAGCCCTTCCCACAATGGATGTGAGCATCATTGGGGACTAGCCAATCCATCCCAAGTCGGTACTCATGGACTCCTAGATTCATTACACTGAACTTAACACATGTAGACTCTTTTTCGAGTAGAAATTCCACCTTAGCAGTTTGTCTAGTGCAAGTAATTTCTCACTCATTTGCTAGTTCGACAAGCAAAGTAGGTGCAACCACAGTGGCTATTTCTAACCTTGCACAATCTAGTGAAATGAAGGAATTAGTATTGCCACAATCAATTAGGGTTTTTAATTTTTTACCTTGGTAATCCAATGGAGTTTGGATCACCAAAAATTGGTAATTCATCCCCTTTTTATGGAGAGTGGCATGAACTGATGCCCTCTCAATCTCAACTTCCATGGACGGGTCTTCTTCTTCATCGATTTCCTTAATGGTGATGTTTGGATTTTTTGCCCTTCCGATTCCTAAATGACCATAGCCATGGGTAGCCCTGGCTTGCCCACTGAATTTTCATTGATGACAATCTTCGCCAATTTTGGGGCATTCTCTTTTGAACTGCCCAAGCTTCTTGCTGTAAAAACATCGTAAACTTTGGTCGTTTCTTTGAGTGGGGACAAAGTCACTAACTACATTTGCCTTTGGCTTCTTCCATTGGCCTTGATTCTGTCCTTGCACTCTTTTAAATTGAGCCTTCAATATCCCTAGATTCTAGTCTTTGTTTGGCTAGACTTCTTGGGCAATGGGCCCTACTCTTATCAATGCATATTGTAAATTCAAAGGACACATTGACTCCAATCGAGTGTTCATTGGTGGATTCATCCCATCATAGAACTTAGAGACTTGTTGGGAAATACTCACTATTGGGGTGTATTTTTAACAAGGAGACAAATTTTGAGAAGTATACCTCCAGAAGCAGGTCCAGCTATTTTAACTTTAAAAACTCATTCATCTTTTGAATTCTGTATGCAAGTGGCATGTACCTTCCCTATATTGCTTCTTTTAGCTTAACCCAAGTTACCGTGTTTTTCATGACTGTTTGATCTTTATACCATTGCTTCCACTAGAGCCTAGCTTCCCTGGTGAGTTTGAGCTTGGCAATCATAGCCTCGTTTGCAAGTGTTGTTCCTACTACACTGAAGTAATCCTCCATGGATTCAATCCATACTTTGGTATCGGTTTTAACAGTCTTTCCTTTCCCATCAAATTCTGATGGTTTGATTTGCTTAAGAAGAAATTTCTTCTCTTGTGCCTCTGTTGGGCTTAGTGCGGGAACAAGATCTTGATTCTGTGTTTGGGGTTGTATCTAATTTTAGTTTAAACTTTTGTGTTAGGATTGCATTTACACATCTCTTCACAACTTATCTCAATGCACAGATTATTTTTCATCAATATTGTGCAATAAGATAGATAATCATAAAATTCTCATTTATCCATAAAGAGCCATGAACCTCAAGTACAATTATTCGAGGATAGATAGAGATAGGCTGGGATGATCTTTCTTTCAAGGGATACATCAGCGCCAGGTTAATAATTCCTTATTGGATTTTTCTACGAGAACAAAATAGTAATACAGGTTTGGGGAATGGATTCTCACAAAGCGGTAAGTCATGGACAATTCAAGAAATCCCTGTTTTTGATAGCCATGACATTCGTTTTGCTCCATTACTTTAATTCTATATGTTGGCAAGACTTTGACCACCTCGTCATAGATGTAGCGAGTTTGTTCTACCTGTTGACTATAACGTGCCCCGCCTATTGGCTGTCCAGAAACGTTTTTAACGGTCTATCGAGAAATGAATCTAAGCGTCAATGCCTTGCACTCCCATGGAATGTTTCGGGGTTTTTTCACCTCGGGTTTCTCGAGTTCACCTTGCAATGGAATGTTTGCGGCTGAACCCATTAGGATCGATCTAAAATCTAGGCTTCTAGTAGCCAAGGTCTCCTAACAACATTCTGGTGATGGATCCTGGATATCCTACTTTATGTAGAGATACCCAAGCCGAAGTTGACCCATATCGCACTTGGCTCAAAGAGAATGGAAAACGAGAGCGATACACTACTCAACCTCTCTGCCCGTAGGGCAAAGTCCTAGGCATAGTCCCATTCTGGTTCCTTAAAACGGTATGAATTGGGGATCTATCCTAATAATTTCTAAGGGTCGATTGTCGATAAACCTTGTGAGAAGCCTTCCACTTCTCTGAAACCACCCTGCCATAGGACAGCGACCCGTCAAGGGTTCCACCCACTTGCGTTTCCCTCATTAGCTTTAGTTTTCTAATTAGGTCCTACCACATTTCATCTGCGACATTTAAAGTCAACTTCATTAATTAAGCCTTTTAGGGAATAGGGTTCATTCGCATAACTTACATCATAGATACAAAAACATAGCAAGCAAAACAAGTTCAAACAAGTTCCTTACTTATCATCACATTAATCTTTGTTTCCCACCCCATACAAGAGAAATTATATATTCCTTATGTCCAACAGAAGTAACTGGTACAAATTACATGGCGCCACAAATTCCATATCTTTCCGACCCAGCAAAAGATACACAGAATTCCACAAGGGTATTCAGCTCACCAAGATTCCATCCTTGTAACTAGTATTTAGGGTTCCAAGATCCCATCCTAGGTCACGAGGGTGCTTGTCAAATTCTAGGAACAATGCAGGATTTACAGCAAGAGCCCCCTTTGGCACCCACATTTCCTATTGCCTAAGACTCTTCCTAGTGACAGACCATTCACCTACAGAGCCGGTCCAAGCCTTTCATATTGATAACCATGATCCCCTTGGAGTAGGGTCTTGCCGCTAACTTGGGGATAGCCTAACGCAATCCTTCTTTTTATTCTGTTTGTCCATAATTTCAATCAGAGATCTAGATTTTAACAAACACAAATAGTTCTTTCAAACGTATATCAAATGATGCAATGACAATCACAACATCATGCAATTCACAGCTTCATATATCCAAGGTAGACCTTATCCTAAGGTAACCTTACATTCTAATGAGGATTCTCCTTCCCCCATAAAGAAGTGTTGAGTGCATCTCTTATAACATGTTAAGAAAGGCATGAATTTTTCGTTTGGGCTATCTTGCCTAACATAAGCAAAATTTCTTAAAGAAATATATTGTGCCAATAACTCAAACGAGATGACTAATAGGACTCTTAAATAGGCAATCAGTTTTTATAACAAGCATTAGTCAACTCTTAACCTTGTCGCATTTGACCATAACTATATCAAATGCACATAAAGACATATGTACAATAACCTTTTGCAATTAATTCTAACATGATTCTATGACTTAAAATCTCAATTAATCTAGCTACAATTCATAATGATTAATTATTTATGCTTGTACTAGTATGCTTTTTAGATGGGTTATCAATTTATGAAAGTGAAGAATATGGAAGCTAATATCTTATGCAATTATTTTATATAGCAAAATAATAATCTAGTAATAAATAACCTAGTTTGGCAGCATAATGACATTAGGAATTTCGTCTTTACTCACGCTTAATCTAGTAATGAATAACTTGGTTTGGCAGCATAATGACATTATGAATTTCATCTTTACTCGCGCTTACATCAGCCACACCCAATGTTCCATTGGTAGTGGCAACACCGACAACCTCGGGGACTCTCGTATCTATGGCAATACTTGTTGCTTGATCGTTTGTGGTGGTTCCCATGGTCTTTCCACTTCGTCGCTTTAGAGCCATTGACCATGAATAGTTCGAGAAATAGAGAAGGCGGAATAGATTCGAGATAGGAGAGCATAAGAGAATATGGCTTAGTCGAAGACTAAGATAGATGAAAATTGAGCTAACTCTCTCCCTTGCAGTCTCTTTGGATAAATCCTCTCTCTCTCTCTCTCTCTCTCTCTCTCTCTCTCTCTCTCTCTCTCTCAAGCTCCTTCTCGCAATCTCTTGGAAGAGTATCCTTCTCTCTACCTCTCTCTCGCAACCTCTTGAGGTAACTTCTCTCTCTCTCTCTCTCTCTCTCTCTCTCTCTGAAGCTCCTTCTCGCAATCTCTTGGAAGAGTATCATTCTCTCGCAACCTCTCGGGGTAACTTCTCTCTCTCTCTCTCTCTCTCTCTCTCTCTCTCTCTCAAGCTCTCTCTCACAATTTCTTGGAGGGGTATCCTTCTCTCTACCTCTCTTTCGCAGCCTCTTAGGGTCTCCTTATGCCTTGTTGTATCTCCCCATGCCTTATATTTATAGTGAATTAGAGAAGAGGGCTTGTGGTTGAGAAGTGGAGCTCTTTGTGGAGGGGATATTGGAAAATTAGTGATATGATACTCAGATCATAAATCTAATGGTTTCATTGGCTTTGAAAGGGGGATAAAACGCCAAGAAACTTGGTTAGAAAGCTTTCAGATCACTCCTTTCTCTCCCTGTTTGAAGTGATGTTTTCTATATGTAGATTGCGATCGCAGTGCATGCGATTTTGCCAATCTCTCTCTCTCTCTCTCTCTTTACTTTCAATAAAATCTTCAAAACTAACTAACACATCACTTGTCTTTTTTTTTAAATGACATCCAAGTCTAGAGATTTTCATATATCTTTAGGATATTTACTATAAATAATATCTAAAATATACTAGTCTTGTCCAAAAATCTAAGATTTTTGGACCATCCAAACTATATACGCTAATACTAGTGATTAATATGGCTCATAAGCCTCATTTATGTTGTAACTTCCATGAAGTGTGGTTACGATCCTTGTCAATCTGAGAAAAATATCGGATTTACGACTCTTGGTTATATATATATATATAGTTAGCTATTAACATTAGTTAGTTTTTACCTTAGTTAGTATTTAGTTAGTAATCTTACTAACTTATTAATTGACTAAATAACTTTCGAACTAACCAACTAGCTTTTATTGCATGGAAATATTACATCGACGTCCAATGTGTTGGATCGAGTTCACACATACCTCATGGAAGATGAATAATTTGATAATCTTCAAGTCCTCCAATTTTAGCCTCTTCAGATTGATTTGCAGATAGACAAGCTAGTTGGCATCTATATAGTAATAACAGTACTCCAAGTCCAACGCCTTTCCATATACAATGATGAAGGGTTGTAGAGTTGATCCAGGATCCCTATCATGTCAGTTCTTTTGCGATAACTTGAAGAATTTATAGCAGTCATGAACATGATATGAAATATGAGGAACCTGCTTTATGCCTTGTAGGTTTGGGAGCAGTAACAATCCAAAAGTGAGTAAAGAAAAATTTATTTTCTAGTGAAAACATCACTTCACTCTTCTTGATTTATTCTTATCTTGATTTTTTAATTCCTTGTTTTGCTCTGATACCAACTATAACATGCTTGGATTGCCACACATTTTAGTAATCTGATCTAAAAGACATTGCATGGCACTCCCATGGAATGTCACAAGGTTTGTCGGTTAGCGACTCCCGAGTCTACTCCACAACAAAACGTATCACCCAACCCTGTTAGGATTGACCTGAATCCTCCTGGGTTTCTAATGGGTAAGTCATTCTATAGCCTTCTAGCGTCATATTTAGACAATCTACTTTGTGCAAGCATCTAAACCGAGGGGGACACATATCACACTTGGTTCAAAGAGAATGGGAAATGAGAGAAATGCATCGCTCGACCTCTCTACCTGTAGGGTAAAGTCCCATTCCGGTCCCCTAAAACGGTATGAGCCAGGGTTCTACCCTATATTAACTAAGGCTGATACATCATCGTGGATTGAATGTTGAAAATCCTCCCAATTCTTTGGGACCACCCTACCACAAGATGAACCCAACATGGGTTCCATCCACCCACTTCCCTTGATAGCTTTAGTTTCCTACTTAGCTAAGGGCACATTAGTGGTAACACATACAAGTAGCTTCCGTAATTATCTCATTAGCCACATGTTCCTTTACGTAATTTTATGCACTAACATGAAAAAAATTTAGACAAATTCCTTGAAAGTAAACTTTATTTTAACATCTCGACTAAGATACAAGTCCCGTCCAAAGGACAATTCTCGCAATCCATGAGGATGCGTTTTATTTTCCTCCAAATTTTTCACCCTTGCACTAGTAACAAGCCTCAAGAATCCATCCGGAGTTACGCATACCATTTGAGTAGGAACCAGAGGTAGAGATTTTATAACTAAAGCACCCTCTCTCCCCCCCCCCTCCCCCTCCCGACATCCAAGAATCCTCCTACATTCAAACTAATCTACAAAGAGACCTCTCATGGTGGGTTTGGTCCATATTCCCGTCACGGTTATTTAGAATCCCCTTGGATAGAGTTGGCGGCCAGCTTAGGGGTGGTTTGGCATACCCCTCTAGGAATTTAACATGATTCATTTTACCAATTTCTTATGAGAGCTTGGGTCAAACAATCCTTTCACAATTAGTGCTCCTAAAATTACAACCACAAACAATAGTGGGGGCGAGCGCTTAGAACATCTATTAAGGTGGAGTTTCTTTTTGAATGCTTAGCATCCAACCTTCGGATCTTTCTTGCCTTGGTGTCAGCTGCGATAGCCCTCTATGGGTGTAGGAAATACCATTGTTCAGTCCCTCATTCTTATGCAATAAGAACGGGAATTTATGCAATTGGTCTTACTTCCAATTAGCAACACCCATTAGTTTCTTGTTTGTAAATTTTTCCCACGTTCTATAGCTCATGGGCTGGGTTTTTGGCAAGATCTCAAATAATCCAATCTAAGATCCTCAAGGACCCTTTGAGGATGGCTCCACCCTCTTGAGATTCTATTACAAATTTTAATGCCACTCCAAGTTCTATTAAAGGTTTCTCTCCTCTAGGGTCCCATGATGGAAATCTTTCGCTCAATCCTCTTACGAGGGTAAGGGTTATCTAGTTCATTTTAATTAGCTCTTGTCCAATTGCAAGCTTTAGGAACAATATTTGACTAGAGGAAAGGGTCATTCCCTTAACGTTTAATGCGTCCATTTAAATGGTATCATGCCCAAAAAGTTTCTCTAGAGGGATTCTTAAATCTAGTAATGGATGATGACAAGGTTTGATCTTCTCGCTAATGTTGGTTCGACTAAAACTAACTCGGCTTTGTAACGTTTTTCGATCTACCTTGTGGTTGAATTCTTTGTTTATTACTGTTTGTCACTAAATTGATTGCTTATTACACATTCTCTATTTAATAAATTTATGTCAATAAATTAACGACTCACGTTTCTTTAAGTGTTGATGATGATCTCGCATGGCCATGAGACCATTTAGAGACCAGTATTCCTAGTGCATCACTTAATGGGGTGATCAAAGCATTGTAACAGGGATATATGGTACATGGAGTACAAGTTATGAAGGAAAAAAGAAGTGTTTGCCAAGTGTAAGAGTATACACAAGAACCAAGGAGTTACACATAAATGAATATGGATTGAGTTCTAAGAAGAGGAAGTGCATTAGCATTGTGTATATGTATTTATGTGTGCATCCAGGGATACATGGGAATGTTTACTTATGTGTAATGAGCATTGCATTCATTTGGGGTCATCCTCTCCCCTACAAGTAAAGGTTTAAAGACTTTTCTTTCATTACGAAAGACGAGAGAGAGAGAATTCTCTCATTAATAAGAAATATGAGAGATGTGATCCTCTGGAAGTGAGGAGAGAAGTGATTTTCTCTTTTTAAGGTCTAAAATGACACAAGCTTTTGTGTGAAATTCAATCTTAAGGTTGAAGCCCAAGGCAATCTAATGAACTCTCCTTATCTATGACTCAAGGTGGTTGCATGGACTACAAGTTAAGAGTACTGTTTAAAAAGTTATTTTTTGGAAAATCCATTTTAAAAATATCTTGCAATAGAAAAATGATATCTAAAAACGAGTTGCATAGGTTATGGAAAATAGCGAGATCTAGCACTTTCGTGTTAGATTTTTTTAATCCAAACAACACACAAAGAGATATCTCGAAATTAGTGCTGCAGAGTGGAACAACCAGATCTTACATAAAGATCAACTCAACTCTCTCTCTAAGAAGAGAAGCTCTTGAAAGCCTATAAAAGAGGAGGCTCTCCTTGGATGTAAGGGAGAGGTGAAGGAAGTATCACTTTGCATATATCCAAGAGGAGAAGAGAAGATGCAAGTGCTATGGAAGCCAAGCTGAAATCAAGTGCTGCGGAAGCTCTGTTGAAATCAAGTTTCAAGAGGAGAAGAGAAGGTGCAAGTGCTGCGGAAGCTTTGTTGAAATCAAGCGCCAAGAGGAAAGCCCTACACATATTGTGTAGGAGAGAAGGAGACTCAAGAATGATCAAAAGGTGCCAACTTCCAAGTTGTGTAAGTGTTAGCCTGTTGTACACTGTGCAAGGAACCGTGATCTTGTTTCCAAGATCTATAAGTAAGAACTGGCTTATGTGTAATGGAGGAGCTTGCTCCTTGTCAATAACATAACTCCACAAGGGGGGGGGGGGGGACTGGCCCATCTTCCAATCCCTAGTGTGTTGCCAATTTCTCTACCTCTCTCTCTACATCTTTCTTTTATCTCATCTATTCTCCCTCTGTGCTAACATAATATTCGCCATATATATTTTAAGTATATAAGAAAGTCGAGCGTGTATATTGGATTTTATAACAGTGGTATCAGAGTAGGTCTCTTTGCTTTTCTCAAAGTAAAGGCGATCCTTGCAAAAAGAAGCTAAAGATGGCAACTGATGAAGCACCTACAAGTGAGCAATCACATGCTCAATTGATAGAGTATCATAGCTTGTTGGAGATTCCCTAAGTATGTCAATTGATTGACAGCTTAAGGGCAAGGGGAGAAGCTACTTATGAAAGACTGAATACTTCAAAAGATGGTGATACTGGAGGAAACAACATTGCACCAATTGATGGTGAAGATGCAAAGCATCCAATTTCTGAGAAGCTTCTTAGAAGGAAGAAGGATTCTCAGGTCAAGAAGAGTAAAAACACCTCACCCTGAGTGAGGCGAATAAGGAGGGAGTCATCTCCCTCAGCAACCAGCTACTCCCATGATTACTCAAGTTCTTCCTCCTCCTCTTCATCTTCTAGGTCCTACTCTCTTGGTTCTAAGTCTCATGCAATCCACAAATGGACAAAGAGGGACCATAAGAGGAGCAAGCTTAAGAAGACTAAGACTTTCAAGTCTAGGGATAAGGACATAAAGTTTGACTCTTACTTGGATAAGAGAGATCATGCTAAGGCGTTAGCCTTTGTCAAGCAATTTGAAGTTGCTTTTTCCGATGATAATTTCTCAAAAAAGTCCAAGCTAAGGCATGTAGGCATGCACTTGAAAGACACTGCTAGCAATTGGAAATTGACTCTCATTTTGGAGGGAAGAAAACCTACGACTTGGAAAAAGTTCAAGAAGAAGTTTTATGCTCAATTATTGCCTCTTGATTTTGAGAATTATGTCAAGAAGGAGTGGGATTGGCTAGGCCAGAAAGAGCATGAAAGGTCACTAGTTATGTGGACAAGTTTTGGTATACTCTTCTCAAGGTTACTCCATTCATGGAGATCAGCGATGAAGAGAAGAAAAGGAAGTTTGAAGCTGGTCTACTCCCTCATTTACACAGAACCATGAAGGTGTATCCACATGAAACCTTATCTCGCATGATGGAGTTAGCCATCATAGCTAAAAGTTTGCATACACTTGGTACATCTCGAAAGTTGGAGATGAGTTCTTATAGAGCTAGACAAGAGCAGCTCTATGATCAACCAAGAGACAGGACTAATCAAAGAAGACCTACCTTTACCCATGACCAATATTCAAAGTGAGAGGGTAACAAGAAAAAGCACAAGTATCTCTCACCCTCTGAGATACAAAAGTACAAAGAGGAAGGAAAGTGCTTTCTTTGTAGTGAGTTAGGGCATATGAAGCGTGATTATCCTCACAAAAGGAAGGAACCAAATGTGGTTAAAGATCCTCCTCCACCATCCTCAAATTCTGTTCCGGATGTGCAAGCTAACACTCATTCAAATGAGAAGAAAAGACAACTCTTAAAGGGTTGGGAGACACTCAATAATCAACGAGTTTTGATACTCTTTGATCGAGGGTCTACATATAATTTTGTGTGAGTAGATACTGTTGAAAGGCTATAAATTCCACCGGATTGATTGGGAACACCAATTGGATTAGGTTCGGCATTTGAAGGACTTACAACTAATTCTACTCCTATTTAAGGGAAGTTGAATCTTAGAATCGGGGATTACCGTGACCAAGAATATTTTCTATGTGCACCCATAGATAATTGTGATGTTATCTTAGGCATGCCTTGGCATTACAAGGTTAGAGCTCTCCCTGATTTTGTTAAAAAGACCCTTGCATTTCAATTCAAGGGTCGGAATATAGTATGCATTGCTGATGCTGGAGATTGGCTTATGCCAATGGTTAGTCATGTTAGCGTTTCTAAAGAAATGAAGAAAGCTATTTCTGTGTACATGATTTTTGTGAGAGAGTCAAAAGAAACTAATGATTCAAGGGCACTTGGTGCCTCTAATGAACACACAATACCAACTAATGCTTCTAAGTCTCAAACTTTAAAAGAACCCCTCTCTTTAATTGATCAAGCTAGACATGATTTAGTTAAACAATATGAAGATTATTTTAGTGATTCACTCCCAAGAGAGTTACTCCTACGCGCCTGGAAGATCACACAATTGATCTTATCCCAGGCAGTTCACCACCTAACCAACCTCCTTATCGAGTAAGTGTAATTTAGCACCAATAGGAGATCCTAACACAAGTAAATGAATTGTTGGAAAAAGGGTTAGTTCCACCTAGCTCTTCTCCATACTGCTCTCCGGTCTTACTTGTTCAAAAGAAAGACGGTTCTTTCCGTATGTGCATAGACTACAGATCTTTAAACAAGATCACAATCAAGAATTATTTTCCTATCCCAAGGATAGATGATATCTTGGATAAGTTGCAAGGGGATGATATCTTTAGTCACATTGATCTCAAGAGCAGCTATCACCAGATATGGATAGCACCTGAAGATGTTCATAAGATAGCTTTTCGTACGACATTTGGACTACACGAGTTCTTAGTCATGCCATTGGGTTTGACTAATGCACTTGCCACATTCAATTGAATGATGGAGAGAATTTTTAGACCTCACTCAAAGTTCATAGATGTCTTCTTTGATGACATTCTAATATTTTCATGGTCTGAAGAAGAGCATAGAAAATATATATCTATTATTTTTCAAGAGCTTTGCAAACATAGACTACAGGTCAATGCTAAGAAGAGTGAATTTTTTCTTTCGAAAATTCATTACTTAGGCCATATTATTTCTCACAATTTGGTGAGAATGGATCCTGAGAAGATTCGAGTCATTGTTGAATGGCCTACACGTACTTCTGTACATGAAGTCAGAAGTTTCTTGGGCCTATGTTCATACTATAGGAGGTTCATACAAGGTTTTGCATATGTTGCATCTCCTCTACATGATCTTACTAAAAAGTGAATGCCTTTTTGCTAGGGATCAAGGCAACTACAAGCCTTTGAAAGAATTAAGTTTCTTGTGACTCAAGAACTAGTTTTCATAGTTTTGAATCTTCAAAAACCTTTTGAAGTTCACTACGATGCTTCTAGGGATTGCATTGGAGTTGTGCTTAAGCAAGAGCATCATGCAGTAGCATTGAGAGCCAACGCCTCAAGGACCATGAGCTACATGCTCTAGTATATAAGAAAGAGCTTATGGTGGTGGTACATGCTCTTCAAATGATGTTACTAAATTGATCGATTATTACGCATTCTCTATTTAATAAATTCATGTCAATAAATTAATGAATCACTTTAAGTGTTGATGATGATCTAGCATGGCCATGAGACTATTTAGAGACCAGTATTCCGAGTGTATCACTTAATGGAGTGATCAAAGCATTGTGATGGGGATATTTAGTATAGGCACTACAATTTATGAAGGGAAAAAGAAGTGTCTTCCAAGTGTAAGAGTGTACACAAGAACCAAGGAGTTACACATAAATGAAGATGGATTGAGTTCTAAGAAGAGAAAGTGCATTCGCATTGTGTTTTGTATTTATGTATGCATCCAGGGATGCCTGGGAATGTTTTACTTGTGTGTAATGAGCATTGCATTCATTTGGGGTCATCCTCTCTCCTACAAGTCAAGGTTTAAGGTCTTTCATTAAGAAAGATGAGGGAATTCTCTCACTAAGAAAGACGAGAGAACGTGATCCTCTAGAAGTGAGGAGAGAAGTGATGTTCTCTTTCTAAGGTCTAAAATGACACAAGCTTTTGTGTGGAATTCAATCTTAAAGTTGAGGCCCAAGGCAATCTAATGAACTCTCCTTATCTATGACTCAAAGTGGTTGCATGGACTACAAGTTAAAAGTACAGTTTAAAACGATTTTTTTAAATCTATTTTTAAAATATCTCGCAATAGAAAAATGATCTCTAAAAACGGGCCGCATGGATTATCGCAAACAACAAGATCTACAACTTTTGTGTTGGACGTTTTTTCATCCAAACAACGCACAAAGAGATATCTTAAAATTAGTGCTGCAAAGTGGAACAACCACATCTTGCATGAAGATAAACTCAACTCTCTCTCCAAGGAGAGAATCTCTTGAAAGCCTATAAAAGAGGAGGCTCTCCTTGGGTGTAAGGGAGAGGTGAAGGAGGTATCACTTTGCATGTATCCAAGAGGAGAAGAGAAGGTGCAAGTGCTACGGAAGCCTTGCTGAAATCAAGTGCTGCGAAAGCTCTGCTGAAATCAAGTTTCAAGAGGAGAAGAGAAGGTGCAAGTGCTGTGGATGCTCTGCCGAAATTAAGTGCCAAAAGAGGAGAGCCCTACACATATTGTGTAGGAGAGAAGGAGACTCAAGAAGGATCAAAAGGTGCAAACTTCCAAGTTGTGCAAGCGTTAGCCGATTGTATACCGTGCAAGGAACCGTGATCTTGTTTCCAAGATCTACAAGTAAGAACTGGCTTATGTGTAATGGAGGAGCTTACTCCTTGTCAATAATATAACTCCACAAGGAGGGGGACTGTCCTATCTTCCAGTCCCTAGTGTGTTGCCAATTTCTCTACCTCTATCTCTACATCTTTCTTTTCTCTTATCTATTCTCCCTCTATGCCAACATAATATTCTCTTATCTTTCCATGAGTTACTTAACACATATATCTACTCTTTGTGTGTGGTTTTAAGCAAGCGTTGCTAGTTGTGTGATTTTATAAGTGAGAATGGCTTGTGAATTTTAGGTAGCTCTTCTACCAAAATAACTCTAATTTCATACACCAATTTATTCAATTCCATGCAATAAAAAATGATCATTTCAATGGACCATTTCGATGCAAGGAAGTAGGATCTTTTGTAAGTCAATTCTATTTCCTTTATCTACTGTTTGCTATGTATGAATAATTATCGATAGCACATGATTATTCGAGGATGTATTATCTACACCCAAACTCGAGTTGTTGTCGTACCACCTTGACCGGTAACTTTGTTGGTGTTTGTGGGTTTTCCATCGGCGCAAGGCAATTTTTGCTTGGGAGCCATCCTGGGATACCTTCCTTGCTAAGGACAAAGACTCAAGCAATCTTTGACCAGGGTAGCTTGAATCCACTCCTTGCACATGCATCCTTGTTAGAGGGCTTGCTTATTGCGAAGGTTAGTGTGTGGGAACCCCTCTCAAGGGGGGGCGTGGATACTTGTAGAAGTTTTCCTTTCTCTCTCTCTCTCTGTGAGGGGCTCTCTCTCACTCTCTCTCTCAGAGACTCTCTCTCTTAGAGATTCTTTCTCTCACTCTCTCAACGTAGCATGGCGGGGGGGAGAGGGGGTGGGAGGTGGGTAGGTAACGATCTCTTCCAAGGGGGTCTTTATAGGGAAGAGGAGGGGTGATGGTGCCCCTCCCATTACCCTCCACCTGGGCGGCTAGAATGGCTTGCCGCCGTGTAGTGTTACCGTAACGTTCTGGGGGGGAGAGATTGTGGGGAAGGGAGGGATGTAATGAAGCATTCAACCAAGAAAAGAAATCTAACTAAACTGAAATAGACATAAAATAACAAAGAACTATTGCACCAAGACACCTTGCCATGTATTAATGATGAGAGTTCCAAAGAATACATGACAACCATGGCTAATGCTTCATCTAGCAAGAAGGAAACTAACTTCAAGTAAGTGAACAATAAAATTTTGTGAATGAGCCAAAAGATGTCTTCCTTTAGCCTCTTGCATTCTTTATCCTATCTCCCCATATCCAAAGTTAAGGGCACATTTACATAGGCAAGGGCTGAATTTGCAAGGGTTGGAAATTACAAGGTATGAAATTAGCATGATTCCAAATTACAAAAGTATCAAGGTATTTTTCTTTTATGATAAACCATCCCATCCTAAGATGGTTTTGTCCTCAAAACCAAGAATAAATGGACCAAATCCAAGCCAAGGATGATAGTAGTCATATCCATGTAGTTCCAATATGATAGGAAAGCACTTTCCATATAAGAGAGACCTTTATGTATACCAAACTGTGAGTAAACAGGCTGCTATCCAAATAGGACTGATTTACAAAAACTGTCATAACTTCTGATAGAGTGGTCCAAATGACACATATGAAGTATAGAAATGAAGTATACAATCCCTAATATCACCCCATAGTGTCAAAATCAATTTTTAATAATTTCAAGATAGTTTTATTTCCAACAAAAATATCTCACAGCAAACTGTCCCTGCATAGTCTCTCAGGTATCATCCTGCAATAACCAAGGAAAATCATTCACATAAGTGGATGGTTGCCAAGAAGATTTCTCTATAGGTAAGCTCCTCCACTTAATGAGGTACTCAGTAAGAGTACGATTTTTGAATACTTTTTCTCTCTTTCCAATAATACTTTCAGGTTCATATACGACAAGTCTTGCTTCATCCATTGGTGGTAACTCTTCCAATACTTGCACTTCAAGTCCAATATACTTCTTAATTTGTGAAACATAAAATACGTAATGTATTCTAGTGTAAGAAGGTACTTGAAGCTTATAAGCAAGCTCTCCAACTTTGTCCACCACCAAATATGGTCCATAAAATCTATGAGCAAGCTCATTGTTCCCACCCTTCAATGAAGTGTAGTGTGTCTTGGGCACTTTTAAGAAACACCCAATCTCCAACTTTGAAGTCCAAATGTCTTCTCTTCTGATTTGCATAGGCTTTCATTACTTCTTGTGCTTTCCTTATGCTGTTCTTGCATTGTCTCATGAGCGTTTCCATCCTTTCTAACTCTTCCTTTGCTTGGGGGTTGACATCTTCATGAAACAAAACTGATGGGATTTGGACTTTGTACCCATAAAGTGCTTCAAATGGGAACATACCTATGCTCATGTGATGCATGTTGTTATAATAAAACTCAGCAAGGTGGATCCAACGATCCCATAAAGCTTGTGTGTCATGACAATAATGCCTAAGATACACTTCCACCTAGTGATTAACTCTTTCCGTTTGCCCATCGGTTTGGGGGTGATAGGCTGTACTAGGAGTGAGAAAAGTACCCATAGAAGAGAATAGGCTTCTCCAAAAGTTGCCCATAAATTTTGTATCTCTATCCGATACTATTCTCATTGGCATACCATGCAGTTTGAACACATTTTTCATAAATTGCTCAGCCACTTGCCTTGTTGAATATTGTATTTTGGTTGGAATAAAGTGGGCCGATTTAGTCAATCAATCAACAACCACATAGATACTATTGCATCCATGACTACTAGTAGGTAATCCCGTTATAAAGTCCATGGAAATGTCGGTCCATTTGCCCGTAGGAGTAGATAAAGGTTGAAGGAGTCCAGCTGGTAATAGAGTGGAGTCCTTATTTTGTTGGCACTCTAAACACTTGGATACATGCTCCTTGACGTCCTTCCATAAACCCTTCCAATAAAAACTTTTATGGACCTTATCAAAGGTCTTGAAAAGACCCAAATGTCTAGCCATTGGTGATGAATGCATCTCATGGAGCACTTTCATCTTGAATTTACTGTTAGGATCCAAGTACACTTTACCCTTGAACCATAAGAGTCCATTATGCACTTTGAAATTCCAAAATTCTTGATCATGTCCTTGCTGTAATTTCTGTAAAATCTGGACAGCATGCTCATCCAGCATATATTTTTCTTGGATGTCATTTATCCAATCCTTATAAATTGTAGACACTGTAGATAAATTACATGCCCACATTCTAGATAACACATCAGCCATAATGTTATTCTTTCCAGCCATATATGCTATTTCAAAATCATATGACTGCAAGATAGCCAACCATCTCTTTTGCTTGGGAGAAAGGTTGGGCTGTGAGAGAAAATACCTCAACACCCTATGATCACTTTTGACTTTAAAATGTGTTCCATAGAGATAATGATGCTATTTCTTGATTACATATAGAATAGCAAGTATCTCTTGCTCATATACATGCATCTCCCTCTCTTTATCATCGAATTTTCTACTCTCAAATGCAATGACACCATGCTCTTAAACCAAGACAGCCCCTAAACCTCTACCACTAGCATCCACGTAGATGGTAAAAGTCTTAGAAAAATCAAGGCAAACTAGTATTGGTGTTGAAACAAGCAATTGCTTTAGGTCATTAAAGCTCTTGTTGGCAATTTCGTCCCAAAATGTCTCTTTTTTTAGCTGATCGGTAAGAGGAGCTGCAACATGACCATAATTCTTCATAAACCTACGGTAAAAAGATGATAATCTAAGAAAACCTCTTAAAGAAGTAGCATTAATTGGGGTATGTCATTCTTTGATGCATTGCACATTCTTAGGATCCACTTTGATATCATATTTTCCCACTATATGAGTATTCAACTTCCTTTGTTATAAATGAACACTTAGTTGCCTTGGCAAATAGTTTGTGCTACCTCAATATATCAAAGACTTCTTTTACATGCTGTAAATGGTCTTCTTTGCTCTTGCTATAGGTTAAAATGTCATCAAAGAACACCAAAATTGTCTGAAATAGCAAGGGTTGAAGTATCTTATTCATAAGAAATTGAAATGTGGCTGGAGCATTGGATAAACCAAAAGGCATAACCATGAATTGATAAAGGCCTCTTTTCGTCCTAAAGGCTGTTTTGAACTCATCCCCTTCCTTCATGTGTATTTGATGATACCCGATCGCAAGTCAATTTTGGAGAACACCTTAGTATCCTTCAATTCATCTAAGAGGTCATCTATTCTAGGTATTGGATACCTATTCTTGATAGTGACCCTGTTAATATCGCGGTAGTCAATACACATGCAAAAAGAGCCGTTTTTCTTCTTTACAAGAAGAACCGGAGAGGCAAAAGGCGATTGGCTTGCCTTGATGAGACCGATTTCTAATAGCTCTTTTACTTGACGCTCTACCTCTTCCCTTTCCACCTTGGAGAGGCAATATGGTGGTTTGTTAATAGGCTTGGTATTAGGTAGCAAGTCTGTAGGATGATCCACTTCTCTTTTGGGAGGAAGAGAAGAAGGTGACTGAAAAATATCATCATAATCCTTCAATAACTTGCAAAGACATGGGTCTATGTCATTGGTAGAAGGAGAGGGCTGATCCTCATCAATCTTTGAAAGAAGAATAGTTTTGTAATCATGTTGATACTTTTCCTTTTGACCCAAGTGGTAGTATTCCTTTTGATCTAGGAGAAGTTTTTGATGAGATACATGTTACCACTATTTTTTTCCATCTCTATGGATGCTCGGATAGGTTCTAAGGGTCCTAATACACTCCATATGAAGGGTATCATTTATGGAAATGATGTGTTTATTATCCTGATAGATAGTAGTAATACACACAATTTTGTGAATAAGAAAAATATTTTCACATAATAAAAGTTAGTTGGTTAGTTTAAAAGTTAGTTAGTCAATTAATAAGTTAGTAAGATTACTAACTAAAGGCTAACTAAAGAAAAGAACTTAACTAACGTTAATAAATAAGGATTTTTATTTAATTAAAAATCTATGTTAAAAATTTGAGAGTCGTAAATTCAACATTTTTCTCGAATTGATAAGGACCGTAGCCACCCTTCATGGAAGTTACAACGTGATCGAGACTTATGAGCTATATTAATCACTAGTATTAATGTGTGTAGTTTGGATGGTCTAAAAATATTAGATTTTGGGCAAAACTAGTATATTTTAGATATTATCCTAAAAAAGATATGGAGATTTTTAGAATTGGATGTCATTTAAAAGAAAAGACAAGTGATGTTTTAGTTATTTTTGGAGATTTTATAAAAAGAAAAAATAAAGAGAGGGATTTGTGAAATTGCACGCGTCGCGGTCGCAATCTATAAACAGAAAACAATACTTCAAATGGAGAAAAGAAGGACTGAACCGAGAGCTTTCTAACTAAGTGTCTTGAGGTTTTGTCCCCCTTTCGGAGCCAATGGAACCATCAGATTTATGATATGAGAGAGAGGTCCACAAAGAGCTCCACTTCTCAGCCACAAGCCTTCTTCTCTAATCCACTATAAATATGAGGTATGGGGAGGCACAAGAGGCATAAGGAGACCCCGAGAGGCTACGAGAGAGAGATAGAGAGAAGGATATTGTAATGAAGCATTCAACCAGGAAAAGAAATCTAACTAAACTAAAACAGACATAAAATATCAAAGAACTATTGCACCAAGACATCTTGCCATGTATTAATGATGAGAGTTCTAAAGAATACATGACAGCAATGGTGGCTGATGCTTTATCTAACAAGAAGGAAGCTAACTTCAAGAAAGTGAATAGTAATTTTTTTGTGAATGAGCCAAAAGATGTTTACTCTTAGTCTCTTGCCTTCTTTATCCTATCTCCTTATCTCCAAAGTTAAGGGCACATTTATATACGCAAGGGCTGAATTTACAAGGTATGAAATTAGCACGATTCCAAATTACAAAAGTATTAAAGTATTTTTCTTTTATGACAAACCATCCCATCCTAAGATGGTTTTGTCCTCAAAACCAAGGATAAATGGACCAAATCCAAGCCAAGGATGATAGTAATCATGTCCGTGTAGCTCCTATACGACTCTTTCCATTTGCCCATCGGTTTGGGGGTGATAGGTTGTACTAGGAGTGAGAAAATTACCCATAGAAGAGAAGAGACTTCTCCAAAAGTTGCCCATAAATTTTGTATCTCTATCCGATACTATTCTCATTGGCATACCATGTAGCTTGAACACACTTTCCATAAATTGCTCAGCCACTTGCCTTGCTGAGTATTGTATTTTGGTTGGAATAAAGTGGGCTAATTTAGTCAATCTATCAACAACCACATAGATACTATTCCATCCATGACAAGTAGTAGGTAATCGCGTTATAAAGTCCATGGAAATGTCGGTCCATTTTCCCGTAGGAATAGGTAAAGGCTGAAGGAAAGTGGAGTCTTTATTTTGCTGGCACTCTAAACACTTGCATACATGCTCCTTGACCTCCTTTCATAAACCCTTTCAATAAAAACTTTTATGGACCTTGTCAAAGGTTATGAAAAGACCCAAATGTCCAACCATTGGTGATGAGTGCATCTCATGGAGCACTTTCAGCTTGAATTTACTGTTAGAAACCACGTACACTTTACCCTTAAACCATAAGAGTCCATTATGCACTTTGAAATTTGAAAATTCTTCATTATATCCTTGCTGTAATTTTTGTAAAATCTGGATAGCATGCTCATCCAACACATATTCTTCTTAGATGTCGTTTATCCAATCCTTATAAATTGTAGACAATGTAGATAAACTGCATGTCCACATTCTAGATAGCGTATCAGCCACAACATTATCCTTTCCAGCCATATATGCTATTTCAAAATCATATAACTGCAAGGTAGCCAGCCATCTCTTTTGCTTGGGAGAAAGGTTGGGCTGTGAGAGAAAATACCTCAACATCCTATGATCGCTTTTGACTTTAAAATGTGTTCCATAGAGATAATGATGCCATTTCTTGATTGCATGTAGAATAACAAGCATCTCTTGCTTGTATACATGCATCTCTCTCTCTCTTAATCATCAAATTTTTTGCTCTCAAATGCAATGAAACCATGCTCTTGAACCAAAACAGCCCCTAAACCTCTTACACTAGCATCCGCATAGATGGCAAAAGTCTTGGAAAAATCAGGAAAAACTAGTATTAGTGCTGAACCAAGCAATTAGTTCAGCTCATTAAAGCTCTTGTAAGTAATTTCATCCCAAAAAAGGCCTCTTTTTTTATCCGATCGGTAAGAGGAGCTGCAACATGGGCATAATTCTTCATAAACCTACGGTAAAAGGAAGATAATCCAAGAAAACCTCTTAAAGAAGTAGTATTAGTTGGGGTAAGCCATTCTTTGACACATTGCACCTTCTTAAGGTCCACTTTGATTCCATCTTCTCCCACTATATGACCCAAGTATTCAACTTCCTTTGTCATAAATGAACACTTAGTTGCCTTGGCAAATAGTTTGTGCTACCTCAATATATTAAAGACTTCTTTTACATGCTGTAAATGGTCTTCTTTGCTCTTGTTATAGATTAAAATGTCATCAAAGAACACCAAAACTATTTGAAATAGCAAGGGTTGAAGTATCTTATTCATAAGAGATTGGAATGTGGCTGGAGCATTGGATAAACCAAAAGGCATAACCATAAATTAATAGAGGCCTCTTTTCGTCCTAAAGGCTGTTTTAAACTCATCTCCTTTCTTCATGCGTATTTGATGATACCCCAATCGCAAGTCAATATTGGAGAACACCTTAGCATCCTTCAATTCATCTAGGAGGTAATCTATTCTAGGTATTGGATACCTATTCTTGATAGTGACCTTGTTAAGATCGCAATAGTCGATACACATGCGAAAAGAGCCATCTTTCTTCTTTATAAGAAGGACCGAAGAGGCAAAAGGCGATTGGCTTGCCTTGATGAGACCCATTTCTAATAGCTCTTTCACTTGGCGCTCTACCTCTTCCCTTTCCACCTTGGAGAGGTGATATGGTAGTTTGTTAATGGGCTTGGTGTTGGGCAGTAAGTCTATAGGATGGTCCACTTCTCTTTTGGAAGGAAGAGAAGTAGGTGGCTGGAAAATATCATCATAATCCTTCAGCAACTTGCAAAGACATTGATCTATGTCATTGGTAGAAGAAGAGGGCTGATACTCATCAATATTTGAAAGAAGAATAGTGAGCATGCATGCCTTTGTATTTATCTCTTTTTTAATCTTCTTGGGACTGATCTCCTCTATTTTCTTCTTCTCAACATCCACACCATTGAAATTCCATTTCAAGCTTATTAAGATCCATAGTAAATCTGCCCAAAGATTTCAGCCAAGTATAATATCAATGGGACCCATTTCTAATGCGATCAAACTCACTGATGTAGTGCACAATGGGATAGAGTGATATGAATATTTGGGCAGCATTGATTACTATTTTCAAAGTCTCCATTGGCCACTTGGATTTTTAGGGAAGAAGGCATATCCTATCTTGAGCATGCATGCCTTTGCATTTATCTCTTTTTTAATCTTCTTGGGACTGATCACCTCTATTTTCTTCTTCTCAACACCATGTAGGATTACTTGCTGTCCACACCATTGAAATTCAATTTCAAGCTTGTTAAGATCCATAGTAAATCTGCTCAAAGATTTCAACCAATTGCAGCCAAGTATAATGTCAATGGGACTTACCCATTTCTAATGCGATCAAACTCACTAATGAAGTGTACAATGGGATAGAGTGATAGGAACATTTGGGCAGCATTGATTACTATTTTCAAAGTCTACATTGGCCACTTGGATTTTTAGGGAAGAATGCATATCCTGTCCTTGAGGCTAAAAATGAGTGTTACCCATATTGAAAGGTTGTCCATGGTACCCTTGATGTTGTCCATGCATAGGAGTATTAAATGGTGGTTGCTGCCCACTGTTTGGTTTAGGCCAACCATGATTGGGTAAAGGGCTTGGCCTATTAGGCTGAACTTGAGTATGAGGATTGTGTTGTTGCTGTCCATAGGAGTTTGGGGTTGAATTCACATGCCCTTGTTCATGCCCACCAATATTAAGTTGAGGATATAATTGTTTATAAAATGGATTGCAACCCCATGGATATCCTCTTTATGCCTAGAGTTTGCTTAAACCCTATCGTGTGGATCTTTCCCATGTCACTGAGAATAGGCTTTTGATTGATGGGGCTGAGGCTGAAATTAAGTGGGATATATAAAATCTTTAGCCTTTGATGATTCCCCAATCTCAAATTGTCCTACCACCTTTGGAGTAGAGGGTTTGGGTTGGTCTTCAGTCAAACGAGGGTTTGGAACATTAGGACCAGCTGTAGGCAACATCTTTTCACTAAAGATAGCCACTAACTTGTCAATACCCATCCTCATACCATCAAAACCCGATTTTATCTCTTTAATATCATTTGAGAGTTGTTGTAGGCTGTTAGAGTTCATGGAAGCATGGGACATCTAAACTCCATTCATTGGTTGATTGATAGGAGAATGAGTGGAACTTACATCAACCTCTTCATTCTCATAATGCCTATGGTATATAGCTTATTGAGGGGTTTCATGTTCATTTTCACGTTCATGTTGGTATTCTCTCAGCTCTTCATTGATGGTCTCCAAAATAAGATCCTTTTTCTTATTCCTTGCCATGAGTAACTTCTGTCCTGTATATACAATAGATGAAAAACTCAAATATCTTGAGTTCTAGTGCTCTGAATAGCAAGTTCTTTGGCTCTGCTTGAATCTTAAGAAATTCCCTTTCTAATAAACTATCAAGTGTTGAAAGGAGTTGAATACATAAAATTTTGTAAACAGTTTACTTAGCTGTCTGGAAATTCCTACAACTTGTGAATGCTTTGTTTTGATCATATAGTGACTTGTACATTCAATTTTTATGTATCTACCAGTCGTGTAGACCTATAAGGGAACTCCATACATCTGCCAAAATTGAAAATACCACAAAAATCAAGCACATGTGATATGCATCTAAGTTAACACCATGGGATTCTAATGAGTGATGTCTCTCTTTGCGTTGCACATGTTTGTTATAACTGAACAAATGACTTGCATGTACCCTCACAAGTTGTCAAGTGGATACATGATTATATAGATCCCTATATGAAAGCATTCAATGTCCAAGGTATCAAAGACCACTGACCCCACAAAGAGCCACGATGGAAGCTTCACTATCAAAAGTGAAAATCACCCTTGTAGCCCACCCACATCACATGGCCTGAAGCATAGTTATTAGTCACTCTCTCTTTCTGAGTCAAACTCCACATTTGGCTCATGGCAGTTGTTACCTCAATTGTATCGATGTCACATGTTACAAAGAGGTTTTGTGAAATCTCAGGTGTATCTCTCCATCTCCACAACTGTTCCTTTCACAAGAAGGCTAGTAACACAATCATTATTGTAACATTAATTTCCACAGACTTTGGCTCTCTACGTTTCCCAGTCCAAATGAAAGGTTGATAGCCTCAGTATATTGCAATGAAAAAAAAAGAAGGAAAGAAAGCAACACAGCTAGAAAAAAGAAAAAGAAATTACAATCACAACATAACACCTAGGGGTCCTCAAATTGGGTGCGTCTAGTGACCTCGGTCGGCTGGCTCCATCCCTAATCTCCTAGCCCCTTTACATATTCCCCACAATTGTTCATGGCACATAAAAGGTAGGACATACCTAGAGAGCTTGTCTCGCCTATGGTTAGACCTGTCACCCTAACCCACTTGCACGATTTTTATTTTTTTTTTGCATTACACTTTCATACCATTGTAATCAATTGTGGTAAGTAATGCACAAACAGCCATGGAAAGTACACCGTACTTATCGAGTAAGCCCAATAGCTACCATCTACCAAAACTTAGGTGTCAATGTGTTCAATTATGCTACATCCTATTGTCACAATGCAAAGGATGTCTCATACACCTTCATGCGTACTTCTTCTCAACATTGACAACTTTGCTTCATCAACATGTTGTTATGAGGAACCAGACTAGTGGTCTTCTAACTACGTAATATCTAAGTATGCACGAGCACTCACATAATATTTGCACCACAATATATATACAATTTGTGTTCTCAAGTGCAAGACAATACTCTCACCTTGCTTAGAGTTTGACATGTCTCCCAAACTAATCAAACTACGTCTTGTGCACAATAAGAAGACTAGCACTACCCCTAGGGATAGACCACATATAAAGGTTTCCAATTGCAGGTATTGCAAACTCCAAAAAAAGTACCGTTAGCTCTTCATCAACACTCCACTTTGAATTGTTATCCTTCATCATCCTGCAAACGCACAAACAAATCACTACCCATCCCAGAATCCCCTGAACATCAACACATGCCAACCCATGAGTGCAACTCCCAACAAAAACCAACCCCATCCCCAACTTCAACAACCCTATCACCAACCAAGCAAGTCAACAATGTGCCACCAACTACCTTCATCCGCACCACCACTAAAACTCCTCCAAGGCCAACCACAATAGTCCCTTCCACCCACATCTTTGATGCATGCCAAAGACTGCTACCTACAATAGTGAGTGCCATGGGACTAACACTCGTCTAGGAGGGGGGTAATGTTAACCCTTAGAAAAACAAGGTGAAAATTTTTAAAAATATAAAGCAAAAGACAAAGGCAAAGGCAAAAGTGAAACAGAAGATGAAGGTGCTTCAAGAAAAATACGAAAATACAAGAAGTGCAAAAAGTCCCAAACCAAGAAGAAAAGCGCACAAGGAAAAGCTTGTAAAACAGCGCAATGTGCATTACAATTTATTTTAAGAGTGTCCGGCTCTCACTTGTGCAATTTGTAAAGGTAGATGGGCGGTAGGAAGGAATCTAGGAAGATAGGAGGACAACGGGAAAAAGGGCCTAGGCCATGGTCGACCATGTAGAAAAGGGGGATATGGGGATGACAGTCCAAAATAAATTTAGGGTTTTGTATATAAAATTGAAAAGTGAATAAGAATATCATTCTTGTGTATGGCCAAAAGTAGCTCTCTTCTTCTTCTTCTTCTTCTTGCTTGCTTGAGCTTGTGCTTGAGAGAGGGAGTGTGAGTGTGAGGGAGTGAGTGTATGAGGGTGAGGGACCATGGAGGAGAAGCTCTCCATCTTCTGCTCTCTTATTCTATTCTCTTCTCTTCTCTTTTCTTGCTCATGGCAATGGAGCTTGGAGGATGGAGCTTGCTTGAAGCTTGCACTTGGATTGTGGAGCTATCGAAGTGCTCGGGAGAGGAGGTAACTCAATCAAGCATGGAGATAAGCTCATTACACCCGTAGAGATGGATGGCGCATCGACTTAGAACACTTGAAGCAATAAGCGATCCATGGGTCTTGATGATTAAGATTTTACAGCCTTTTCTCTTTTAGTTTGTCCTAGTCTTCTTTAATGACATATTGATTAACAACAAGGCTCTACAAGAATATTTATCACATGTGAGGAAGGTTTTTGATGTATTGAGGTATCATAGAATATTTTCTAAGAAAAAAAAGTACTCTTTCATGCAGATTGAGGTGGAGTACTTGGGCCATATATTATCAGTGAACAAGGGATACATACTGACCCTAAGAAGATGTAGTGTTTAGAGATTAGCTAATACCTACTACTGCTACTTTACTTAGAGGGTTTCTTAGTCTATCATCATTTCATCACAGATTAATTAAGTATCATGGACTACAGCAGCTCCTTTGACTGACAGGTTGAAGAAATAAGCTTTCTTTTGGGATACACTTGTGATACTAGCTTCAACCAATTAAAGGAACTTCTTACTTCTACTTCTATTCTAGTATGTCTAGATTTTTTGAAGGAGTTTACTATACAATGTGTGATGCTTGTGTTAATTATCACAAGCTTACAAATTAAAAAATGGCTATGAATGTCTACGACTAAGAGATATTGGCTATTTTAAATGCACTAAAGAAGTGGTACCATTATTTGTATGGTAGACAATTTAGAGTCAAAGTGATTATAAGGTCTAAAGTATTTTCTCACTCAATCAAATCTCACTCCTAATAAGTAGTGTAGGTGGATAGCTATTCTATAAAATTATGATTTTGATATCACTCATATAATGGGCAAAGATAATGCAATATTCGATTCTCTTTCTTGAATGTGGTATTTAAAGTTGAGCTATATAGTGATTGGATTGAAAAGTGATAGGAAGTCTATCTTTTGGATGATGAGCTCAACCATGTTTTTCAAAAATTACAGCAAGGTCTCATGGAGAAAAACTCACATTATCAACTTAAAAGTAGTCTAATTTGGTTTAATGGCAAGATTGTTATTCCCTCTACTTCTTCTTTTACACAAATAATTATAGAGGAGTTGCATTCTCTTTGTCTTTAGCTGGACACTTTGGAGTTTTTGAAACCTATGATGATAAGATTTTAAAAAAACTTTTATTAGAAAGGATTGTGGAGAGATGTTAAGGATTTTATTATAAAGTGTATGCCTTATCAGTAGAATAAGAAGAGCACCCATAAGCTAGGCGGTTTATTGCAGCCACTACCTATTCCTAAGGGTAAGTGGATGCACATTACAATGGAATTGATTATTGGTTTATCTACTACCAAAAGGGGATGGAATATTATATAAGTGGTAGTGAATAGACTCGCCAAGATAACCCATTTTATTCCTACCAAGACAAATTCATTGCTTCACAAGTAGCTAATTAATTTATGGAGTAGATATTTAGATTACATAGATTACTACAAGTGATTGTATATGACAAGGATTCAAAGTTCATGAGTAACTTTTGGCAAGAAGTATTCAACTCCATAGGTACTAAATTGGCACCTCCTACAACCTATCATCCATAGATTGATAGCTAGACAGAAAGGATAAATAAATAGTTGGAGACTTAACTTCATCATTTCTGTCATGATGTACAACATGCATGGGATTCTTGGTTGCACTTGGCTAAGTTTGCATATAATAACTCCACTCATGCTAGTATTAGAGTTTCACCCTTGGAGGCTATGCATGATTATAAGGTAAGAACCCACTGTCATTTTTAATGAGAAAATCAATCTTTATGGGAAAGAAAAATTGGAAAGAATATAGACCCTTCTTCAAAAGTGTAAGATAAATCTTAGAAAGGCCCAAGATTAAATGAAGATGTATGTATATGAGAAGAGACGACCTTTAGAGTTCTAGAAAGGAGAATTCATTCTATTGAAAGTACCCAAGTCTCATTACTCTACCTTGAAGGATGGATCTAATAACAAGCTTGCTCACAGGTTTTATGGACCCTATAGGATCTTGAAGCACATTAGAGATTTGGCATATAGATTGGAACTACCCTCTTTTACTAAGATTCATAATATATTCCATATTAGTCAGCTCAAGCCCTTCTATGGTACTCTCATAATATAATCCATATTAGTCAGATGAAGCCCTTCTATGGTACTCTCATGGATACAGTTGATGAACTACCACCTATAGATGAAGAATGCCTTATTTAGTACATCCCTAAGGATATTATAGGTCAGTGTGAAAAGAAGCTTTGCTCTCATTCTATCATTGAATATTTGATTAGATGGAGAGGTTTGCCACCCAAAGCTTCTTGGAGGCCTAAAACTATATTAGAAGAGTTTTCTTACTTTTACAGGATGCATTGGTGGTGGCTGAACCATAACTATTGTGGAGCCAGTTATGGAGCAGGCAAGGACTTGATAGTAGATTGTTTTAGAATAGTTTTTATTCTACCAAGTTTTTAGAAATATGCCACCTATATAGATTCAAAGTATTTTTCAAAAGCTACATTTTGACATGTTACACATTTCATTTTGACACTTTTATCAGAAGTTATGGTAGATTTTGTTCAGTAGGGTATGTTCTTATTACAAGTTGTCTTCTAATTCTTGAGCTTATTTCTTGAAGACTTTAAATCTCTAAAATCTTTTGAAGACATTGTGATCATGTGTACAACTGAGGTTATCTTCATTTCTTCATTTAACACAATATATCTTCAATATTTCATTCATTTTTCATACTTTGTATAGCTGAAATCAGAGTAGTACTCTATTACATCCATCTTTTCGAGCCGTTGTAAGTTTTTTTTTTGTAGGCAAAAACCTTTTGTGAAAGTATAGATTGTAAAAAACTAAGAAGAATATATATTTTAGTGTGGAATTGTTAATAATACCTTGTCACATTGACATAGGTATAAAAGAGAGGAGACATGTAAATTTTCACATCTTTTGATATTAACACATTTATTGTCTCTTACTTCACCGCCTTGTTTACAACTTCTCTCTCTTCTTTCCTAAATTTCTAGTCTTCATCTCTCCTCGTCACTCTTTTCTCTCTCCTCTACTCTTTTTTCTCTCACTTATTGGTTCTCTTCTTGACAAGCATATGCATTGATCTAGTGTCTTTCAAGATTCTCATGATACTCTTTAGTACCTCACAATGCTTCTTGCTAAGATTTGCCATATATTTATTAAATAGTCCTACTAGATAGGAAATATCTAGATGTATACTAACCATGGTGTACATCAAACTACTAACTCTAGATGCATATGAAACCTTGGCTATTTCAATCTTCTCCTCATCTCTATGCTCTTGGCTAAGTCTCAAATATGGAGGCAATGGAACACTAATAGCCTCTCCCTTCTCCATATTGAAATTCTCCAATACTTTTCCAATCTATTTCTTGTGAGAAAAATAAAATATTTTTTTATCTTGATCTCACATAATGTGTATACCAAGAATGTGATCAAAATTCCCCAAGTCCTTCATGTCAAAGGTTTCATGCAACATTTTCATTAAAGCGTCCACATCCATGACTAACTTCCTTGTTGAGATGGTAAGCTCAATACGTGCGGGCATTAATGATGGACTGCCTCGCTAGATGGGTCCGCACGTCTACACTTAGTATGTTGGTGGTCATTATGACACTCACATGGCTAGTGACTTATCACTTATTATATTTAGGTTGCTACACCTACCTACAGCTGGCAAAGATATAGCACCAGTTGATTAGTATAGTCGGTTATGCACTGTTTGACTACTTTGTGTACATTGTATAGTGTGTGGAAGAAGGAAAAAAAAAAGCAAGAAAACGTTTTGGCCTCCATCTTTCTTCTTGTGTTCTTGAGTGAGCTTCCTCTTGTGTATACAATGTGTATTTGGCGCAACAGCTCAAGCAAAGTCCCCCACCACAGGATTCTTGATATTCCTTGCAATCAATATGTCATCCATGTAAAGAATCAAGATCATACAACTACCATCCCTAGCATTCCTCCTATATAGATAGTAAATGATCTCAATCCTAGTGTACCCCTAAGATTGCATAAAGGCATCAAAATGTGATACCATTCCCTGGAGCATGTTTCAAATTATATAAGCTTTTGAGAGTGCATAGCCCTCTTTTACTTATGACAGTCATCCTTGGTCTCCCATCTGTATAACAAGAAGACTCACCACAATCCATAACTGTGATATAGTTTAGAGATAGAGTATATCTATCTAATGGTCTATAAACCCTTATAGGCCTACATAAAACTAACTCAACAAGGGTCTCTAAGTGTCCTATCTATCTATATCTATCTCAGTATTTGCTAGATGTCCAAGCCTTGCATCATGTGGAACATGTCATACAATGTACTCATGTATTGGCCACCTATCCTCTTGAAACATTATTATCCATATCTCAACTATTTGAATGGGTTGCTTATGTATTGCATCCTCATTAAAGATAACATCATGACTGCCTACTACATTATTTAGGTCAAGATCCCACAAGCGATAAACCATTTCACTTCACTCTATTTGGTCAATAAAATGCATTTCTTAGACTTAGAAACAATCTTACTCTAATTGTCCCTAGATATCTACATAAATTCTTCACAACAAAAGGCATATAAGTGATCTTAACTAGGTCTCCTACCAAACCATGACTACTCTATTATATTGCCATTCAATGGCTTAGTAGTGGGAGACTTTTCAATCAAATGCATTGTTGTCTTTACAACTTCAACCCAAAATCCATGAGTGAGGTCAACACCATAGAGCAATCTACAAATCCTTTCCTAAATGTTCTTGTTCATATTCTCAACCATACCATTTGGAGTAGGATCCTTCAAAGTTGTCAACTCTCTCTTGATACCACAACTCATACAAAATTTCCTGAAGGCATGCAAGGTATAATCTCTACCATTAGTACTCCTCAAGCACTTAAGCTTCTTGCCTAATCAATTTTCTGCAAATGCTAAGAACTTTTGAAATACACATCACTTTTCTTATGAAGAGGATAAACCCAAACCTTCATTGTGCCATTATATATAAAACTAACAAAGTACAATGCTCTACCCAATGAAACCATGGGTATTAGCCCATAGAAATCACTATAAAACCAAATGACGACTTTGTGATTTTCTATTCCCGCTACCTCTCTTATACGATATTTTTATTTGCTTTTCAATGAGAGAATGCTCATAAAAACCAAGGTTAAAAAAACTCAAAGGAAGACGTTTCAAACGATGCAAAGTTTTCATTCCATTTTCTAACATATGCTCCAAATAGCAATGCCACAAAAAAACATATGGATGTTTAGTGTGACAACTATAACCTGATCTTTTATACCAAAAACAAAGGATACAAAGCACTAGATTTTGGACCTTTGACCATAAGAAGAGACCCCTTGCCAATCTTCCACACATGATCACCAAAGATCACTATATAACCACAATCATCAAGCTATCTTATACAGATCAAACTTTTTGTCAATTTTGGAACATGACGTACATTTTACAAGATTAAAAAAGAACCACTTGGCAATGGAAAGTGTTTATCCCAAATGCCAAAAATGTTGCATACATATTTGTTTCCAAAACAAACAGACCACCATAAATAGAGAATCACTCCCTATGTTGAGTGGCATGGAATGCTACTCTAGAATCCATAATCCAATTTTGAGACATGCCATTATCAATGGCAACTAATAATGCATCACCGAAAGAGGATACAAACAAAATATCACCATCATCACCACCACTTGCATTGATCTCCTTAGTCTTTATCTTTCTTTTCTCTTTGCCATCATTCTCATTTTCCTTCTCGCCTTTTTGCTTGTTCTTTCATTCAAAGAAATTATTTTTTATGTACCCCTTTTTGTTACAAAATGAGCATGTCACATCTTTTTGTTGTGTGACTTGCTTCTCTCACGGGAGTTTCCCCTTGCCTTTGACCTTCCTCTTACCATAAGTGCATTGGAGCTCGCTCTTTGACCCTACATTGTTATTTCCATTCACCTCCTCAATGAGAAAATTTCTCTCAACATTAGCTCTCATAGGACCACCTATGGGTGTAAGTTACTAGTGGTAGTCCTGAAAATATCCCAACTCTCAAACAAGGTAATAATAAGAACATAGCCTTCATTGAATCATGAAAGATAGTCTTTTGAGACATAAGTTGGCTAAAATTTGCGTTAAATTCAATAAGGTGATTATACATCAAACCTCCCTCCTCCATGCAAAGATCAAGGAGTTTTTTTAGTCAAATGCCCAAGGAATTATGGAAATGAAGCCCGAGAAGATCCTAGATACAAGGGAGAAACCTCTAAGGATCCCAATCCTAGGAGAACACCTAGCATAATGGAAGGATTATCCTAAAGAGGGTGCCACTTGGATCCATGAGGAAACCTTTATGAAAGAATTCTCCTAGTTTCTCTTGAGATGAAGGCATCTCCATTTCTCTAAGGAGGGAAGGATGTAATGTCCGCATTACCTAGTTTTTTTTTAATAGACAATGTGCAAGGATCCTTCAAAGTTGTCAACTCTCTCTCGATACCACAACTCATACAAAATTTCCTAAACGCATGCAAGGTATAATCTCTACCATTAGCACTCCTCAAGCACTTGAGCTTCTTGCCTGATCAATTTTCTGCAAATGCTAAGAACTTTTGAAATACACATCACTTTTCTTATGAAGAGGATAAACCCAAACCTTCATTGTGGCATTATATATAAAACTAACAAAGTACAATGCTCTACCCAATGAAACCATGGGTATTAGCCCATAGAAATCACTGTAAAACCAAATGACGACTTTGTGATTTTCTATTCCCGCTACCTCTCTTATACGATATTTTTGTTTGCTTTCCAAAGAGAGAATGTTCACAAAAACCAAGGTCAAAAAAACTCAAAGTAAGACGTTTCAAACGATGCAAACTTTTCATTCCATTTTCTAACATATGCTCCAAATAGCAATGCCACAAAAAAACATATGGATGTTTAGTGTGACAACTATAACATGATCTTTTTTATACCAAAAACATGCAAAGGATACAAAGCACTAGATTTTGGACCTTTGAGCATAAGAAGAGATCCCTTGCCAATCTTCCACACATGATCACCAAAGATCACTATATAACCACAATCATTAAGCTATCTTATACTGATCAAACTTTTTGTCAATTTTGGAACATGCCGTACATTCTACAAGATTAAAAAAGAACCACTTGGCAATGGAAAGTGTTTATCCCAAATGCCAAAAATGTTGCATACATATTTGTTTCCAAAATAAATAGACCCTCTCTTTCCAGCACCATAAATAGAGAATCACTCCCTATGTTGAGTGGCATGGAATGCTACTCTAGAATCCATAATCCAATTTTGAGACATGCCATTATCAATGGCAACTAATAATGCATCACCGAAAGAGGATACAAACAAAATATCACCATCATCACCACCACTTGCATTGATCTCCTTACTCTTTATCTTTCTTTTCTCTTTGCCATCATTCTCATTTTCCTTCTCACCTTTTTGCTTGTTCTTTCATTCAAAGAAATTATTTTTTATGTACCCCTTTTTGTTACAAAAGGAGCATGTCACATCTTTTTGTTGTGTGACTTGCTTCTCTTACGGGAGTTTCCCCTTGCCTTTGACCTTCCTCTTACCATAAGTGCGTTGGAGCTCTTTGATCCTACATTGTTATTTCCATTCACCTCCTTAATGAGCAAATTTCTCTCAACATTAGCTCTCATAGGATGTTGAGTGTTGAAATGACCTATTTTTTAGGCTGATTTTTGTTGTTTTTGAGAGCTGAATGGTTGATTTTATGAGATGATTGATTGGTTTGGAAGTGGTTTGAGAGTGTTTTGGATAGGTTGAAATGGTTTTACTAAGCTCATGATGTTTATTAGTAGAGATGTGAAGTTCTGTTTTTGATGATCTGATATATTCTGTTTGGTCCTGATAGATTCTGTTGAGCTTCTGTTTTGTTCTGTTTTCTCTCTGTAAGGAAGGATGGAGTATTGATTGATAGGGTTTGAGATTGTTTGAAAGCTTATTGAGTGATTTTTTATGGTTTGTAATGGTTTTGGTATGAGTTATGTGGTTCTGATGCTTTCTGTTGACCTTTTGTAACTCTATGTTGAGCTTCTGTGAGCCTCTGTAGAGCTTCTGTATGCCTCTGTATATGTTCTGTTGGATGAGAGTGTAGCTTGGGAAAGTTTTCTAGCCTTGGAAAGAGGTGAATACAAGTGCAAAAGAGCTAAAATAAGTCAAAGAAGCAGCTGCTGAAGACTCAAGTAAAGACTGGAGTGAAGTGACAGTGGTGAGCTATGAAGAGTCACTGTAGTGGCTCTGGTGCCTCTTCATATCAGACATACCTCTTGGGAGATGTATTTACGACCTAATAAGGATTATTGAGGGTTATTATGAGAGTATTGTAGTGAGGATATGATACACTATTGATGGAGAGAGAGTCAGAGATAGTCAATTCTATGAAAACAGTGCAACTGTATGTGAGAGATTGAGAGAGAAGACTATGAAGACATTGAAGATGAATAATATGTGATTGATTTCCATTCAAAGATGGTGTATTACTTTTTTTTATTTATTCTATTGATGGATTTTGTGAAGATGTTGGAGAATATGGTTGATTCTATCAAATCTGTGGGAGATATCTACTATGATGCTGTGTGAAGAATTGCTATTTTCTTTGTTTTGATGATCAAAAGAATGAAATAAAATCTTGTTGATGTTACAAGATAGATTTTCTTGCAAGAGAATTCTCTTTTCCTTTGTGTTCCTCATGGGGCTCCATGTTTTTGATGCACAGCCGGGGAAACTTGCCATCAACAAGCACCAGAAGAGGCTGAAAATGAAGGAAATGGCATTGCCAAGAAGAGAAGAATTCAATGGATGTTTGTAAAGTTCCTTTTTCCACCGAAGAGTTGGAATTTCTCATAATCAAAGCCACTTTCCATAAGAAGTTCATCCCACAATGGCGAAAACATATCACTATCATGATGATGCTCTATGTGTTGGACAGTTTCCTCTTCCTGTTGAAGTAGCAAAAACTTGCATCTTGGTAGCAAACTGTTTGGGAACAAACTGAAGAGCAGAAACAGAGAGAATGACCATCCATGGAAGATTTGGCATTCATTGAGAAGTTTCCAGACATCATCAAGTGGGAGATTGTGAAGAAGCTTCAGGAGTCTTGGTCTGTGGAGGTTCACAAAAATAAGAAGGAAAAGAGTTAGAATTTGTTCATAGTAGATACTCAACATCAAGATACATGGGATGCTTGGTGTTCTGATAATCTTATGTTTGTTCAATTGGAAACCCAGTAGAAGTTGGTAGACAGAGTGTTCTTTACAACATACACTATTGAAACCATCAAAAGCTGGCATTACTATGATGATGGCACCACCACAATGCTTAGATGTATGCATTTTGACACCTTCAGAACCAAATACCTTCCTCTGTGTAGTGGTATAAAAGCAGAATTCAGAGATGTTGAAAAGGAAGAAGTAGAGGAGATGTTGGCAAGAGAGTCCTCTAGAGACTGAAGCCTTCTGTTATCCCTCTGTGGAGCACTAACAACATAGTGGAGCCAGCCCCCTGATGAATGACGCAATAAAGAGGCAAGCGTTAGAACGAGTCCAGAGGTACGTGAGAAGAGAGAAGGCAAGAATCAAAGCCGAGAACGAGCTCGTAGGAGAAGCCACCTTTGATGCCCTTGTGGAACTCTTTACAGAAGTCCCAATGGCACATCAAGCCATTCCTCCTCTTACTGGAGGTCCACTTCCAAGCCAGATCTGTCCTGGAAATATTGATGACAGGCCAGCAAATGTAGTCCCGTTGCCAATTTTTAAGGGAGAGTACAATGAAAACCCCGATCTTCATGTAGCAAAGTTTATGGTAGCATGTGTGGCTAACAATGCAAGAACCCCTGAGCATTGGTTAGCAATATTCCCTGTCACTTTCAAGGGCGCGGCGTTTCAGTGGTATGAGAGACAAGCAGCAAGAACTTTTGGGACATGGAACGACCTGAAGTTGGCCTTCCTCACTAAATTCAGGTGTGAAGGTTTTGAAGAGCGGATGCAAGAAGAATTTATGAATTTAAGTTAGTCCTCTAGAGAAAGAGTAGAAGCTTATGTCTCACGAATGGAATCCATCCTGAAGAGATGGACTAACCATAATCTAGATGATGGCATTCAGAAGGGAGTGTTTCTCATAGGATTACAACCAGAAGTCCGTAAGTTTGTGGAGCTGCAAAGACCAGCCACACTGCAAGCTGCAACAGAAGGTTCAAGACTGTACAATGAAGTGGAAGCTAGATTGGTGATGAATCTAGGAAGAGGAGTCCTACCTCCTCTGATGCCAGGAATGATGTACCCGCCAAATGCAGTCCCAAAGACAGTCCCCTACCCCTACCAACAGATGCCCCCAGTATCACAGTACAGTGCACCAAATCCACAGTGGCCACAATCAATGCCTCAAATGATGGTTCAACCACAATAACAATGGTCCCAACCAATTTTCCCAATGCCAAATCAGCAGCAATAGTGGAACCCTACCAAGTGGAGCCAACAGCCAACAGTTCAAACAGGAGCTCTGAATCAGAATCAGAACAGAGACCCCTCTGCACCAGCCCAACCTGTTTATGTAGTGATTATAGAGACTCCTCAAAACCCTACTGCCACTACCTCAGGAGGAGAAAGCTTAAAGGATTATTTATCCAACTCAGTTGTAAATATCAAAAAGAAGTTGATGGATGTGATTACAGAGCAGCTACAGACACTGAAAGTGAATACTGCTAGCATATCCTTGCAGGAGCAGGAAGAGATGTGATGCGGTCAAATACTTGGTGTGGTAAGTGTCATCAAGTAGGCCATCTAGCCCATTGAATGTACACGAAAGCCAACAGTCCCTGGAGCTTTCTGTTCCTATTGTTTGCGAAAGAACCATACAGAGGATATTTGCTCTCTGAAGGAGATGCATGATAGAAGAAGGAAGGAAGAAGACGCAAGATTCAACTTGTTGGAATCCAAAATGACAACACAGGATATTGGACTAAAGCCTAGGGAGTTTGGTCCTAATTTCAGACCCAGAAGATTTCCATCCCAAAGTTACAGAGGAAGACAGTCTGGCGGTGGTCAGAGATCATAAGTGGAGTGTTACAGATGCGGAGAAAAGGGACACATTTCACCAAATTGTCCAAATCCCAGAAGGTTAGTGGATTACCAAGTCCTTATGCAGTCGATGCAAAGGAGAAGGCCACACTGCAAAAGACTGTCCAAGCCCAGCCCCAATGAAAGACAGTGCTATTGATAATCTGGCCAAGGCCCAACAGCCTACTTCCAATTTAGTGGAATTGGAAGTTGCTGCCATCACGCGTGCAAAGAAGAAGGAACCACCTATCCAGAAAGAAAATAATCCTCCTGCCAGAACAGTGAAGTTCAATCTTCCACCAGAAGAACAGAAAAAAACAGATCCTTACAGTGCCGTACAGAGCACTACGGTGCCACAGAGAGTCACATAGACAATTCCAGAGATAGGACCAGAGGTCCGAGAGATAGAAGAGGAGGAAGCGCCACAAGTGGAAGAAGAGGTTCCCATGATGTCCCTGTTGGAAGAAAAAAGAAAAATAAAAATGGGTGTTGCCCCATTCCCTAACCGGTTAGAAAAGCCAGTGGATCCTATTAAGGAATACGATCTGGTCAGAGATCTAGATACCTTTAAACCAAACCTCACATTCCGACAACTATTGATGTTGTCTCCCAGTTGCCGAAAAAGGTTCAAAAGTATACTGACAAAAAGACGTGGATTAAGGATTGCTCCCTCAACAGCGAGACAAAGTCCAATAAAGCTCCAGAGCCTGTAAAAGAAGTGGACATGGCTGACGCCTTCCTAGATCCGGGTACCCCAGAGACTAGCGTGTGGATAGAAGGCTGCTTTATTGCAAATGCACTGATTGATGGTGGTTCATCAGTGAACATTATGACGGATGTGACAATGAAGGATCTAGGCCTACAAGGTATGCAACCTACACAATGGCTTATCAGACTGGCAGATCAGAGCAGAATCAAGCCTTTGGGTATTCTCCCATATGTGAAGACTACAGTGGCTGGAAAAGATTATTGGCTAACCTATCTAGTGGTGAAGCCAAACTCTTATGGTACATCCTATCCCCTATTACTGGGCAGACAATGGCTTTTTGAAGCTAGAGCAAGGATGGATTGGTTCAAAGGAACCTTGACCTTGGGTAGAGGACCTAATAAAGTGGTGTTGAAGCTATATGGTGCTCAAAAAGGACATGGATCCACCTCCTTGGAATTATCTTCTGACTCCCCCAATGAGGCTACAGATGGAACATCAGCAGACGAAGATGCTATCAAATAGATCCTTCCCAAGAAAATAGTGGTACGTTCCTTAACAGTGGATACTGTAAGCCAACTCCCAAAAAATGCAAAGCCATTATCAATGGGTGAATACTTCATGCCTGAACCAGGAACGATTTTCGAAATCACTTCTGACAGTGAGATAGAAGCATGGATGTATTGCTCTCCCTATTACATGGCCATAACAGAGGCAGAAGATGAAACAGAGAACCTGTTCTCTTACAGAGCTCCTACAGAGATAGAGACAGAGACAGAGACCGAAGAGGATGGAGATGATATTGAAGAAGAAGGTTATGAAAGCGAGACGGAAGAGTCTATCCCACTTGAAGATGATACATATGAAGAAGAAGTTCCAGAAGCATCAAAAGCAGACGAGCTCATACTGTGGGACAGAATGGCGATGGTACCATTTGGTCTGGTAAATGGATTTTCTCATATGCAAAATCTTTATAAGAAATGGTTAAAGAAGACCAAGCCGTCTTTCAGCAGTGGCTCATGCCGCCCTCACCCACCTTTGCCAAGAAAAGATGATGATGATGATGATGCACCATGCCAACAAGCACCAGTCTCACGATTCCAATAGGCATCAGAGGGTCCCTGTTATGTGATGTTCCTGGACGCATCATCAGAAGATGAGTCTTCAAGCCAAGAGGTAACTAATCGTGAAACCAAACCCGAAATGGCTCTAATCCCATTTCAACATCTAAAGGAGCAACCTAAGTCTCCACCAAAAGAAGAAGTTGGTTCTAGTGGGACATCAGAAGAGGACACCACCCCCTTGAAGGAGTCGGATCTATACCCAGAAGCTGTCCATGGGACCTTCATCCATGAAGTAGAAGGTGAAAGGCAGTTAACTTTTGTGGATGCAGATGGCACTGAATGCCATTTGAAAGTGGGTAGAAGCCTACCAAAAGAGGAGTTGTGAACTTTGTACAACTTGTTGAAAGAGAATTTGGACGTGTTTGCGTGGTCCTACAAAGACCTAAAGGGGATTGATCCCACAATATGTCAGCATCATATTGACTTGAAGCCTGATGCCAAGCCAGTATGGCAACGACAGAGGTGAATGAATCCAAATTATTTCACATTGGTGAAAGTAGAGCTGCTGAAGCTTCTGGAAGCTGAGTTCATCTATCTAGTGGTTGGAAAATAGTGAATGGGTCTCACCCATCATGGTTGTACCCAAGAAGAACAGCAAGCTTCGTATATGTGTGGATTTCTGCAAGTTGAATTCCAAGACGAAGAAGGATCACTTCCCTATCCCTTTCACAGACCAACTATTGGACACAGTGGCAGGACATGAGCTTTATTCCCTTCTGGATGGATTCAGCGGATATAACCAAGTGCAGATAGCAAAGAAAGATCAGTCTAAGACAACCTTCACCACAGAATGGGGGACCTACGGTTACTGAGTAATGCCGTTTGGCCTCTGCAATGCCCCTGCTACCTTCTAGTGAGTGATGATAGCCACATTTCAAAATCATCTGCACAACTTTATTGAGGTATATTTGGATGACTTCTATGTCTATAGTTTGATCCGTGAACACTGGGGACATTTGGAACAATGCTTTGGAGTATGGGATTTCCCTCAACTCGACAAATGCATCTTTGGGATCTCTTTTGGAGTTCTGTTGGGCCACATTGTCTCTGCACAAGGGATATCAACAAATCCTGCAAAGATCGAAAAGATTGCAGCTCTGACAGCACCCACCAACCTCAAACAGTTGAGGGGATTCCTAGGCCATGTGGGTTACTACAGAAGGTTCATAGCTCATTTTGCAACAAAGGCAACCTCCTTGCACAAGCTTCTGAGGAAAGATGCAGAGTTTATTTGGACGGAAGAATGTGACAAAGCCTTCAACACTCTGAAGCAGTGTCTGATTGAGGCACCCATTCTGCAGCCTCCTGATTGGACGAAGGAGTTTCATGTACACACTGATGCATCAGTTGAAGGGCTAGGTGATGTCTTATGTCAAAAGGGACCCTCGAAATTAGATCAACCCATCTATTACGCAAGCTGAAAAGTCACTGATAGGAAACAGAACTATATAGTGACAGAGCTTGAGTGCTTGGCAATGGTGTTTGCCTTAGAGAAGTTTCCCCACTACCTACTGTCTACCCACTTTAAATTTTTTGTGGATCATGAGGCCCTATCCTTCTTGATGAACAAAGCAAACGTGAAAGGACGAATGATGAGATGGCTTCTTCTATTCCAGGAGTTCGACTTTGAGGTAATTACCAAACCTGGTCGTATCCATGTTCTGGCTGATCATTTGTCGTGTATCCCACAGACTGCAGGCGAGGAGCAGGATGATCCGGACCTCCCTGATGCTTCCCTATTCCTGGTAGAAACTGTAACCCCCTGGTATGCAGACATTGTCAATCTGCAGGCAATCCAACAGTACCCTCTTGGCATTTCTAGTCGGGAAAGGAAGAAGCTTATGTTAGAATCGGCCCCCTATACCCTGTTAGGTGGTGCACTGTACAAGAAAGGCAAAGATGAAGTGCTCAAAAGATATGTTGCAGGAGATGAGATTGGGATTGTTCTGAAGGCTTGCCATGACGAGCCATGTGGAGGCCACTTTGCAGGAGAAGCCACAGCCCGGAAGACGCTGCTAGTAGGACACTGGTGGCCGACCATCCATAAGGATGCCTATGATTACTGTAAGCGATGTGATACTTGTCAGAGAATGGGAAAACCTACCAAGACCAGTACCATGCCACTGCAACCTATTCTTCCTTTGAAGCCGTTTGAGAAGTGGGACATCGACTTTGTCGGCCCAATCGATCCATCCACTAGAAGGAAACAGAACAGATACATCTCGGTATGTACGGATTATGTCACAAAGTGGTATGAAGCTAAAGCCCTAAAGCGGGATGATGGTAACAGCATGGCCCTGTTCATGTATGCGAATATCATCACCCATTTTGGCAGTCCCCTAGAGCTGGTAAGTGACAGAGGCACTCATTTCATTAATAAAGTCATGGAAGAGTTGACAGAGTTGTATAAGATCCGCCATCGCAAGTCCACTCCTTATTACCCCAGAGCCAACGGCCAAGTCGAAGTCACGAATCGCATCCTCTGGTCGATTCTGATAAGAACAATTGCCGCACATCGTCATGATTGGGATGATCGACTTACAGAGGCCCTCTGGGCGTACAGAACCTCCCATAAAGTAGCAACAGGACAGACACCCTTCCAGCTGGTGTATGGTACAAAAGTTGTTTTCCCTGTTGAACTAGAATTGCCCTCTTTGCGAGTGGCTATCAAAGAGCATTTGGGAGATGATGATTCACTGCAACGCCATCTCCTGCACCTAGAATGTTTGGACGAAACTCGCAAGATGGCTCTACAGTGCATGGAAGCCACGCAAGCTCGACGTAAGGCTTACCATGACAACTTCATCAAGCACAAGGAGTTCAAAGAAGGTGATTTGGTCCTAGCCTATGATTCACGATTTGGCAAGTTTTCTGGCAAGCTTCAACAGCGGTGGATGGGCCCATATAAGGTACTTGCTGTCAACCTTAATGGCTCTGTCCAAGTACAGACCGTTGATGCCTCTGATGATCCCTTACTGATCAATGGATATCGCCTAAAAAAGTACTTCCCTCCTTGGGGATCTTGACAATCACGGTCACCTGATCCTTTCCCCTGTTGGCATGGGACTATAACTCTTATGATGCTACTTCTGACAGCCGTTCTTCAGCCATTCCTGATGAGGTGGACGCAACCCTCTGTCCCCTCAGCCCCCCCTTCCAGCCCTGATCTCTTATCCTCTATTTTCCACGAGCGGCAGTTGGTGAGGTTGGTCTGACAAATGAAATTTCCACCATTCCCTTGCTTAATTCAAAACAAAAAAAGAAAAAAATATATACATATCGGTCATGGGAGAAAAGGACTTCGGTCCCTATCATGTCGACCTATTCTTCGAGAAAAGGTAGAGACACCCTCGGGAATAGGGAAAAAAAAGAAAAAAGAAGAAGAGAGAAAAAAAAAAACAAAGAGAGAAAACAAAAAACTATTATGGGAGAAAATGAAGCAATTCCCTGTCATAGTAGGTCTCGTTCCAAGAAAAGGTGGTCAACACCCTTGGGCGGAAAGCTGGTTGTGGAAAAGGTGGCAACAGCCAGTAGTCTAGAAAGTAGATTCATCAATTGACATCCCCATGATCCAGTTCCGAAGCTGCCTCCCTTGGTACGCTGTGTTTTGTGCCTTTCTGCAGAGCGTTTGACAGTCCTCTAGACGCCATGTCCTATGTAACACAATGTTTGATCTGATGGCTACCTCCCTAGGTGGCAACAACTGACGACACAATCTTCATCGACAAGCAATCGAGTGACGCGAGCTTTCATCCTAACCGGATGGGGAAGTGAGTATGGTTGCCCTCTATGACTATCAACAGAGAGTGAGACAGAGGGTGGGGTGAGTGACCAGCCTTTTCCTTTCAAATCAAATGAGAAGTGAGAAGTGTGAATGAAGTGTTACATGTACGGGATGGGCCTCTCAATGCACAAAGCACGCTCTGTTTCTGTGTAATGCACCATAAGACTCCCTGGCCTTCCTTCTTGCACCGTATGCTGGCACAGGGCACGATGCACAGTTGCACCATCAAATGCGCACAAGGGATACAACCTGTGCACAAGTGACAGTGAGGATTACATCAATGGGTTTCAGGACATGGTTGCCCTCTGTATCTTTCAACAGAGCGTGAGACAGAGGGTGGGTTGAGTGTGACTGGAGTTTCTTCGATCAATTACCGAGAGGTGAGATTGAGGGACGTTACGACCTTTGGCGCAAGGTATGTTCTCTTTTCCCTATGCACCCATGGGGTGGGTTTCTGCCATCATCACAGGACACGTCATCCTGTTCTGTACACTACACTGTAAGGCTCCCTTGCCTTCCTCCTTGCACCTATGCCAGACGGGTTGGACGCACTGATGCACCATCAACTGTGCACCCTGGCATACTCCCTCTGTACCATTCCCTTGTCGATTCCTAAACCGGGTGTGCGCATGGGCTTCATCATTATTCACTTGAGTGATGTCAGTAATGGGGCGAGTGACAGTTCTTTCATTCCATTTGAGTGATTATGAGTTGAGTGTAATATCCCTCGCCATCAATGAATTTCCTGCGATTCCTTCAATCAGCTACATCCCTGGGTGCTGTCGCATGATCCCTGGCATGAAGGACGTGTGCTGGAGCGAACCTTGGTACCCCCTGCAGCAGCCGATAACAACACAGGACGTGTCATTGACAATTAACCTCGATTCTCTACAACACAGGCCAAGTTTTTCTAACCCTATACCTTGTGTTGTCAGTGACGTTCATGTTTTAAGTGTGGGGACGTTCGGGGTTGGTATGTCGTGTGGTATTAGGTCCCTGTTGCTCGGTCAACCCTATCCGTTAAGGTTTTAAGTATGGGGACGCGTCCCTGCGCGTCTACCTTGCATACCGCCCTACATATGCCTCACTTTGATCATGCATGTATGCCATGAATTTATTTTACCTTCCTGGGGTCCCTTCCCCACCCATCCATCTCCTGTCACCCCTCCCTTGGGGCTGTTCCTCCATCTCTCTTTTTCCCTTATTTTGCTGTGTTTCTATGTGAACGCATCCTACATTTAGCGGACTTCCAATCTGACTTTATAAACCTGTTTGTCCCTTTGAACCGTCCAATTTTCCTTTTTACCCACCCCTGTTCCGATGCACGGTTTTTGAGTTATTAATTTTTGATGGATTTTGCATACATTGGTCAGTTTTCCATGTAAACGCGCTTTTCTTGTTTCGGAACCGTGATTTGTGTAAGGTTCTCAAGCTTATTCTATTAAGAAAAAATTAGATATTTTGGCTATATTTTAGCACTTTGTTGCTCTTGTTGAGAACTAATCTAGAAATAGGTTGAAATGCCTAAGGTTTAACAACGGGGTGGATATATTTCTAAGGCCTGTGAGCGGTTTTATGATGAACAAGGAATTAAGTATCAATTGACCATCCCATACATTCCACTCTAAAATGGCATTGCAAAGCATATGAACAAGACTATTCAAGAAAGAGTCCATAGTATGCTTAGTGAGGCAAACTTACCCTAGTACGTTTGGGCTAAGGCAATTAATACTATCATGAATCTCATTAATCTATCTCTATGTACTGCTTTTGTTTGTTGCCTTTGCAGAGGAGGCATTTTGCTATGTTTACAGGTCAAGTGTAACAAGTTGGATCTGAAGCCTATCAAATGCATCTTTCTTGGATATAGTGATGTAGGTGAGATGGGTTATTCCCTTTGGGATCTATAGGCTTGGAAGTTTATTAGTAGCCATGATGTTGTGTTTCATGAAGAGAGGATGCATAAGAAACTTGAGCAAGTAGTTGAGGTAGGTAGGATGGTCTTTCAAGAGGAGCCTCCTATTGTAGTATAGCAAATTAGATAGCTTACAATTGATGATGCAGTGGCCCGCGATTCACCCATTGAACAAGATCATGGTGTTAGATAGATAGGACATGTCTTACAAGTCCCACTATCTACTTTGAGGTGCTTTGTTAGAGCTGCACATTCTCTTGATTGCTATGAGTCTATGGATTATGTCATAGTGATAGACTCTATACTGATCCACTTATATATGAGGAGGCTATGCTTAGAGGTGATTCTCATTCTTGGGAGAGGTCTATGTAGTTTGAGTTTGATTTGTTGTAGAAGAATTTACATGGGGCTTAATTTCCTTACACATGATGGAAAAGTTGTATTGCTATGCAAATGGGTGTATAAGCTGAAGAGTTCCCTTGGTCACCCTACGCTAGCATATAAGGCTAGGTTGATTACAAATGGTTTTATATAGAAGCATGGTGTTGAATTTGATAAAATATTTTCTTCTTAGTCAAGATAACTACCCCCTACGATTGGTCTTAGCCTTGATTACTTACTTGGATTTGGATATTTATCAAATGGATGTGAAGATGATTTTTTAACATGAAGATTTGCATGACGAGATTTATATGAAGCAGCCTAAGGGCTTTGTGAAGAAAGGTGAGGAATATCTAATGTGCAAATTGAAAAACGGTCTTTATGGGCTTAAGTAGGCACCTAGGGACAGGTACAAAAAAATTAATGCTTGTATACATTTGTAGTAGGGATTTTCTTACAATGATATAGATGCGTGTTTATATAAAAGAAGGCCCATGATGGTAGCCTTACCACCTTTGTGCTTTATGTTGATAATATGATTATAGTTGGGAGTGCTCGTGTTGAATTGGATGCATTAAAGACTTAGCTCAAGAAGAGCTTTGAGATTAAGGACATGGGATAGGCCTCACACATAGTTGGTATGTATATGATACATATTTGTTGATGCTAGGAGGCATATTCCATGATGGATTTCGTGATTATATTTATTTGTCGAGGCTCGTACACAAGGTGGATTCCTTGTGCGAGAAGTTGACGGGGACGTCTATCCTTTTCAAGTATCAAATTAATTTAATGTGCACGTGGGTGATTTCATAACGGGCGATTTCGTAAAATATATATTAAATTAATGGATGTTTACGAGTTTAGAGTGCGCACTCAAGTTAAATTAAGGTCATGAAAGAGTTTCAACCTATTTAGTTATTTTGTAGCTGAAGATTGCTAGGTATTCACTTTTGTTAGGTTTTAATTAATTATTTTCTAACAATTGTGACTGCTTCAATTAATGTGTAGAGCAAGCAATGGTGGCGTTGGGTAGCACCGGGCGATGACGTGAATCCTAATGCCTAGAAGAATTACTATCTTTTATGGAGCATGTCTTATCACTAGAAGACATGGTGCCAATATTTATTTAAGCACGCTTATTTATTAAAGCTCTTGACAAAACATTTATTATCTTGCATGTGGAAATGTGCTTGATTAAATATTTTATTATTTGATATTTGTATTTTGGCACAACTTTTGAACGCCCAAACGTCTTACTCTATATTTGGGCAAACACAAAAGAAAAAGCATGCTATTTGTAAAGTGAACTATTTTTTAGCTTAAAGATAAATAAATCTATAAATACATGCCTTGTGAAATGCTCACACAAAGCATGGGCAGAGATTGCACCCGATTTGTCTTTTTATCTTATGTCGTGCAAATTTTCTTTTACTATTATGAAGATTTGTAGAGTTCTTTTTTCTTGGGGACCTTTCGACATTCATTACATGTGCATATAATATCCTATCTCTGCTCACCAATTGCTCCAAGGGACTTCTCTACCTATCTCAAAAAAACTACGTACAAAAAGTACTTGAGTTATTTCATATGCAACATTATAAGCCTATTGGCTATCTTTTACCTTCTCATGTGAAGATTAGTCAGGAAAATTATCCGTAGTCAGATGATGAGAGGGCCAAGATAGCCAAGATTCCATATGTATCCATAGTGAGTGGTTTGATGTATGTTATGATAGCCAACCACTCATCATAATATATCATATTTAGTGGGAGTTGTAGCACATTATATAGCTATACTTGGAAAGTAACATTGGGATGCTATGAAGGGTATCATGAGATAACTGAAAGACACAACATATATGTGCATTTGTGGAGGTGATAGAAGGCAAGTCCATTGAGCTTGTTAATATTTCTATGGATACAAATACTATATATTTGCTTGCTAAGAGTCACCCATTGGAGCGATATGCCTTTCTTAGGATGTTTATGGGCTTAGGATGAGATGATGTGATGATGTCTTTCCTCACCCTATTGGACTCTATATACATGTTATATCTTTTTTTTTCTTTTACTTCTCACTTAAGAACATTCACCTTTAAGTGGAAGGTTATTAGAAGTAAAAGTGCATATGCCTAGCCTCCCATATTTACTCATTGTACAATGTACTACATATCTATACCTTGAAAGTGCCCATTATTATGATTTTATTTTTATTATTTTTATTATTTAAATTATTATTGAATAAGGAAAGGTTGATCACACATTGTGATTGTTGGAGTTTCCACATATACTCTCTCTCTCTCTCTCTCTCTCTCTCTCTCTCTCTCTCATTCTCTTGATCCATCCACTATAGCTCTTACTTTTGCGCTTGTGTGCTTCCACTCGAGCTCTACCTTTCAAAAAGTAAATTAGCCCATAGTCATAAATCTTTATAATGAATAGTGTGGCATGAACCGAATGAGCATAAGGAGTCTCCCATTGACTCAAGACCCATATGTTGTAATATAAATACAAATGGCTCCCACTAGAAGTGAATCCAAAATACCAAGAGCACAAAAAAGCTCATTATATCAAGCATATAATATCTCGAAAGCCCAAACATAACAATGATATATATGGAAGCATATACATTAAATATGTCTTTAACCTACAAGTGAAGAATCATTGAAGCAAATGGCTAACATCCAAATACATCAAACAAAGCTAAAATATAAGCTTCAAGTTACCAAAGACATCAATGTTGAGTATTAACATAAGCATATGGAAGACCCAAATAGCATATATATATAAATATAATACATAAAGCTTTGTAACTTGTAAGCTTGTTGTTAAACCAAAATTGTGCTATTTTGTGTTAAAATAAAGAGCTAAAAACTGCATATAATCAACTTTATGAGTACTCAAATCTATAGTTCTTGTTACACTCTTTATTTTTGGCTATAAAACACCTCAATCTAATATTGTATGTAAAAGTTATAGCTAAAATATAAAAGTACTATCAAGTTGCAATAGCTATCCCTCCATGACTTCTATAACATGCTCTATATCCACTCAAAATGGATAGAATACTTGCTTCTTAGCTTAATAGATACTTAGCTTAGAACAAGTCTTGAAGATAGGAAGCCAATACATACCTCAAATGGATTGAAATGGGGTTGCTATGAAAGCTGTAAGTCAAGCTCTCTTCCTAGATTGAATGCAATCTTGGTGAAGCTTCTCAAATACCCCCTCTAATACGAGTTGGAAGGTGGAGTAAGAGTGAAAGCACAAGTGGAAGAAAGAAAAAAGCAAGAGTTATGGAGATTCAAGCAAAGAAGAGAGAGATTGGTGTATGGAAACTCCAACAATCATAATGTGTAACCTACATTCTCTCTTATTTTATTATCATAACAAGAATAAAAAATAAAGTGATAGTGATGGACAGCCATGACTTGTAGTATATAGGTGTGCAAGTGGTAAGAGTATCTGACCAACATCTAGGATGGAAGGTTTAGTACAGAAGGTTCTCTCCTATGGCAACATCCAACCAGGGAGCTTTAGTTTTAAAAAATAGTTAAATGCATAGTTGGCCCTAAGATGGAGGAGAAATTTGTACTAGTGTGATGGGGCGAGCATCAGAAGCTTGAGAAAATATGGGCTAGATATTGCTCTTTTAGAAAAGAGGGTAGATTTTGTACTTAGCTTTATGAGCTACATATATAAATTATTTAGAAAAGATTGCCTTCACTATTTTCATATTATGCCTCATTGAAGACATCAAATGAATCCCATATAAAGGTTAACTAAGAAAGTCTTTTTAAATGTCAAAAAATGTGGTAGCATGCATTGTTTAGATAACTAAAGCAAATCACATTTCAATTGGGAAATGGGCAATCATCTATCCTCGATGGAAGTGGTATGGACCAAATGAGTTAGGTGCTTTCCTAAAAAGAAAAAATTAGGATAAAAGCTAAATCATTGACATTCCCTAAGGTTCAATCTCGACCATGTACCATTTTAGGGAAATGGAGATGAGATTTTTCCTCACAAGTAGAGGGGTCGAGTCTAACTCCCCCTTGTCTTTCATTCACTATGAACCAAGTGTAGAAACCAGTCGATCCTTGGCTTCAATTGATTGCTAAGTAATCATTGAGGTCGAGTGTTGGAATGATGTTAGAGACTATTAGGTCTTTTAGGAATCTCATGTTGGTTCTCATGGGTGAGACATAGGCTTCTCTATAAGGTAAACCTAGGGCTACTCAATTAGACCAAAGTCTAATCATTTGAGTGGAGACCCTCAATCACTACTAAAAACATCACCCCTTGAATCAAGTGGCAGGTACATTATAACTTACAATCACGAGACTTACAATGTGATTGCCCACAAGACTCAGACTTGCCCCTCTTGGGTTGTGAGTCTCTACCACAAGTATTATTCCCATTTTCATGATTTCTACATGTCACTATAAGTGCATGAGAAGTACAAGCTACATTAATATTCTTCAGTTCACTTCTTGTAAATAAGGTACTCTCTATATCATTGCATTTAAAGCTATCTTTAAGAGGATTAACACTCATAGTAGTACGGAATGTATCCCATGATACTAGTAGTGTGATAATAATAAGTAAGAACAAAGACTTTATATTATCCTCAAAATGAATGTCGTGCAAGATAAGATAGTTGAAAATAGAGTGAAACTCATTCAAATGAGTGGACATAGGGTTATCCTACTTTATGCAAAGATCCACAAGTTTTTTCAACTAATACAACTAAGATGCATAACTTTGTTTTTCATAGAGATCATATATCTTATTTCATCCCAACCATTTTTATCATAGATTTCTAGCTTTATATCATTGGATTTCAATGGCAGAATTTACTTTTTTAATGCCAATACATCTTTTAATATTGGAAGTTATTACCATCTAACGTTTTGATGTTGAAAATAGTATTGTCTTTGGATGCACTTGAAGTACTTTCCATTATGTCTTCAAACAAATGACTGAAAACTACGAGAGTATGGGTTGCTACAATCATAGTAAAATATCCCCAAAACTGAGCCAAAAGTGAGGATAAGAAGTGGAAAACTACAAAGTATATACTTGTCCATAAGTACTAGGTGCTAGACTACCCAAACAAGGCATTTTCTCTCAAAGAAATTGCTCATAAATAGTTTTCAGCATTGCTATCCATAAAGTTACAATAAATAGCCATAGATCTCTAGGCAGATGACCAAAGGGATAAGCTCCCACTACTAGAAATATCCAAGTAGCAATCAAGATATATAAAATGCAACTAGCAATGTAGCAACCAAGTACTAAGAACTATCAAAATATATAGGGTGTCAAATACATAGATGCATAGAACAATGTGTATTAAACGTGTATCTACCACTAACAATCCATTGACAACGATACATACAAGGTATCCAAGCTAAAAAGTATTAAGGGTAAAGGCACCTATGCCTAGCCACCACATTTACTCATTATACATTGTATATGCATACCTATACACTATAGGCATATGCATTGTATATGCATACCTATACACTATAGGTCGTGGACGCCCATCACTATCACTTCATTCTTTATTCTTTGAGTGATTATTGAATATGGGAAGGTCAATCACACACTGTAACTATTAGAGTTTCCACATATGCTCTCTCTCTCTCTCTCTCTCTCTCTCTCTCTCTTATTTTTCTTTTTCCATCTACCATAGCCCTGCTTTTACTTGTGTGCTTCCACTCGGGCTCTATCTTTCAATTGGTATCAGAGCTTGGACTCAAGGAGCTTCACTGATCATTTGCTTCAACCCGTGAAGAAGCTTTAGCTTAAGGTTTTATGGTAGTCATTATTTGTTCCTCTAAGGTATGTATTGATTCTTCCTTTCTCTCAGCTTGTTCTAGCTTGCTCCCAATTGTAGTGCTTAACTAAGCCTTGTTAAGTACTTATTAAGCTAAAAAGCAGCGATTCTATTCATTTTGTGTGGATACAGGGCATGCTGTAGAAGTTGTGGATAGTTATGGCAACTTGATAGCACTCTTGTATTTAGGCCATAACTTTTGTCATGATATCACATTCAAGTATTCTATAGCTAAAAATAAAGAGCACGACAAGAATTATAGATTTTAGCACTCATAGAGTTGGGCCTATGTAGTTTTTAGTTCTCTACTTTACACAAAATAGAATAATTTTGGTTTGGACAACAAGCATTTGATTAGTTTATGCTCTATTGATGCCTATGGAGAATGTCAAAAATGCTCAAAAGATACATTGATGCTCTAAGAAAGGATTTTGGGATAATTATAGCTTGGTTAGCTTAGTCATTGAAGTATTTATTGATGTAATAATAGTCGAGGTAGTAAGCATACAACAATGAGCTTTATGCTTTGAATGCCTATTATACCTACATGGTATTTTGGGTATGCTACATTTCTAGGGTGATGTCTAGCATTGATCTATGAGCTCAAATATGGTTATGACATGCTTTGACACTTGGATTTGAGCTACATTTAATGTATTTGGGATTTGGTTAGATGCTTTAAGCTTCCATGCTTAGTCACTTATAAGTAATAAAGCTTCATTTGGACACTTATGCTCCCAGATGTATTTGTGATGTGCTTGGGCTTCCTAGATGCTTTGATATATATGTCTTGAGCTTTGCTTGCTCAATTTGAATTGTGTATTCACTTCCAATGAGAGATACTTGCACTTACTTTACATAGCTTTGAGATAATGGGTCTCTTGGCTCAATACATGCTCTCTTGTATGCTATTGGATGCAATTACCTCTACTTGTGGGGTGATTTGATTTGTATGCTTTGGACACTGGCACTTGCCTTTGTCAACAATTTGTGAGTGATGTATACATGCATATTAGTTATGTAATGAACACCATTTTTCTTTGCTTAGCCAGTTGTGCATTTAATTAATTTTCATAGTTAATCTTGAGATCTTCTATATGCATGATGTATATGCTTATTGGATGTATGGTTTATTGACACTTTGAGTTTGTGATAGTCTTTTATACCCGTGGTTTATACTAAATTAAGTTGCTAAGAAGATACAAAGTCAACTAGTTAGACTTCTCATGATTATAATGAGTCCATAGCACATGTAGTAATTAACTATGATCTTGTATACTTTCCAACTAAATCACAATAAAGTATATTCACTACAAGGATTTGAGCTAATAGCGACACCGATTAGCAACGGCGGATAGTGGTGTCGCTAATAGCGTCGCTATTTGTGTCGCTACGCAAATAGCAACGCTCCACAGGGAAAAAAAGCAGCCGAAACCGAGCACGGTTTTCATTTCGCATTTGCGGCTTGTGAGTTTTGAGAGCGAGAACGAGGGAGAGAGCGACCGTCGTGAGGGAAGGAGAGGAAGAAGACTTGCCGCCGCCACCATTGTTCGCGAAGGAGAGGATGAGCCTTCATCGCAAAGAGGAGCCGCCCCACACTCGCCATATCTCATGGATGAGTCTCCCTCTCTCTTTCTTTTGCTTGTTTAAGGTTTAAATCACTTTCTCTTTTGCTTGTTTAGGAGAGAAAATGAGAGAGAAAGAGAGAGAGAGAGGGAGAGAGAGAGAGAGAAAGAGAAAGAGAGGGAGAGGGAGAGGGAGAGGGAGGGAGAGTGCATTCTCTCTCTCCCTCTCCCTTTTGCTTGTTTAATGTTTAAATCACTTTATTTTTTGCTTGTTTAGGAAATGAGAGAGAAAAAGAGGGAGAGAAAGAGAGGGAGAGGGAGAGGAAGGGGAAGGAAATGAGAGAGGGAGAGGGAGAGGGAGAGGGAGAGAGAGTGCATTCTCTCTCTCCCTCTCCCTTTTGCTTTTGGAGAGTGTTAAGATATATTGTGAGAGGGAGAGGAAATACGAGAGAAAGAGAAAGAGAGGGAGGGAGAGGGAGAGAAAGAGAAAGATAACATATATTGGAATGATAACATATCCATGATTATGGTAATGGTATCCACTTTACTTTTTTTATGGGTACCATTACATCGACTCCTTAAGAGGGCAAAAAATTAGTCATACCGTTTATAAAGTCTAATTAGGAGATTTAAGATGCACGATAATAGACTTATCGATAATGGTATGCAATGTGCTTTGCCATGGGTGGCGCCACGTACATTGGTGACTCTTTAAGATGGCTAAAAATTGGTCATGTCCTTCATAATGTCCAAGTAGGGAATCTAATTGTGATATGCATAATTCATTGTTTTTGTATTAACTTTATAGGCATAACAAATTAGAAATCATGCCAACTAGTCAATGGAAGGACTAAAAGAAAATGATACCCTAGCTAATGGTCATTACGGTACTTCATCAAAATGAACCCAAAAGTATTGTTATAGAAGAATCCCTTAAATTGAGTACATGATATTTTCTCTCTCGTCTTATGACTATGAGTAGAATTGATTGAAATAAATTTTATTACTATAGTTGATAAATTTCATGGATGGCATTAATTTTAATACGCGATCCTAGGACAAAAAAACCACATTTCTAAGATGCTTTTTGTTGAGACTGATTTATTATTAGACTAAGAGATCCTCAATGATGCTCATAAATGGATTACTTATACTCAAAGCCCTCTAGTGCAGTTTTTTACAATGACGAATAATTATCTACCGGGACAAACAAATCCTTGAGCATGATACAAGGCCGAGATATAACATCAATAAATCTCTCAACTACTATGTACAATGCAAGATTTATGGTCAACTTGCAACTTGACGTACATCTCCATAAAGCTATCCATTTAAGCCTCATTTGCTGTAATGTAGATAAGATGGAAAACGAAGAAGGTCTTATTGTCCAAGATCACGAGACGTATCTTAATCAGCGTGTCCCATGTCCTTACTCTCAATGCAAGTTGGCAATTAGACGAAAACGCCGATTGTCTATAGAACACGTACGACAATTTGGCGAGTTTCAATCTGAGATCATTGATCATGCGATTGCGGATTTTCAGCAAACGATAATTTGAAGTTAATATTAATCATGCATTGTACTCGTAAGCTAATTGAAAACCATACACAATAAGATTGGGTCATGTTGGTAAATTTTCTATCCAGGGGGTGATGTCTCAACCCAAGGGGGAGTGCACCCTTTGCGGCAAATTAGAAGAGTTCGTGGACGTGTGATGGATGGATTGTAGGAGCCAATCCACCACTCGCAAGGCCCATCTATACCGTCAATGTCAGAGGAGACAGACAACTTTCCCGACCTACCTATAATCTTGGAGCCTGAGATGGAGACAATGATCGATGCATTGATTCCTATGGATGTTGAGACATCTGACCCACTTAGAGAGGAAGCATTCATACCATTATATGATGGGTGCCGAGTATCTCGGTTGAAGACATTGCTTGCACTCTTAAGTGTGCAAGCAAAATACGGTTGGAGCGATACGAGTGTGATCGAGTTATTCAGGTACCTTGCATATAGGCTTCATTGATTTTTTTTAAATAGTATTATTACAAACATTTGTGCTTTTTCAAGGTGTTTTATGATTTTTTTCAGGTTATTGAAATATCATATATTACCACCTATAAATACCATACATGAGTCTTGTGGTGATGATGCACGACATGTTTTACGGAAGCTTGGCATGGACTACAATAACATCCATGCATGTATCGACGACTGCATACTGTTTCGAGATGAATATAAGACTATGGAGACATGTCCAAAGTGTGGTGCTCATAGGTATCAACAGGACTTGCAAGGGCAAACCATCCCTCAAAAAGTTCTCAGACACTTTTCGCTCATCCCCCGCATAAACCTCATGTTTCGCACATCCGACATGGCAAGCTTGACAACGTGGCATGTGCAGAATAGGTCCACGGATGGAGTTCAACGAATATTAGCGGATTCGCGCGCATGAAGCCACATTAACTCTACCTTCCCAGGCTTTGCGCGAGAGCCAAGGAATCTTCAACTCGGTCTCGCCATGGACGGTGTGAACCCATTCCGTCTGCGCTTGACTTCTTACAGTGTGTGGCCTATAGTGCTTGTCAACTACAACATCCCTCCATGGCTTTCTACGAAGAAAGGACATCTCATCCTTAGCTTGCTCGTCCCGGGCTGCTACAAAGTAAAAAATATGGACGTGTATCTTCGTCCATTAGTCGATGAGCTTAAGATTTTGTGGGAGGAGGGGGTCACTGTGCAAGTTATGAGCAGGCGCGATGGTTGGCGGTCAGCCAACATTCGAGCCATTATCATGTGGACGATGCATGACTTTCCGGGATTGGGAGAGTGCTCAGGTGAGCAGACCTCCGTTCTCGCTGGTAATATCTATATTTTATCTCATTCAATCAAGTATTCACTAGGTTGTGGCTCGCCTTATAGGTCTGGTTACCTCAGGTTATCATCCATGTCCATTGTGTGGGCCACAGTTTGACTCCCGAAGATCACGAACCATGAAGAAGATGGTATATCAAGGATACGCCGCTTTCTTGTCGGAGGATCATGAACTCAGGGAAGGTTTTCTTGGACGACCTTCAACACGTATGAACGCCGCAAGCTGGTACGAGCTGAAAATGGTAAATCCAGAATCACATCCAAATGGAATGCGACGGTTCTCAGTTTTCTACGAGTTGCCATATTGGACCCACTTATAGGTCAACCACTTGTTGGATCCCATGCATATTTTCAAGAATGTGGGTAGCTTGCTATGGGACCACATCACAGGAAAGAGAGACACTATAGGGTCACAAATGGATTTGAAGGAGGTAGATAAGATAGAGGCGCTTTGGCCGTAGTCGAGTGCTGAAGGGGGAGTGCAGCTTCCTCGTGCTCCTTGGGTTTTGTCCACCAAAGAAGAGCGCATTGTGAAGCAAGTAATCAAGTCTATCCGCACTTCGACGGGTATGATGCGTTCTCTCAAGTTCGCATTTTCTAAAGATGACCAATTGTCGAGGCTAAAATCCCATGATTGGCATAAGATATGTCAAGTTTGTGAACAGAATGGATTGTAATTAGCGTGGGTATTTTGTAATTTGAAAAGTGGCCATTATTCATAATGCTTTCTCATTTGTGGCAGTTCGTCCTACCAATCGTGATTGCAGGATGCCTTACTCTAGAAATTCGCGGGGCCATTTACAAATTGTCGACTTTGGTGCAATGGATCTCACAGAAAGAGATTAAGACGTCCTCTATTGAATCCACGAGGCAGGGAGTAGTGGAGATGGTCTGTCTCTTTGAGAAATACTTGCCCACTAGCATACTCACGATACAAGTCCACCTTCTTGTGCATCTTGTGGACGAAGTGGAGATTGCTGGACCTGTCCATATGCAATGGATATTCTTCTTGGAGCGCTTCATGAAAACCCTGAAAGGCTTTGTGCGACAATGAGCTCGGTGAGAAGGTAGCATGGCGGAAGGTTGGTTGGTGTCAGAGACATTAGTGCATATCTCACAATGGCTACCAACGGTGAAACCAGACAATGAAATGCTATGGACGCTAAAGGACGATGATAGACTGACTGGAGATGTGATGGTTGAAAATGGGGTAGAAAAAAGAATGGAGGACTCAATAGAAGTGAAGGTGAATCGCTTTTGTATGTTGCACCATGCCTCCATGGAGACGTGGCTCGCCAAGTACCAGATTGCAAGGCAAGATTGAGAGGAAGCGCGAGCTGAATTCTGACGCAGTACGCGTCATCTACCGATTCGATATCCCAAAGGCATGGAGGAGATGCCGCAGTTTATGTCAACACGATGGTTGCATGGAGCCTTGACCGCAGCATCCAGCGAAGGGACAGAGGTCTTAATGGAGGAGTGGGAGTTCTTGAGGGGATGTAGTCCAAAGGTGATGAGGGGTTTAGAATATGTCGTATTTAAATTTTATATGCGACATCTAATTTGAGTGTTTCAATGTACAGTATAAAATATATAGTGCAGCGTAGTCGCGTGGACAGCATTTTCACGTGGAGCGTATTGACAAAATGCGCTCCACAATGGAGTGTGGTGTCATGGCAAGGTTTGAGCAAGAGAGCCGGCGACGAGCAACAGATCCGAACACGGTTGTGGATGAGATGGAGTATTTTGGGAACTTGCAAAGTATTATTACGGTGGATTACCGTAGCTTCTCCATGATACTATTCGATGTGTAGTGGTTCAAAGTGGCACTTGGAGGAGCTGGAGCAACAGTTTGACGAGGTCCATCTGGATTTCTCGAAATAGATTAAAAAAAAAATGGACGGATTTGCGCGACACCTTTGTGTTGCTGGCCCATCGTGAATAGGTGCATAGAGTCATTTGCTTGCTAATTGTAATATGACATGGTTTATGTCACAATGGTTTGAACTCGCTTTGTACGTGTTTATGAACATGTAATCTTTTATCTAAACCCCCGACAACCTCGATGGTGGTATGTTATACCTTCAACTCCTCGAAGTGCGAGAATATATGATCGAAGCAATGTTCCGGGCATAGATGAAGATAATATGCAAATAGAGGGGTCGATATTACAAGGGGTGGAGGCCGCCACAAGCTTGGAGCCCACATCGGCTAACAATGATGGAAATACAGGAGTCCAAGAATTTTTTGAGAACGAGGCAGACTCATTCTTTTATGGTGACATGTCTATCGACCTTCCAGTGTATGCAGAGTTGTGTCAGGAGATTAACATGGGACCATAGAATACTTCATTCTTGGAGAATTATATTACTCAATTTGTTGTTTAGATCTTCCATAAAGGTACATAAGATATGCATTTTAAGAGAGATTTTTTAAAAATGATTTATATTACTGTGCTTTGTATAGTTTAAATTGATTATTCTAACACCATTTTTTATCTGTGCAGGTGACATTTTCAGGATGAGTCGAGGGATGAGCGATGAGGAGTTTCAAGACATGACGGCACGCATGTCTCCAGACCAGCTCGCGAGATTCAGAGAGATGGCAGACCAGGAGCTATCTAGTTCTTCGTCAGGGCGCTCTCCTAGATCTGCTTCAGCGCAATCAAATGCTTCAGCTTCGAGCAGATGATCTCGACGCTCACGACTTGGACCAGAGGGAGGGACTGCATCGGGATCAAGGAGATGTTGTTGTGGAGACACGGATGTGGTGTCTCCGTCTCGTCATTCAACTGGAGCTGCGTCACCTCCAGGATTTGTCACACCTGTGGGGACGTCTACTCCAGTTACTCCGACTTTTGCGCAGCCATCAGCAGGTGGCACCCCTTTGAGTGCCACTCCGAGAGAGGTTACCCTCGTCGGTACACCAGATATAGAGGGGTCTCTTGGATATGCCCAGGAGTGTGGACGGAGATGGGAGAGGAGACCCATCTTAGGCAGACTCCTAAGGGTTATGGATACCTGGTTGATAGTAGGTCAGGAGCCATCATCATGAATGATGAGGGGAGGAGGGTGATGGCTCGCATGAGAGAGTTGTGCCAACAAGTTTTTCGACACAACATCCTGGATCATTGGAAGAACATACCAGAGGGGAGTAAGGACTACATAGTAGTATCCTTGCACGAGGAGTTTCCGATGCTAGCCGTAATAGATAGATTCTCTACGGGCTAGATGATGGATTGCATACGTGCATACATGTCACATAGACGATTCGATGCACGCAAGGCAATCAAGAGTTGGACTGCAAAGCCCGAGTGGTTAGATGCAGATGGCTGGCGCCGACTGAGGGAGAAGGCTACAGATTCACCAGGACGTTGGAGTCAGCAGTAGCGGAGATAGCGAGGGCACGACTCGAGGCCAGAGTGGTCCATCATCTTGGGAGTGGCGGCCACAAGACATATTTGGAGGACTTTGTAAGTTTCTCTTTTGTTTTGCTTGTTTGTTTTTTTAAAATATTCTTTGTACTGACAATCATGTTTCTAACAGTTAGCATTTTGTTTTCTTTGCAGCACTCCATTACAAATCGCGATCCGCATGGCCTTGAGACTCGATATGCAGAGAGGCACGGTCTCAATGCATTGATTGACCGATTGTATAGACACGGTGGCCCTGTAAGTCACTCCTCTTTCTTGTTTGTAGTTACCAGAGATATTTGAATGCATTATTGTATGGTGGATTGATGTGTTGTTTCTTTTTTTGCAGAATCCGTTCGATGCTCCTTTGCGGCGGGACAAGATTTTGGGGGACGAGGATTTATAGCTCGCCCTTGGATCCTTGGAGCTCACACACCTTTAGTTTTTAGTCGCCTGATCTATGTACACATTTTCTATGTATTAGTGATATCCTTTCATGATTGTACCAATCGCATTTTATGCGATCATGTATTTATTTCATGTATTAGTTTTATGATTTCAGTATGCATTCTTTTTGTTTGCAAGCGCTTGGTATGCAGTAGTGCAGAAACTATTTTGTATGGCTCTCATACAGCACACAGTGTATATGTGGCAAGGCAGCTTGCTTCCCTGCCACAAAATTTTTTTTTCCCTGTTACCGTCGCTATTTGCGTCACAAATTTACTGCTTGCGTCGCTATTGGCGTCGCTATGTACATCGCAAATTTACTGGTTGCGTCGCTATATGCGTCGCAAATGCGACGCATATAGCAACGCCAATAGCGACGTTTCTATGGCGTCGTCAATAATGACACTTTTTGCGACGACAACGGCAAATTTTGTTGTTTGTATTTTCGTCGCTTTAAACGTCGGTATAAGGTCTATATCTTGTAGTGATTGCCTCTATATTGTAGCACTATGTGTAGTAGACATTAAGAGAAATAAAAAACATTTAAGGTTGATGCATATATATCAATATCTACAAAGATTGAGATGGAAAGAATATTCTTTTGCTCATCAAACCAAATGCCAAGAGGATATTCATAACTATTTTTCTCATTAATTGAAGGATTTTTCAAATGCGTGTAATGACCTATGCCTTAATATATGCATAAGTTGATAAGAATACACCCAATCTAGGGGATTTGTCTATATATATATGTGGCTAAAAGGATATTTCATTGTAAGAAATTGGGATTAATAATGTGCAGAATTACTAGGTACATTGGCTGGTATAAGATATAAGAAGCTTTATTTTTACAACATTTAGAAATAATACAAAGTTTCTTTCATCTTTGAGCTTTCTCTTAGCTTCTATGGCTTCATCTTTCACTTGCTATCTTTCTCTCTCTACTTTCAATCTTTATCTCTTCTCAACTAGTCTTTCTCTCTCTTTTGGACTCTTTTTCTCTCTCTTTTGCAGTCATCTCTCTCTTAGCTCACTTCTTTACAAGTGGTATCAGATCATAGGCTCTTAATCCATTTGATTTTTCTATTTTAGTTATATTTTCTCTATTTTTCACCATTAAATCTTAGGCAATAGTATAGGAGCCACATGGTAGGTACTTATAAGCATTCTACTTAGAGTAGAGGCAAATGTTGGGGTTTTGATAAAGATCTTAAATATATTTAGCTAAACCATAGCCAAAATAGTAGGTCATGCATCCATTATAGGCCATTTTGAAGGTAACTTGGTAAAATAGGGTTTAATTGGACTTAATTGAAGAACAAATTGTGGTTACTTTTTGGAGAGAGAGTCTTCTTTTTCTTCCTACAAGCTTGCTTTTAGCTCCCATGGTGGATTTGCTTAAATATCTTTCTTCATATGCATCAAGGGCATCAATCATTACTTCTTGTGATTATATTCACTCAAAGAGCACTTTGATAACAAATGAGGATGGGGAAAATGACCATGTGTATACTAGCAAATCAACTCAAATTGTGTTCATTTTCAACACTTAGCTTTTCCATGATAGGCTTTGAATCAGAGCTTTAGAGCTCCTTTAGCAAGGATAATAATGAAGGTCTTGACCAAAATGCCTCAATTCAAGCTCATTTTTTTATCCCTTGCTCTTTCAAACCCGAATAGTGCACATCATGAAAAATAATTGAAATCTCTATAACTTAAGAGGCATTTACTTCTCTTTACTCATTAGAGCCCCAAGAGAGACACCAAGAAAAGGGGTTTCCACTGCAGGAAAATCTATCTTGTAACATCAACAAGATTTTGTTTCATTCTTTTGAGAACCACAACAAGGGAAAGAGCAAATCTTCATGCAGCATCATAGTAGATATCTCCCATAGATTTAATAGAATTAACCATAATTTTCAACATCTTCATAGAATCCATCAAAATTAACCATAGATAGATACATTATTTTTATATAAAATTGGCTATCTCTGATTCTCTCTTTCTCTCTCAGTCAATAGTACATCATCTCCTCACTAAAATACGCAATAATCACTCATAATAATCCTTCTTAGGTTGTGGATGCCCCTTCCAAAAGGTATGTATGATATGAAAGGTCACTAGAGCCACTACAGTGACTCTTTATAACTCATTATTGTCACTTTACTCCAGTTTTCTCTTGAGTCTTTAGCAGCTACTTTTTCCACTTCTTTGAGATCTTTTGAACTTACATTCACATCTTTTCAAGCCTAGAAAACTTTTCCAAAATCACACATACATTTTACACAACACTTACAGAAGTATTCAAACCAAAATAGAATAAGAACAAAGACTTTACAAAACCTCATCAGAGAGTTACATAAGGTCAACAGAAAACATAAGAACCTCATAACTCATACCAAAACCACTTCAAACTATGTAAAACTATTCAATAAGCTTTCAAAAGACCTCAAACTTCATCAATTATCAATCCATGCTTCATACAAAAGAAAATCAGAACAAAATAGAAGCTAAGAAGAAGGTATTAGAACCAATTAGAACCTATCACAACATCACAAAACCTCATATTTCTATTGAGAATCATCATGAGAGTTCAAAAAATAATGAATATCATCCAAAACACTCTCAAAAACTTCCAAAACAACTAATCATTACTCAAAATCCATAAAAAACCAACCATTTAGGCCTCAAAAACAACAAATAGCAACCAAAAAATCTAGTCATTTTAGCATTTAACATATTTCCACACTTAAAAGGAAGCATCCTCGTGACATAAGAAAGGGGTAATATAAGTTCTTTAAGAGCTCAACTCGATCTTCTTTAGTAGCTTCAATAATCCACCCAACCAAGACCCCAACTTGTCACCTATATCTAAGAAAGAGTACAAATAAAAGAAAACACCTTTATTCAGTAACACATCTTATAAATAATAGAAAGTCATGAAAAATTTGTAAAGGATATAAGAGGTTCTTCAGCTTTGCATAGTAGGCTTTGCATCCACTATCACCATCAGTATCAATAATCGAAAATAGAGTTTTTCAACAAAGCCAATATTCAACCACCACATACTCGTCACATAAAAATTAACACACTATAAACACAAAACAACCATCTAAATGGAACCTCCAAAAAATAGATATATCATTAGGAAACATAGAAGATACATCTAGGGGTATCAATGAAGATGATCCCTTTCGAAAGCTTGATGATTATGAAAACAATCCATGGATAAGGATTCATTTACAGAAGATTTTGGAGGATTCTAAAAGAATTGAAGGTAGCACATCCTTTCTAGAAAAATAATGTATCTGCTAGGGTAGACAAAGGGCATGAAAATATAGGACATCCAGTTGTTGGGAATCAATGTTCACATTGACATTCATACATAACTTTGGAATAAACTTTTGATCATTATGGGAATGCCTATGCATATATGCTAGGTACCAAGCAAAGTGGGCTGTCAATCTCACTAAAGGATCTAGAGATTGTGAATATTATTGGGCAAAATGGAGATAATTTTGGTACGCTGGACTAGCAATTGTCCAGTCCCCTAGATTTTATGGCCAATTAATTTTGTGGTCCCATAAGAGAATCAGTTGAGCTCCATCCTCTTCTTGTTGGAATTTGTTGATCAAATCCTTCATAGGGTTGAGAAATAAAAGTGGTAGGAGATGGAAGAGAAATAGGTGAAAGAGGATGAAGGGATGGATATGCAAAATCATAAAATGAGGAATAAGATAAAGAAGAATTAGCTGAGAATTTAGGCGAATCAATTAAGAAATGTGTTAATTGATAAGCAAGAAAAGTGGAAGGAATATGGATAGATGGGGAAGGACAAGGCGGAGAAGGAAAAAATACTCAATCTTCAATGAAAGAACAATAGGTAAAGATTGGAATTTGAGGTGCACCCCTAAGGTTGGAAAGGAGAGGTAAGATGGCTATTGAGTTGAATTGATAAAGGAAAAAATAAGCATCAGAGCGATGGGCCATTTGTTGATAATAAAATAAGCTAAGAATGGAGGGACCTAAAGTAGATCATCGATAGAACTACTGTTGTATTTTAATGGAGACTTAGCTTGCTCTTTAGGAGGCTGAAAGGGTAATATTGAGGTTTCAAGTTTGGATTAGGGATGAGTTACTTCTTGGCTCAAGAATTCATCTTTTGAAGATACATCCAAGAATGCCATATAACATGAACTCCCTGCATTATGTTTGAGCTGCAAGGTTAGGGGTTATGGGTAACTTTGGATGACAAGAGACACTGCCGAAGGAAAGCTTATTCTTCTTAATCCATTTCTTATAAAGGCTTTTTGTATGACATGATTCATGGATCAGTCCAAAGGATACCATAATCATTCTGTCAAACAAAAAGGGATATTTTGTTTCTGAGGCTTTAGGAACGTCAAAAACGTCTTCCTCATCTCTACCTTCTGTGAATAGGGTAGATCCTTCTAGCTCGAGGGAGGGACATATATGTGTGTGTGTGTGTGTGTGTGTGAAAAAATAAATAAATAAAAATATATATTGAGATAGAAGAGAGAGGAAAGAAAAAAGAGAGCATGGAAGGGATATATGTAGATAGATAGGGAGAAGCAAAAAGTGAACTAAACAAAAATATAGAGGGAGGAAGAGAGAGAGAGAGAGAGAGAGAGAGAGAGAGAGAGAGAGAGAGAGAGAGTGTGTGTGTGTGTGTGTGTGTGTGTGTGATGAATTGAGAGAAGTGTATTGCCCAGCATGACATAGAGAAAATGGACAATGAAAGGGATCCCCAAGTTTGAGATTAAGCGGTATACCTTGATCAATGTATCACATATCCTTGCACTTAGTGCAAGCTTGCAATTCGACAAAAATATCACTTGTCTATAGATCATGTGTGACACTTTGATAAGTTTCAATCAGAAATCATTGATTAAGCGGTCTTGAACTTTGAATTAATAATGAGCAAAGTGTGTACCAATCATGGTTTGCAATATAACTCTAATGGAAACAAACTTCAATAATATTATATGTGCCCTAGAAATGTCCATAGAGAGGTGCCAATCTATCCTAAGCTATCTACCTATTGCGACCCCCGTAAACAAGATATGAGGGCCAAACTCTCCCTCAGAAGGTTCTCAGACACTTTTCACTATGGGGAACATTTATCACATCTTTTCCATGTCAAGTATGGTGAGTTTGACAATATAGCATACGAAAAAAATGTCCACAAATGGAATGCATCGAAATACTAGCAAACTCACAAGCATGGGGTCACATTGACTCCACCTTTCTAGGCTTTTCATGAGACTTAAGGAATCTTGAGCTCGGTATTGCTATGGATAGCATGAATCCATTAAGACTCTGCTCGACTTCTTATAGTGTATGGCAAGTAGTCCTTATGAACTAAAATATCTCAACATGGCTTTCTAAGAAGAGAGGACAGCTGATCCTTAGATTGCTTGTTCTTGGAGTGCATCCATAGCTTCTCCGTGATTATATTCAACATACAATGGTTTAAAGTGGTATTGAAAGGAGCAAGGAAACCATTCGGTGATGACCCTTAGGATTCTTAGAGGTAGACTTTGAGAAAATATAGAATGATTTGCATGATATATTTATCTTGTTGGGTTATTGTGAATATGTGCACAACCTTTTTGTTAATTTTTCCAAAGCACAAGACAACCACAAATACTTTTTCATTCTTTGTGATAGGCTCTTCTTTGATATTGAACATGTAATTTTGTACCCAAACCCATGACAGCCTCATTAGTGGTATGTTGTGCCATCAATATCTTGTAGCGCTTGAGTGTATGATGATAGCAATGTCCTTAGCATATATGAGGAGAGTATGTAAGTAGAATCCCTATTTTGCAGTGGGTGGAGGATGAGGAGGGCTTGTAGTACGCAAGAGGAAATAAGCATAGGCAATCTAAGTGAAGAGAGTGGAGTACAAGAATTTTTCAAGAATGAAGTAGACTCCTCTCTTTATGTGGGGATCTATGCATAGAACTTCCAATGCGAGCTATCCCAAGAGCTTGTCTCATGGAGTCATAGGATTGATTGTATTTACATTTGCTTGCTATCAAATTTGTTGACTATTTGTTTTTATATGTTTTTAAACTAACATCCTTCTTTTCAAATATATGCTATTGTACTGCATTTTCATCCTTATTTGATTGTGCTAATATTATTTTTTGACTTTGTAGGCCACTCACTATAGATGATCCAAAGAGAAGGACGAGTCAAGGAATGACAAATGAAGAGCTATAGGAGAGCTATATGCATGTCTCTGCATTAGATGGCATGGTTCAGAGATATGGCATACTAGGAGTTGTCTCAATTATCATCTGTAATGTGTCCCCCTGTCTACTTGTAGAATACGTCTTAGTAGCCCATCGAGAAAAGAGTCTAGAAAGTGCCTCTCGGCACTCCCAAGAATGTCACGGGGTTTGCGATCTAGTTCTTCCCGAGTCTACCACGAAGCGGAAGCATTTCGATCGTTCCCACTTAGGACCGACCTGAATCAGGGTTTTCCTAATGATTAAGTTCCTAGAAGGTAGCTAGCGTCGAGCCCAGATGAACTACTTGTGCAGAAATGTCAGGGTCGAAGTGGATTTATACTATACTTGGTTCAAGGAGAATGGGAAACGAGAGGAATGCGAAGCTCGACCTCTCTACCCGTAAGGCATAGTCCCATTCCGTTTCCCTAAAACAATATAAATCGAGACTCTTGCCTCCTAGATAGAGGTCATTGTTACCTCGCTGTCAATTTCCTTTGAGAAAAGTTCCCGGCCAACTGGGACGACCCTTCCGTAGGACGGACCCAGGGTCACATCCACCACACTTTCCTCAAGTTATTTTAGTTATCCAATTACCTACCACATTTAATTTGACGAACAAAAATAGCTTCCTTAATTAACCAATTAATCACGGGTTCCTTCATGTAACTTAAGCACTGATATAAAAAAATAATATCAAGCAAGTTCCTTTTCAACATTTGATCTTTATTTATCAGTATTTGGAATACATCATATAATCCAACTCGAAAGCTATTCCATAATCCACCCAAAGGCAATTTCCAGCAATCCTCAGGGATCGCTATTCCAAGTTCTGCCCATTGACTAGTATGCAGGCCTCAAGATCCCATCTCGAGTCACGTTGACCTCTTGTGCAGGGTCCAGAGGCAAGGGATTTACGGCCAGAACCTCCCCTAGCACCCAAGCATCCTCCTGCTCCAAGTAGCACCCACGGAGAGGCCTCTCGTGGTGGCGGGTTCGGTCCACCTACCCGACGCGGCTAACAATCCCCTTGGATAGGGTCATGCAAACAGTCCGAGGCAACTGGTGCCGCCTCTCTCTCCAAGCTTTCAACCTGAAGCACTAATTATTTTCCAACATTAGTTCCTTGAGCAAAAAAGAACAAACAGTGCTCCTAAGTGTACAAACACAAGCACTCCAGTGGTCGTTTATTCGACCAACCGCTCAGGTGTGAATCTTTCTCTCCGAATACATCCAGCATTCGATCCGGGATCAATCACGACCTGGAAAGATCCCAAGGGTTTCGTAAGCTAAGCTGCTTGTTTACCCTTTTATCCTTGGGTTAGGGTTTATATCCTATTAACCCAAATTGTCAATACCTTAGGTTTCCTTAGATTAAGGTCAATACATCCTGGGCAGCCTCGTTGTCCTCACATAATTGGTAAATTGCTTACTAGGCAATTCATAATTTCCCTAACTTGGCAAATCAGCCCCAAGGAAGGGTGATGTAGCAGGATGACTATTCATCCTCTAGAAAATTAGACTTGTATTTAGAACTTGCCAACCTTGTTCTAAGGAGTGGCAGTACTAATTTTTGATCTAGACACAAAACCATGCAACATTGCAACTTGTGGCATGAGATAAGCGTCAACGCCTAACTTGTGGGGATTATATCTCTCTTCGTACAGTCTTCCTTGATCAGAATACCCTTGATCAAGATAAGGCCTTGGAGTCTTCTTGACCCAATCCAAACCCTAACCCTTCTAGGCTGATAATGCTTTGGCCCCAGGGTTCCTAATTTCATACAAAAATCTAGTATTTGGTCAATTGATCCTTAGGGTGAAAACCCTAGATCATTCTTGCATGGGTGTTTAGCTAACCCTAACATTCCGTGAATGTGGGTAGGACCTTTAGGATTGGAAATACTAGGTCAGAAACCCAAGTGCGATTACTAGGTAAAATTTTAATGTAACTTAACCCTACCTAGCACTTTGAGGTGATCGTCATTTGCAATCTAATCGTACCTTTATGATTTTCATGCAGATTACTTAGTTGCTCTAACCAACCCATGATTTAAGATGATCTTTCTATTAAAGGTGCAAATACATTCTTCTAAATTTGCATGTACTTTTCCCTGAAAGATGTAAGTAACTGGAAGATAGGTGAAATGCATCATTCCATGCGAGTATGCAACTCAGACCATAGACCTTCTACTTTTATTCAACTTAGAGATCATTCTTTTCCTTGCCCTATACTACGTTGATGCAACGAATTCAAAGCTTTAATATTTTTAATGAAGATGCATTCAAACTTTGATAAAGAACTCCACGCATGAGCGAATGCCATGAGTCCATCATTGACTTAGTCCTTCATTTAGCACTTAACCCAATCTAAAATGTAACCGTCTTCGCATACAATTTGCAAGGTACATAAATCCTATCCATGCATTGCAACTATTCGGATATCATTTAATGGCGACTAAGATTATCTCATACACGAGTCACAACTTAGGAAATTATTACATAAGTGCATTATGCGTTGTTCTTTTGCGAGGCAACAAGGATGCCTTTAGACAAATCCACCTTTTAACTTATACAATATGCATTCAAGAACGCAACTACCATGACCATGCAAGTACTCGTCATGCAACTTACTTGGTAATTCGATGCGAGTATATAAATTTTCTAATGTATTCAAACTTGCCTACGTGAATTTAAAGACATGCTTAAATGCATCCTTTTCATGCAGGAAATTTATCAAAACTTGGGCGTTAAAATTCGGGATGTGGTCCACTCGCATACTCAGGGTGGAAGCTCCCGCGTGTGCGCCTTGCGACTTTTTCTTAGGAGCCATCGAGGACATAGATCTCGACTCAGTAGACTTCCTCTTGGCTCTCTTACGTGTTACGAAGCCACTTCAGTCCGATATCTTCTCCTTTGTGCAGGACACAAGCCTTGCAAGACTCAGTTTTAAAAAGCGGGGAAGGCACACGTAAACAAGGCTTATGGAAGCCTTGATGGAAGCTTCTAATAGAAGCTTTCAAGCCTCTAATTATAGCAAATGACGTGGAGAGAGAAAATGATGGAGGAGATGATGATGAGGAGGGAGGTGAAGATGACGACTACGATATTGATGATGATGATGATGAAGGTGATGAGGAGGGCGACGTGGTGCAGCAACACGATGACGGCAGCAGTCCATGCAATGATGGCGGTAGCAACGGCCTGTATGATGCTTCCTCTCTCCCCTCCCTCAAGCTTGGGGAGGGGTGTTCTTATAGCGTGGAAAAGGGGGGGGGGGGGGGGGGAATAGCCACACATGTGGCTAGTTGCATGCCTCCCCCCCCCCCCTCCCCCCCGCTCTCGTACTCCACACCCACTCCTCTCACACTCCCTCTCCCCCACCATGCAACGGCTGAAGGGGAGGGGGTTATTATAAAAAAAAATTAGCCAAAAATTTATCCATTATCCCTTTTCCCCCCCTTGAAGAGGTGTTCCCACGGGCATAAGCCTACGGTGGCTCGCGATTATCAAGCCACAACTTCTACACACGATGCAGGGTGGAGTTTGCTGGTGCACGCAGAGGGAGTACTTAGCCTAAAGTTTTATTGTTGCAGGAGATTACTTTAAACCTCTTTTGCACGATATTTTGGGTCTTGAATATTTCATAGCGAAAATATTACATTCTCTCCCCCTTAGAGGAATCGAGATGTCCTTATCTCAAGAAGATCTGGGGGTATTGTTGGTTTAGGATACTTTTATCCATCCAAGTGGCATCCTCTTCGGGGAAATCTTTCCACTGGATGAGGTATTCTCTCAAGGTTCTGAATCTCAAATGCCTCTCCCTAACATCTAAGATCTTGTCAGGTCGTAGCTCAAGAACTCCTTGGCTAGGCATTACAACTTGTTGATCATCAAGCACGTGACTAGGGTTGGGAACATACTTTTTCAGTAGACTGATATGGAATACATTATAAACTTTTAGGTTCTCAGGGAGTTGAAGTCTGTAAGCATTAGGCCCTAGGCACTTGAGGATCTTGTAGGGTCCACAATACCTTGGACTTAGCTTTTTGCATTCACCCAAGGATAGGAAACTCTTCTTTGGATGTACGCGAATGAAGTCCATTTTACCTTCAACGAAGGATCTGTCTTGCCATTTCAAGTCCGCGTAAGCCTTCTGTTTGTCCTTGGCAACTTGGATGTCCTGTCTTATTGACTTGATTTGGTCATCCATGTCCTCCAGCATCTGCTTTGAAGCTTCAACCCTTAGGGTTGGATCTGAAAAGTTGAAAGGACTACGACAATCGTGCCCATACAATGCTTGAAAAGAGGTCATCTGAATTCTTTGTTGGTAAGAAGCATTGTAGGCAAACTCAACCAGTGTGGCAAATATTGAATCCACTTTTTGGGTTTGCCAAAGCAGTGTGCCCTAAGTATGTCCTCAATGACTTGGTTGACTTGTTTCGTTTGACCATTGGTTTGGGGATGGTAAGTTGTACTAAAATAGAGTTGGGTCCCAATGGCCTCAAAGATAGCCCTCCAAAAGTGTGATGTGAAGAGAGTCACGATCACTAATGATTCTTTTGGGCAACCCATGTAGTTTGAATATTTCCTTGTGAATAGCCTTGCAATGTCTGAGGCTTTATAGTTTGTCTTAACATGGATCTCCCTTTGCAATCTAATCGTACCTTAATGATTTTCATGCAGATTACTTGCTCTAACCAACCCATGATTTAAAATTATCTTTCTATTAAAGGTGCAAATACATTCTTCTAAATTTGCAATTACTTTCCCCTGAAAGATGTAAGTAACTGGAAGATAGGTGAGATGCATCATTCCATGCGAGTATGCAACTTCAAACCATAGACCTTCTGCTTTTATGCAACTTAGAGATCATTCTTTTTCTTGCCCTATACTGCCTTGATGCAACGAATTCAAAGCTTTAATATTTTTAATGAAGATGCATTCAAACTTTGATAAAGAACTCCACGCATGAGCGAATGCCATGAGTCTATCATTGAGTTAGTCCTTCATTTAGCACTTAACCCAATCTAAAATGTAACCATCTTCGCATGCAATTTGCAAGGTACATAAATCCTATCCATGCATTGCAACTATTCGGATATCATTTAATGGCGACTAAGATTATCTCATACACGAGTCACAACTTAGGAAATTATTACCTAAGTGCATTATGCGTTGTTCTTTTGCGAGGCAACAAGGATGCCTTTAGACAAATCCACCTTTTAACTTATACAATATGCATTCAAGAACGCAACTACCATGACCATGCAAGTACTCGTCATGCAACTTACTTGGTAATTCGATGCGAGTATATAAATTTTCTAATGTATTCAAACTTGCCTACGTGAATTTAAAGACATGCTTAAATGCATCCTTTTCATGCAGGAAATTTATCGAAACTTGGGCGTTAAAATTCGGGATGTGGTCCACTCGCATACTCAGGGTGGAAGCTCCCGCGTGTGCGCCTTGCAACTTTTTCTTAGGAGCCATCGAGGACATAGATCTCGACTCAGTAGACTTCCTCTTGGCTCTCTTACGTGTTACGAAGCCACTTCAGTCCGATATCTTCTCCTTTGTGCAGGACACAAGCCTTGCAAGACTCAGTTTTAAAAAGCGGGGAAGGCACACGTAAACAAGGCTTATGGAAGCCTTGATGGAAGCTTCTAATAGAAGCTTCCAAGCCTCTAATTATAGCAAATGACGTGGAGAGAGAAAATGATGGAGGAGATGATGATGAGGAGGGAGGTGAAGATGACGACTACGATATTGATGATGATGATGATGAAGGTGATGAGGAGGGCGACGTGGTGCAGCAACACGATGACGGCAGCAGTCCATGCAATGATGGCGGTAGCAACGGCCTGTATGATGCTTCCTCTCTCCCCTCCCTCAAGCTTGGGGAGGGGTGTTCTTATAGCGTGGAAAAGGGGGGGGGAGGTTATTATAAAAAACATTAGCCAAAAATTTATCCATTATCCCTTTTTCCCCCCTTGAAGGTGTGTTCCCGTGTAAGCCTACGGTGGCTCGCGGTTATCAAGCCATAGCTTCTACACACGATGCGGGGTGGAGTTTGCTGGTGCACACGGAGGGAGTACTTAGCCTAAAATTTTATTGTTGCGGGAGATTACTTTAAACCTCTTTTGCACGAGATTTTGGGTCTTGAATACTTCGTAGCGAAAACATTACATTCTCTCTCCCTTAGAGGAATCGAGATGTCCTCATCTCAAGAAGATCTGGGGGTATTGTTGGTTTAGGGTACTTTCATCCATCCAAGTGGCATCCTCTTCGGGGAAATCTTTTCACTGGATGAGGTATTCTCTCAAGGTTCTGGATCTCAAATGCCTCTCCCTAACATCTAAGATCCTGTCAGGCCGTAGCTCAAGGACTCCTTGTCTAGGCATTACAACTTGTTGATCATCAAGCATGTGACTAGGGTTGGGCACATACTTTTTCAGTAGACTGATATGGAATACATTATGAACTTTTAGGTTCTCAGGGAGTTGAAGTCTGTAAGCATTAGGCCCTAGGCACTTGAGGATCTTGTAGGGTCCACAATACCTTGGACTTAGCTTTTTGCATTCACCCAAGGATAGAAAACTCGTCTTTGGATGTACACGAATGAAGACCATTTCACCTTCAACAAAGGATATGTCTTGCCATTTTAGGTCCATGTAAGCCTTCTATCTGTCCTTGGAAGCTTGGATGTCCTGTCTTATTGACTTGATTTGGTCATCCATGTCCTCCAGCATCTGCTTTGAAGCTTCAACCCTTAGGGTTGGATCTGAAAAGTTTAAAGGACTACGACAATCGTGCCTATACAATGCTTAAAAAAGGGTCATCTGAATGCTTTGTTGGTAAGAAGCATTGTAGGTAAACTCAACTAGTGGCAAATATTGAATCCACTTTTTGGGTTCGTGACAACAATATGCCCTAAGTATGTCCTCAATGACTTGGTTGACTCGTTCCGTTTGACCATTGGTTTGGGGATGGTAAGCTGTACTGAAACAGAGTTGGGTCCCAATGGCCTCGAAGATAGCCCTCCAGAAGTGTGATGTGAAGAGAGAGTCATGATCATTAATGATTCTTCTGGGTAACCCATGTAGTTTTAATATTTTCTTGATGAATAGCCTTGCGATATTTGAGGCTTTATAGTTTATCTTAACAGGGATCTCCCTTAGTTTGTCATGACATTCTTATGGTTGTGGTAGATATGCTCACCAAGGTCTTGATCTTTGATAGGGATCTCGCTTAGCAATTTCTAATAGGTTGGGTCATGACATGCCTCTTCTCTAGCTAACTCAAGAATTGGATTGGGCATGGATACCTTTGTGGCTAGAGATCTTGCGGTTGATGGATCTTGCAAAATCAGAGAATTTAGAAATGCCTTGCAACTGAGTGCATCAGCAACTACATTCTCCTTTCCAGGCCGGTATTTGATTTCAAAATCATATTCTTCTAGCACTTCAATCCATCGACGTTGCCTCATATTGAGCTCATTCTGGGTTAAAATCCATTTAAGACTTTTATGGTCTGTTACTAGGGTAAATTTTTTACCCAGCAAGTAGTGCCTCCAAAGTACGAGAGCATGGATGACAGCTAACAGCTCCAGATCATGGGTAGTATAGTTCCTTTCATGACTCTTTAGTTTCCTTGAAGAGTATGCTACGGGATGACCTTCTTGCATAAGCACAATCCTAAGGCAAGTGTGCTAGCATCAGTTTATCACTTCAAACCTCTTACTAAGATCAAAAAGTTTCAGGATGGGTGCTGATACCAATCTTTGCTTTAGTTTGTCAAAGCTGGACTGTTTAGCAGGTGACCATACAATTGATACTTGCTTCTTTAGTAGATCCATCAGAGGTGCTGTAATCAAAGCATAGTTTTTTATAAAGACCCTATACTATCCTATCAATCCAAGAAAACTGTGTATTTCTTCGACAGTTGTTGGAGTTGGCCATTCTACAACGTCCGGATCTACTAAAATTCCTTCCGCTAATACAATGAATCCCAAATATTCAATCTATTGCTTGAAAAATGCACACTTCTTCTTCTTGGCATAAAGCTTGTGTGCTCTCATTATTTCAAGAACAATGCGAAGCTGGGGTTCATGGTCTTCTTCCTGTTTGTAGTAGACTAGGGTATCATCAAAGAAGACGAGTACGAAGTCATCAAGATAGGGCCTAAAGATATCTTGCATTAGCTTGTTGAAGGTAGCAGGAGCATTTGTCAGCCCGAATGACATGACTAGGAATTCAAAGTGTCCATACCTTGTACTGAATGCTGTCTTTGGGATATCTTCTTCCTTGATCCTTATATAATAATATCCAGACTTGAGATCAATCTTAGAGAAGATCTTTGCACCTTGAAGACGGTCAAGAAGTTCATTTATTCTTGGAATAGGATATTTGTTCTTAATGGTTGATTGATTCAACCCTCTGTAGTCAATGCATAGCCGAAGCATTCCATCTTTCTTCTTCTAAAACAGCACTGGGGCTCCCCATGGTGAACTGCTAGGATGGATGTAGCCTTGTTCTAGCAGTTGCTTGAATTGCTCCTTCAGCTCAATCGCTTCTGGAATGGACATCCTATATGGTCTCTTTGCGATTGGTGTAGCTCCTAGCGCTAGCTTGATTTTGTGATTGACTTCCCTTTGAGGACGAAGTTCAGTCAGCTCTTCAAGAAATACGTCTGTGTACTCCTTTAACCATGAAGGTTCTTCCCTAGACTCCTGATTCTGATCTAGCTTATTTAGCTTAATCAAATAAACAGGTAGCCCCTTTTTAACTCCTTTTATTATTCGTGTTGCTTTGCCCAGTTGAATTTTTAGCTTCCCAGCCTCTCCTTGAGTTGTAACTAGTTACCCTTCATAATTTCGAAAGGAAACTTAGCCCTTTCCACAGTGAATGTAGGTATCATTGGGTGTTAGCCAATCCATACCGAGCAAACATTCGTGGACACTTGGTTCATTACTCTGAACCTGACCGAAGTCGACTTTCCACCGAGTAGGAAATTCACCTTAGCAGTTTGCCTAGTACAAGAGACCTCACGATCATTTGCTAATTCCACAAGTAAGGTAGGTGCATCTTTTGTGGCTATTCCTAATCTTTTTGCATAGACTGGTGAAATGAAGGAATGTGTATTTGTAAGACCAAGTCTTGTTATTTCTTGGCTTGGTCTACACCTCTTGTATTATCAGTACAGCTCGAATGAGTGCGTCCTGAAGGTTTGTTGGGCGCATTGATTCCAAGCGAGTGTTTATGGGTGGGTTTACTTCGGCACAAAAATTTGACACTTGTTGTGTCATATCCATTTGTGGCACGTACTTTAAAAGAGAGGTAAATTTTGAATAGTAAGCATCAAGAGATAGACCAAGCTACTTCAGTTCATAGAACTCGTTCATCTTCTACATGCGGTAGGCAAGTAGTAGATATCTCCCTCGCACAACTCTTTTAAGCTTCTCCCAAGTAACTAACCCTTCCGACATCCCTTGGTCTCTGCACCATTGCTTCCATCAAAGTCTTGCTTCATTGGTAAGCTTTAATTTAGCGAGCATAGCTTGGTTACCGAGTGCAGTACCTGTTGCTTAGAAATAATCATCCATGGATTCGATCTAGATCTCAGTATCAGTTTGGACAGTCCTTTCCTTACCATCAAATTCTGGTGGCTTGATTTGTTTGAGAAGAAACTTCTTCTCCTGAATTACAACTGTACTTGGTGAAGGGGTCAGACTAGGAATCTGCACTTGAGGTTGTGCCTGGGCGTTAAGATTCTTTACGTTAAGGACTTGCTATACGTTTCTCACATTACATTAACATGCCCAGTTCAGCTTTTAGCCAAGTGACCTAATCACTTAACTCCTTTATCAACACTTACAGCCAAGACAAATAGTGATAAAAATCTTATTCATTCATGTGGGCATATAGCCCTTTCGAGTACATTTATTTGGGAAGGTAGAGCAAGCTGATACATTAATTTAGGAAGAATAAGATTGTGTTACATTCAACTACGGGAACTGAGTAATAATATGGATTAGGGTCATGGATTTTTAGGAATCGATAGGTCATAGGAAGCTTGGGGTATCCCTTCTTTTGATACTCGTTCTTCTCATAACATCCCAACACCTTGATTCTGTCAGCAGGGATTATTCGAGTCATTTTCTCGTACACATACTTGTTCTGCTTGACCTCTCGACCACCGACATGTAAGGTTGCGTTTGCGTGAGCCTCAACAAAGATGAACAGCTTCACGATCTTTAAGCCCTCCATCCACTTGATTCTCTTCAAGTTGGTCCGAAGGTATGCAAGTCGATGGGCAGCTATGTAATAAATTCTTGAATCACCCGTCTCTCCGTTCCACGTACAAGGGTGAAGGATTGTAGATGCGGTCTAGGATATTCATCATACCAAGCCTCTGTTTATAATCCAAAGTACGCATCGCAGCCATAAACATAACTTGAAACACTAAGAATTTGTTCCATGCTTCGCGACTTTGTAGGTCAGCATTGCTATGTAAGTAAGGAAATGTTCTTAATAGCAACATTTGCTCTACTTCTCCTCATTAAGTTTCCTTGTAAATATTAGATCCTCATTGGTTCACTCTGATACCAACTATAACGTGTCCCTGTCTACTTGTAGAACACGTCTTAGCAATCTATCGGGAAGGAAGTCTAGAAAGCGCCGCCCAGCACTCCCAAGGAATGTCACGGGGTTTGCGATCTAGGTCTTCCTGAGTTTGTCATGAAGCAGAAGAATTCCAGCTGATCCCACTTAGAACCGACCTAAATCAGGGTTTTTCTAATGGTCAAGTTCCTAGAAGGTAGCTAGCACCGAGCCTAGACGAACTTCTTGTGCAGAAATGTCAGGGTCGAAGTAGATTTATACTCCACTTAGTTCAAAGAGAATGGAAAATGAGAGGGATGCGAAGCTCGACCTCTCTGTCCGTAAGGCATAGTCCCATTCTGTTCCCCTAAAACAGTATAAATCAGGACTCTAGCTTCCTAAATTCTAGGTCATTGTTACCTTGCTGTCAATTTCCTTTGAGAAAAGTTCCCGGCCAACTGGGACCATCCTTCCGTAGGACGACCTAGGGTCACATTCGCCGCACTTTCCTTAAGTTGTTTTAGTTATCTAATTACCTACCACATTTAGTTTGACACACAAAAATAGCTTCTTTAATTAACCAATTAATCACGGGTTCTTTCACGTAAATAAAGCACTGACATAGAAAAACAATGTCAAGCAAGTTTATTTTCAACATTTGATCTTTATTTATAAGCATTTGGAATACATCATATAATCCAGTCCGAAGGCTATTCCATAATCCGCCCGAAGGCAATTTTCAGCAATCCTCAGGGATCACTATTCCAAGTTCCGCCCGTTGACTAGTATGCGGGCCTTGAGATCCCATCTCAGGTCACGTTGGCCTCTTGTGCAGGGTCCGGAGGCAAGGGATTTATGGCTAGAGCCCCCCCTGACACCCAAGCATCCTCTTGCTCCAAGAAGCACCCACGGAGAGACCTCTCGCGACGGGTTCGGTCCAAGTACCCGGTGCGACTAACAACCCCCTTGGATACGGTCAGGTAGACAGTCGGGGGTAACTGGTGCTGCCTCTCCCTCCAGGCTTTCAACCTGAAGCACAAATTATTTTCCAGCATTAGTTCCTTGAGCAAAGAAAAACAAACAGTGCTTCTAAGTGTACAAACACAAGCACTCTAGTGGTCGTTTATTCGACCAACCGCTAAGGTGTGAATCCTTCTCTTCGAATACATCCAACATTCGATCTGAGATCAATCGTGACTTGTTAAGATCCTAAGGGTTTCGTAAGCTAAGCTGCTTGTTTACCCTTTTATCCTTGGGTTAGAGTTTATACCCTGTTAACCTAAATTGTCAATACCTTAGGTTTCCTTAGATTAAGGTCAATATATCCTAGGCAATCTCGTTGTCCTCACTTAATTGGTCAATTGCTTGCTAGGCAATTCATAATTTTCGTAACTTAGCAAATTAGCCCCAAGGAAGGGTGATATAGCAGGAAATTAGACTTGTACTTAGAACTTGCCAATCTTGTTCTAAGGAGTGACAGTACTAATTTGTGATCTAGACACAAAACCATGCAACATTGCAACTTGTGGCATGAGATAGGCGTCAGCGCCTAACTTGTGGGGATTATATCTCTCTTCGTATGGTCTTCCTTGATCAAGAATACCCTTGATCAAGATAAGGACTTGGGAGTCTTCTTGACCCAGTCCAACCCCTAACCCTACTAGGCTGATAATGCTTTGGCCCTAGGGTTCCTAATTTCATACGGAAGTCTAGTATTTGGTCAATTGATCCTTAGGGTGAGAACCCTAGATTATTCTTGCATGGGCGTTTAGCTAACCCTAACATTCCGTGAATGTGGGTAGGACCTTTAGGATTGGAAATAGTAGGTCGACAACCCAAGTGCGATACTAGGCAGAATTTTAATGTAACTTAACCCTACCTAGCACTTTGAGGTGATCGTCATTTGCAATCTAATCGTACCTTTATGATTTTCATGCGGATTACTTAGTTGCTCTAACGAATCCACGATTTAAGATGATCTTTCTATTAAAGATGCAAATACATTCTTCTAAATTTGCAAGTACTTTCCCCTGAAAGATGTAAGTAACTGGAAGATAGGTGAGATGCATCATTCCATGCAAGTATGCAACTTCAAACCATAGACCTTCTACTTTTATGCAACTTAGAGATCATTATTTTCCTTGCCCTATACTACGTTGATGTAACGAATTCAAAGCTTTAATATTTTTAATGAAGATGCATTCAAACTTTGATAAAGAACTCCACGCATGAGCGAATGCCATGAGTCCATCATTGACTTACTCTTTCCTTTAGCACTTAACCCAATCTAAAATGTAACCATCTTCGCATGCAATTTGCAAGGTACATAAATCCGATCCATGCATTGCAACTATTCGGATATCATTTGATGGCGACTAAGATTATCTCATACACGAGTCACAACTTAGGAAATTATTACATAAGTGCATTATGTGATGTTCTTTTCACGAGGCAACAAGGATGCCTTTAAACAAATCCACCTTTTAACTTATGCAATATGCGTTCAAGAATGCAACTACCATGACCATGCAAGTACTCGCCATGCAACTTACTTGGTAATTCAATGCGAGTATATAATTTTTTTAATGTATTCAAACTTGCCTACGTGAATTTAAAGACATGCTTAAATGCATCCTTTTCATGCGGGAAATTTATCAAAACTTGGGCGTTAAGATTCGGGTCCACTCACTTAGTTGAGGTGGAAGCTCCCGCATGTGTGCGTCTCACGACTTTTGCTTAGGAGCCATCGAGGACGTAGATCTTGACTCAACAGACTTCCTCTTGGCTCTCTTACGCATTACGAAGCCACTTCAATCCGATATCTTCTCCTCTCCGTAGGACACAAGCCTTGCAGGACTCCGTTTTAAAAACCAGGGAAGGCACACATAAACAAGGCTTATGGAAGCTTCTAATAGAAGCTTCCAAGCCTATGATTACAACAGATAATGTGGAGAGAGAAAATGATGGAGGAGATGATGATGAGGAGGGAGGTGAAGATGACGACGACGATGTTGATGATGATGATGATGATGAAGGTGATGAGGAGGGTGACGTGGCGTAGCAGCACAATGACAGCTGCAGTCCAGGCGATGATGGCAACAGCAGCGGCCTGCACGATCCTTTCTCTCTCCCCTCCCTCAAGCTTGGGGAGGGGGTGTTCTTATAGTGTGGAAGGTGGGGGGGGGATAGCCACACATGTGGCTAGTTGCATGCCACACCTAGAAGCATGGTCGCAGGTGGGAGAGGACACATCTTGGATGCATCCCACCAAGGTATGGGTAGTTAGTTAATGGATGAGAAAACCGATGCCATGCTCATGAATCCTGACTGGAGGAGGGTGATGGCATATATGAGGGAGTTATATGAACAAGTATTTAGGCACAACATTCTAGACCACTAAAAATATATATGGGAGGGAGAGAAGGACTATGTGACAGCATCCTTGTATGATGATTTCTCATTACTTATAATGATTGATTGATTTTTCCCTAGATGGATAACAAACTCATGCATGTGCATATGTCATGTAGATAGTCAAATGCATGCAAGCCAGTCAAGAGGAGTGGCACCCTAAAGCTTGAGTGGTTGGATGCAGAGGATTGGTGGAGACTCAAGGAGGAGATTGCAAACTCTTGACAACAATAGTTGTAATAATAAGAGACAACGAGGGCACAACTAGAGACAAGGATCGTGCATCATCTTGGGAGTGGCGGACATAGAACTTATTTGAATGATTTCATAAGTTTTCTTTTGGTTATGTTCACTTTCATATTTGGTATACTACTTATACTAATAATCTTATTTCTAACAATGCTACCTTTTTTTTTGTAGCATTTGATTACAAACTACAATCACACAAGTTTGGAGATTCGATATACAGAGTGGCATGGTCCCATTACTCTCATTGATAGATTATATAAGCATAGTGGTCCGTGTGATATCCCGAATCTGATTTAAAATCTTTCCAACTTCTCGCAAAATGGACTTGAAGAACTCTAAAATCATTAAATAGAGAAGATCTCAAGCAAAAAAAGAACCCGAGGATCGTAACTTGATATTTTTTTGGATTGATAGAGACTGTAGTCACCCGTCACAGAAGTTACAACGTGAACAAGAGTTATGAGCCATATTAGTCATTAGTGTCAATATCTATAGTATGGATGGTCCAAAAATACTAGATTTTTGGACAAAACTAGCATTTTTTTGATATTTTAGATATTAAAAGGCTACGAAAAATTTTAGAACAGGGTATCATGTAAAAAAACAAGTTGTTTTTTCAATCGGTTTTGGAGATTTAATGCAAAAAGAAGGATTGACAAAATCACGCATGTCGCAATCGTAGTTTACAGGAAACAAAGAACACTCTGAACGGGGAGAAGGAGTGATGTAGAAGATTTTTGAGGATGTATCTTGGGGTTTTACCTTCCTTTTGGAGCCAATGGAACCATCAGATTGCATCTTGATCCTTCAAATTGCTGATTTTGCCAAGACCCCTCTCTATAAAGAGCTCTTCTTCTCAGCTATAACCCTTCTTCTCTAATTTTAGCTATAAATAAGAGGCATGGGGAGCAATTGAGAGAGGTCCGAGAAAGAGGGAAGAGGCCCTTCTCAAGAGTATAGAGCAAGAGGGAGGAAAAGAGAGGGAGGTAGACCCCCCCTTCCCTCCCACCGCTCCCAAGAGGTTGCGAGAGGGAGCTAGAGAGGGGAAGAATTAGAAAGAGAGAAAGAGAGAGAGGGAAGAAGATCTTGAGAGGCTGAGGGTGGGAATTAGAGAGGAAATAAATTAACTAAACCTCCCCCTATCTTGATCTTCAACTTAGCAAGCTGCTCTCATGATCTTCCATCTCAAATTCATTCAACCTTCTCTATCTCTCGAACTCGCTCGCGAATGATGGTTATGAAAGCTATGAATTGCACTGCACGATGGTCTTTCCACCTCAGGGACTTTGTATCTCTAGCAATACCCAAATGAGGTCTACCTTAGCTATGGAAGCTCTGAACTTGCACGATGGTGTGATTGTCATTGTTTGAAAGGATTATTTGTGTTTGCTAGAATCTAGATCTCTGATTAAAAACATTGACCAAATGGGATAAAAGGAAAGATCATGCTAGGCCACTCCCAACCTAACTGCAAGACCCTACTCCAAGGGCATGCTTATTACTTTGAGAGGCTTAGACTGGCTCTGTGGTGGAAAGGTTTGTCCGTAGGAATAGTCTCGACCAATAGGAAATGTGGATGCCGGGGGGCTCTAGCCGTAGATTTCATATTACTCCTAGAATCTAACAAGCCCTTTCGCTACCTAGGATGGGATCATGGAACCCTAATATTAGTTACAAGGGAGGAATCTTGGTGGACAGAATACCCTTTTGGAATTCTATATATCTTCTGCAGGATCGAAAAATATGAAAATTGTAATAAAATTCCAATATAATAAAGGAATTTGTTTTTTATTCAATGGTTATTTGAATTGTATACATGTGCATGAAATAAATTACGTAAAGAAACCTCTGGTTTAACGAACTAATTAAGGAAGCTAGTTGTATATGTTTCAATAAATGTGTTGTAGGTCATTAAAAAAATAAAGATGATATGGTCATAAAAGGAAAGCAAGTAGGTGTGACCCTTGACGGGGGTCCATCCAATGGTAGGGTTTTTCTTGGTTAGCTGGGATCTTTTCTAAATTGGCGATAGAAATAGGAAGGCAATAAATTGACCAACTAGTCATTAGGTAGAATCGACTTGCATTGTTTTAGGGGGTTGGAATGGGATTTTGTCTTATGGGTAGGAGGGTTGATGCATCACACTCCCCTTCATCTCCCATTCTCTTTGAACCAAGTGCAATGGAAAGTCTGCTTCAATTCAAGTAATCCTGTAGGAAGTGGGAACCTGAAATTATTGACATTAGTTGGCTGTTAGGAGACATGTCTGATGTTAGGAACCCAAAAATTCAAGTCGATCCAAGTGGGTTTGGCCAAAACTCTTCTGTTGTTGCGATGTAAACTCAATAGGGCCTAAGTAACAAACCCCGTGATACTCTAAGGGAGCGCTCATGGTGGGCAGCGTCATTTTGGAAAATCTATTGATGGACCATTAAAAGGTGTGCCTTGGATTGAGACTAGTGGACACCTCACAGTCCGATAAGTCATGCCTCTTTCATGTTTTGAGTTTCTAGGTTTTTTGTGATGCATTATGTAATGTGGATTAATCTTTGGTTGCTTTATATTGTAGAGTTTGTTCAATACTCTATTGCATTGGGATGAGCTCTTAAACATTGTGGAGTTGTAGTAGTCGCTTAGATTTTTGGAGCATGCATACTTTCCTTTTTTGTCCCTATGGTCCATGCAGACTTGTTCTATGTAAGCTTTCTTAGATATATTTATTATTATTTTTTGCCCCTATGGTCCATGCAGGCTTTTTCTATGTAAGCTTTCTTACATATACTTTTTATTATTTGTATGGACTCACATTTTGTGATATTTAAAGATATATTGGTCTATTTTGGTTTCTCCTCCCTTCATTGGTCCATATAGTCTTATGAGATGTTGTGACATACTGACCGCTAAATATAGTCGATAAGATTTGGTGGTCATCTGGGATCTTTTCTAGCTGTCGTCATCCACACTCCACTAGAATATTTGGACTTTGATCAGTTTAGGTGACCCGAGGTCCACCTCGTAGGGAAATGTCCTGCCTCATCCCATGAGGATTGACCTAAGTGTTTCCTACTAACCTAACAATCTTCTATCTTTAGCTAGCTCATGTTTGGAGGTGTCCTTCGAGGGGCTTCTCATCCAAACAGAGAGAGGTCATTACCCTTGATTTATGGAGTGCGATGCTTTTTTCTAGTAATAGGCTCAGGTTCGCGAAACCCTAACGCATTCTGGCATAGATGTTGCACCTTTCCTCTAAGATAATGATCAACCAGGGTTCTAAGACTCTGACCCTAGGGTAAGTCATTGTGTCCGCTCTTATCCTATTTTTCCATTTCAATAAAGCACCCGACTCATCAGGTCCACCCTGCCATCGAATGCCCTTCGTTGGGAAAGGTTGTTTGTCCGCTTCCCTTTAAACAATGTTTTCTTTAGTTATCTAAACAAAGTATACTACCACGCTGTTGAACACATAAAAATAGCTTCATTAATTACCCTTTTAGCACAGGGTTTGTTTCACATCTTCATTAATTCACGACATGAAAACAATGAAACTAGTACTTTCAAAACATTGGATAAAAGAATATTTATATATTTTTAGTTTCGTCCTCAAAACCAAAGGTGCGTCCGCTCTTAAAATACCAGAGGAGTGTTTTGAGCCTGCATCTCTAGGCTCCAATGCAAAACCGCATTGATAATAGTACGGATTTCTTCTTAGTCTTAGCATCGATTACATATTGTAGGATATAAGTTTCGACCAGTGTCCCTCATCGTAATGAGTTGCCATAGGAGGGAATCTTCTGTACTGGACCGTTCATCCTAGGCACTAGTTAGACGCTCTAGGCAAACCAAAAAATATATCCAGCTCGTTTGAGCTCTAGCAATTGACGCCAGGGGAAAGTCAACCACTAAAATCACCCTTAATCTGGGCAAGAATATTTCCTTCCATTAGTGAAGAAATCACAATCACATCTAGGTTTTGAAAATCAGAAGTCATCAACCATCTAGTCCTTTGTAATCAATATTTCTTGAACAATTAATGCTACTAAAAATAATAATTTATAAAGCTAATTATAACTTTATCGAAAAGATTTTTCAATGACTTTGATTTTGACAACCAATAATTTTCTAAGAATTTCTATTCCCTGCTTCTTTCTTTTGCAGTTATTGAATTTTCTACGTAAAGACTTTGCTTAATTTGTTTTGCTAATTTTCTAATTTTTCAAAATTATGGCACCAATTCTTTTTTTTTTCGATTATATGACATTTTTTTCTAAGTTTACTAAATCAACAATTTTCTGTACTTCCATATTTATCTGTTTTGTCACCCAACAATTATGAAATTCATTTCTAAGTAATAATTTATATTTCATATGTCGTCTAAGGTAGTTTATGATTACAAAAGTCTCTCCATGGCTAAATCGATAAAAACTATTCTTATTTAAAGGAGTCTTCAATTCTACTAACAATTATCATTATCATAGAAATAAGTCGTATATGTTTAAACGTTCATAGAAACCATTATTTATTAGTCAAGAGAATAATTGAAATTTCAATGATGCATCTAAATAATTATTACTATAACTAATTTGTCCTTAGTTAATATTTAATATTTCTAAGGATTCAACTAATGCCATTCTTATAAGTATGATACTAAACTTTATGGTTAGCTCAATCATGGAAAGAATTTTAATATTCTATATATGTTTCTTTAATACTAATTTTAATATTCTAAAAATATTAGTTCTTTAATAGATTACCTTGGATAAGTCTTAAATTAGATATGATGCTAAATAAGATTTTTGACTTAACATTTTATGTAAAAGTTCATAGAGCATAATAGTTAGCATAACATTCTAAGTTAGAAAATTTTCAAGCATACTTATTTATTCTTTAGTATAACATTCTATGTTAGGATTTTTCTAGAGTATAACAATAAAAAATAAAAAATTGACTTTATTATCCCATGTATATATACAACTAAATTTTTAATTATTTCCAATGATTAGAATCCAATCTAACTTTAACTATAATTATAACTAATTTTTTTTATTAAAAAATAACTATCATTTGATTAAAAAAGATCATCAAAATGCTAATATTAAAAATCAAATTTGATCATTAATTTATTAAGCTTTTCTACTTTAAAGTAATAATCTAATTCATGCTTTTAAGAATAAAATGATTTTTATTATTTTTCTAAAATAAAATAGTATTTTCTTAATTTATTTTAGAACCTTGTTTTGCTTAGGATCGTAGCCCGCTATGCATTAAGTGAGGATATTGGCGATGTAGCCACATTTGGAGGTGATGCCACACCTCGTCTTCTTGGCGGCATGATGAGAATATTTTTGGATTTTAGAGAAAAAAAAATTAAGAGAAGATTTTGGTAGCGTAAGGGTGTCGTCTTCGCTTCTTTGATCGCCCTTCTTCACAATAGAGTCTGTTTAGCTCCACACTCCATGCTCTTACATTGGAGGGGAGGGGTCTTATTTATAGGAGAGGAAGGGGGGAGGGGGGTGTGGGATGTTTCCTACATAAGTGGCATTTGAGGTGTCACATGGTGGCACCATGAAAATGATAGGTGATGGGTTGATTAATTGGATGTCAGCTTATTAAAATTTCTTAAATTCTTTTTAACATGAAAGTGCCATGAGAATGATATTTCTAGTGAGTGGTAGTTTGGGATTTTTCAAAAAATCTCGTTTTTTTATTTTAAGAGAAAATTAGAAAGAGGATATGAGGTTTCCTAATGAGATTGGAAGTGGCTAAAAATATCCCAAATTTTTTAAAATAAAAACTAGAAAATTTGGAGGAGAAGTATTGATGTGGCAACTTAGGAATTTTCAATCAATAAAAAAGAATCTCATTTTTGAAATTTTCATGAAAAATTAGGATATGAGAAATGAGGTGTCTTGTGGAGGTTTAAAAATACTAGGCTTTTAAAAAAAAAAATTAATATGATAGTTGAAAAAATTTAAAAAATGAGTATTTATGTGGCAAGAGATGGGAGGAAAAGTATATACTCTTTCTAATCATTGCTTATCTCTCTCTTACCATGTGTCATTCTCTTGTAAAGTCCTACTTACAATTGAACTCTTTCTCTCTTTTAGTTAACTACTCTTTGGCTTTTAGTTAGAATTAGACTAATTGGATGCTTTTTCTTTTCTTTCCATTTTTCCTTTTCATGCATGCATAATTTTTTACGTGTTTTGTTGACGACTAAGGTGGAGTTTTCATGATAAGGAATAACACACATACACTATTGAAAATAATTAGCCAACGTTTGCAAAAACTATTCTTTTTGCATGTGTTTGCATGCTTTTAAGTAAATGCACAACCATATATCAAGAATGAGTTCACAAGAGTAAATTATTTATTTATTTATGAAATGTGTATGCACGTGTTATACGTGTGCACATATGCCTAAGGAGGAGTTCACATGGATAACTTATCCCCAACACTGGTTCGATACTTTTAAGGCTTAAGTCATTTGGCTAGTGGGAGGCGCGGGGGGGGGGGGGGGGGGGGGGGGGGGGGTTCATGCAAGGATCAACAATTTTGCTCGTGTATACGATGAAGAAAATTGCCATGGGAGAAAATTTGTGTGTACAATTTGTGTTGTCTAGGCGGTTTGTTACATATGTCATTGTCAATATTGTACTTATTTGAAAATTGAATCAACAAATCCTTTCTTTCTAGCATCTCATGATGCACGTTTCTCAATAATAATTGTATACTTAATTTATAAATGATTTATGGAATATTTTTTAACACTTAGTTGGAAGGGTAGCAAGGATGTATGTCCTACCACCCAAATTTTTTTCCTCTGCAATTGTTGCTATTAGCATCACAAATAAACTTACACATGTCATTATTTGTATCACTAGCAATACATATAGCGACGGTTCTGTAGAGATGTGTATACCGATGGTTTTAGCGATGACAAGGGATACTTGTCTAGATAAATTATTCTATCGCTTTAAACATCAATATATGGTCTATATCTTGTATTGGATGAAATAGATCCTAAGCCAGTAAAGTGGCTTGAAGCCACTTTTGTGGCAAATTACAAGACTAGTGTTAATCCAACAAACTATATTTCTATATCTCTTTTTTATTATAGGATTGCTATGATGAGCCATTATAGAAGGATGAGATGTTTGATTAGAGATCTTATCATATTGTGCTAAAAAAATCAAAGATCTCATCATGTTGTACTCAATCTCATGTATTTTTTTAATGTATAAATTTACAAATCATGTTGTACTCATTTTATATGTATGGATATACAAAGTTTGCAACATTAGCTCTTTTAAATACATTCCATTGGGGCTTACTATTCTATTTTTGGACTTAATTAGTTATGATCATTTATTTTTGTACGTGTCCATTGGATTTTATATATGTTTATGCACTAATGCACTCAAATAGTAGACATGGATAGCAAAGGGTTAGATCCTTGCTAAAGCTTTCTTCTCTTTGCAATTGTTGGTATATCCCTTGGTACGATTTTTTTTTGTAAGCATTGGAATAAGAATCAATAATACGGTTGATATAAATTGCTATTTATTTTGACACTCTTTTCATTGCTTATTTTGATGTATACATTGACATAGCTTCACCTACACTCATAAACTATATTCTTTTAGGAATAATATTAGGACTTGCTAGAAGCGTGGTCTTAAAAAACACAAGGATCACTTAGAGCCAATTTTTTATAAATTACAATACTTTCTTGCTATTAAAGCATTTAGGTCTATTTAATTAGTAATGTATTAATGTGTGTATACGCGCTTCAACAAAGCATAGCTAAAGAGCTAATGCATCAATTAAATTACACAATGTTGCAAATAATCATTTGAAAGATAAGAATGTAAAATCCGTATTCAATGTATAAAAAGCCAATGTTAGCAATATTTTAACCCAGTTTACAAGAAATAGCCAAGGCATAACCAAGTAAAACGTATTCACAAAGGAGAGGTATTGCTTGTTACCTGTAAGCCAAGTAATCAAATTATTAGTAAGGACTACATAACCCAACTTACATTGCAAGTGTCCACAACAGTAGTAAGTACCCAAATGCTATCCTTGTCATCTACATGAAACAAATTTGCCTTGTTCATGTCCATGGAGCTATTCTAAGAGGTTTAGATGTGTAGAATAGTAGTAGCTACAATTAGGTGAAGACATAGAAGTATAAGAGTCACAAGAATGTAGTTTAGGATAAAAAAGGCTTGTGCATTTATAAGACTTTGGATAAGAAGTAAACTAGATGTAATTCTTTTTTTATTTAGCACCCTCCAACTAGAGGGATACCAAGGGACTTGGTTTCTCAAACCCCAAGAAGAGGGTTTGTCCCAAATAAACTATTAGTTACTTGTGAGCAAAACCAAGTGGTTAGAAAAAATTAAACCCTAGAAACTTCAAAATAATAAATAGATATTTTCACATTAAAGTTCTAAGAATAAGTTAGAGCCCTAGCAAACAAGGATATATTTTGAGGTTGTTCTTGATATTTCTATTCAAGCACTCAATTAGTAGGCCACCACTTTATGCATAGTCTAGAAAGCCAAGACAAGAAAATTGCATAACCACTTGATATCCTTAAAGGGAATTTTCTTCAAATTGTCACTATTGAAAAATCAAACTAAGTAGCATACTACTGTTTTAAACTAAACTAGTGATACTTTAATTTATTTATTTTTTGGTTTTTTGAGCTGGGTATCCAATCAGTCTCAAAGGCAGAACCCTATGCCATTACCTTATGATTTCAATACTTCCTTCAGGATAAGATCCTTGGAAGACTCCGCTTACCCCCAATGATGGAGCGTGGGTAGGTACCTAGCACCTGGGTTTAGTGGTCCAGGTAGTGCTGGACTCTCACAAGCTAAAACTACCAATCCTTGTGGATTCCCTTAGAGGGATGCCATACCCCACGGTTGGGCATCGGCTCGAAGTGATACTTTAATCATGCTACCATTATTAAGGTAAGGCAAAGACAATATATCCTACCTCCATAAAATTCTATACCTCATGCACATAAGGAGTTTAAAACATTTGAGACTACATCAACTCAACTACATGTCTTAGTCATTTAGATAAGTTACATCTCTTAGGCCTAAATAAAGGAAAAACTAATGTAATATAGTTCACATGCACAAAATTCTAGATATTACTTCATTATACCATTTAACAAGAATATAGAATGCTCAACTAGTAAAATCCAAACTATACTACATATTACTTCAATATACTACTTAAAAAGTATATAAAATGCTCAACCACCAAAGTATAGACCTTGTATAGTATCTAGAACAATCAGTAGTATGAGTAGCTTCCCATACTAAATCTCCCTTAGAATGGCATGCATCAACATAAGTTCTTTTAGTTTCTAAGGGTAGATTTTGCTCTTCATATACTATGGGTTGCTACATCCTATAGGGAATACGTAATGAATGATTATGTTCATCAGTATAAGCCTACTAAATTATTAGCTTCTATGAGCTAGTAATTATCAAAAGCAAGGTCATAAAGATAAGGACAATAAGAGCATTAAGTCGAGCCTATTAGCGGTATGTGGAGACCTTAGCACAAAAACCCACTTCACAAATCACCATCATTGTTATATGATGGTTATATAGAGACCTTTACAATAGCTTCTCAAGCAACACCACCACTAGAGAGAGGTGCTAAGAAGACACAAAGTCAACTAGTTAGCTTTTATAGAGAGGTGCTTAGAAGACACAAAGTCAACTAGTTAGCTTTTATAGAGAGGTGCTTAGAAGAAACAAAGTCAACTAGTTAGACTTCTAATGATTATAATGGGTCCATGACACATGTAATAATTAACCATGATCTTGCATGCTGTCCAATCAAATCACGATAAAGTAGATCACCTCTACACTGTAGCACTATATGTAGTAGAAATTAAGAGTAATACACAAAATTGAAGACCAAGACATATATATTAATATTATATGTGTGTTTCAGAGAGGAAAATTAGAGTCAATGAGCTTAAAGAAGAATTAACGTGCCTATTTTTATTGATGATATGGGACCACAAGAGTAGCTACTAAGATTGAGACTGAAACTCGAGGAAGTTACTACATGTATATCTATCCTCTACACACGTGCATTCAAGGAATATTATAAATATCCTTATTCGTGAATTTTTCTTGAATAAAACATAACCTTTTCTATTCAATCTATAAATAATCCTGTTATATTACACCCTTTTGTATGTAAAAAATTGTATTTTTAAAATACCTTATTTTGAACTATAATGTGCCCACCTAATAGCTATATAGGCACGTTTTAAGCGGTCCATCGAGAAATGAATCTAAGCGTCGCCACCCGGCACTCCCATGAAATGTTTCGAGGTTTGTCGTCTAGGTTTTTTCAAGTCTACCTCACAATGGAATGTTCGCAGCTGAACCCACTAGGATTGACCTAAATTTTGGGTTTCTAGTTACCGAGGTCTCCTAATAGCATTCTAGCGTCGAATCCTGGACATCCTACTTTACGTAGAGATACCCAGCCCGAAGTAGATCCGTGCCGCACTTGGTTCAAAGAGAATGGGAAACAAGAGGGATGCACCGCTCAACCTCTTTGCCCATAAGACATAGTCCCATTCCAATCCCCTAAACAGCATGAATCAGGTTCCAATCTAATATTACCTAAAGGTTGTATGTCTATAGAACCTTGTGAGAAGCCTCCTAGTTCTCTAGGACCACCCTACTATAGGACTGATCCGTCAGGGGTTCTGGCCACCCGCTTCCCTCAATGGCGTTCTTTAGTTATCTAATTAGGTCCTATCAATTTATATGTGACATTAAAAAAAATAGCTTCCTTAATTAAGCCTTTTAGGAAACAAATTTCATTTGCATAACTTATAGCACTGTCACAAAAACAATTCAAATAAGTTCTTTGGAAGTGAACTTTATATTATCCTTTTAATTGAAATACAAGTCTTGTTCGAAAAGGACGAATTTTGCAATCCGTGAGGTTGCATCTTACTTCCCCCAAGATTCTGTCCTTGTACTAGTAACATGACCTTGAGAATTTATCTTGAGCCACGTAGATCGTTTGAGTAGGACCCGGAGGTAGGGAATTTACAACCATGCATTCAAGCATCCTCCTACATTCAAACTAACCCACAGAGAGACCTCTCGTGAGACGGATTCGGTCCACGTTCCCATCACGGTTATTTGGAACCCCCTTGGCAAGGGTTGGCAGCCAGCTGGGGGTAGCTTGGCACGCCCTCCTTGAATTCAATGTGATTCATTATTCAAATTATTGTTGTGAACTTGGGCCATACATTCCTTTCACAGACATTGAATCTAGATTTACAAGTACAAACAACAATGAAAGCGAGTGCTCAAGACATCTGCTAAGGTGGAGTCCTCACCTAAAAAGCTCAGTGTTGCCCTTCTTGGGTCTTTCTTGCCTTTGCATCATTTTCCATCATCTTTTGAGGGATAGAGAATACCCTCCTTCCGATCTCCCTTCTATGTAATAGGGGTAGACAATTACGCTATAGTTTTGGATGACAACTTCCCGAGGTTACTATCCTTTGGTTCTTATCGTAAGATCTTGGTCTAGAATTTTATTTGGTTAGTTGATAACCATTTTCCCATCTTAGAATTTTGTTGGGGTTCTAAGTTCACCCTAGGGTTGTTCCCCCTCAAGATAGTAGGAACTTGTGTTTACTCCTCTTGCAAGTCAAGCATAAACAATGTCTATTTACCATTCCAAAATAGTTGCGAGCATCGGATGTAACTTGGTTAATAGTCATTCTTCATGTGTGTCTGACATTCGAATCTTCTTGTGTCAACTTCAAGATGTATCATCTTTTTAAAATGATATACTCAAGAGTGTTTTGGGTCCATCGTAGTTGGCTATTGGGGTAGGGACCAAGGAGCATGTTGACTCTAATTACAAATATGGATGTAAGGCAACTTGACCTCTTTGCAATTAGAACTCTAGTTGAGTCGAACTCAATCTTAGCCTCACTCATCATGTAAGGCTTCATCTATGAGACTAACCCTTGCAGTTGCCATGTGCATCTTAAATCCACCTTTTAGATGCATTTTCTATTATGTGGTGCAATTGAGGCTATTCATGATGCCATGCAAATCTAGATGTAGGTCTTCCATGGATTGTCGATGCGATGCGAGATCCCTATTCATAAAAATCCATTCTAGTGCATTTATGCAACTCAAAAGGCATGACCTAATTATTCAAATGCGAGTATGCATGCATTCACTATAAATGTGAGTTAATTTACTATGATGGTCTACGGAATACAATTGATCTATACGGAATATTTATGTACCCTAGCAATCTATGATGCATTTGCAAAAGATCGAATCTAATACTTGACTTAATTTTTGCAATCACCCGTAGATGCTGAATCTATTCTCGACAACTCATGGTTATTAAACCCTTTTTGGGTACCTTTCAAAATATGCAAGTTACTCAATGCGAGGTATGAATTTCTCCTAATGATGCCCATGCTTACATAATCGATTTCAATTTCTAGACATGGTAGCGGTACCTAATTTTGGAGTGTTGTTCGTGCTTGATAACCCATTCTTGTTGATGGTGGTGTCTTTGCTCGATCCTTCTCCCATAGTTACGGCTTTTCTAGTCACTTGGAAGAGTTTAAGCTTTGGGGCCATTTCAAAGTTGGAAAGTAACCTTCACTTCTCTCGACAGACTCCTTGGTATCGGAGTTCTCTATGCTTTGTCTTGAATTTCACGATCTCTTGTTCACTTTAAAGGCAATTGATGGAGTGGTTAGAGGACTTGCGATGGGAAGAGAGGGTACCCGAGCCTTTGCCCACGAGAGGAGTTGTCCTTGGCCTCTCTCTCTCTCTCTCTCTCTCTCTCTCTCTCTCTCTCTCTCTCTCTCTAGGTTCTCCTTCCCTCTCTTTCCTTCTCTCTTCCTCTCCTCCACTACCTCTCCCTCTCCTTCTCTCCTTCTCAAATTGGCAAGGGGAGAAAAAGAATAATGATTCTGCTTGCTAAAAGGAAAATGGGGGGGGGGGGGGGGGGGGTTAACGAGGGAAGGGTGACAATAGTAAGGGAAAAAGAAGAGGGTTTTCCTCCCTCTCGTTTAAGGGGGGGAGGGGATGCTATGATAGGGGGGAGGGCCCTTAACTACACAAGACCCCTAGCTTTTTCTGCCACCATGCAGCCTATTGAGAGAAGGAAGGGATATTAGGGGGGAGGGGGGATTGGAGGTGGTGCACGTGTGCCCCTCCCCCCATTGTAATCGTCATTTCCTTCACCTATCTCCTTGTCAAATTCACTATAGCTCAGCAATTCCCATCATCCTCTTCTCCTACTCGACTACATGTTCAGCTCCCTCCCCTCCCTTCTTTACCTTTGCTGTCTCCTCCCCTTCCTCTCATCAACTTGGAGTTTTACTCCCTCTCCCTTTGTCACTCAATGATACTGACAGGGGGTGACGTTTAGGAAATATTTTTTTTAAATATTCATTCTTTAATTTGGATAGAAAAAGGGGTGGGGGAGAAATTTGACGGCAACAAAAAAAATGAAATAGGGGGGGAATCTTCATAACGGCAATGGAGGTGGCCTATTGATGCACATATGTTCATGAGTAACTTACCCAAGGACAGAAATGAGATTTTTTTGCTCATCAAACTAAATACCAAGTGGAGATTCATGGCTATTTTCCTCATTAATTGAGGGATTTTTCAAAAGCATGTAATGGACTATGCCTTAATATATGCATAAAGCATGAGATTACTATTGGTAAGAATACACCTAATCTAGGGGATATTTGTGCATTCACTAATGTATACTGCTATATCATTCTTGAAAATATCATAGCCTAGTAGTCTACATAAAGTAAACCTATTGTAATACCATAACCTACCCTTCAAAGCCAATCAATTTAGTGTAACTATAGGTGTCTCAAATGTCTTTAGTGAAATGTCTATTTAGTAGTTATAATGAGAGAGAAGGAAAGCAAGAGGGCAAGAACGATAAAGAGTGTGTGTTTATGAATGGCACTAGTGAGAGAAATCAAGAAGACCACACACACACATATTCTGTGTTAAGAAGTGAATTGGAGAGAGAGAAAGAGGAGAGAGAAGATTGCAAAAGAGAGAGAAAGAGAGTGATGAGGAGAGAGAAATACTAGAAATAGAGAGAGAAAGATAGAAAGAGATGAGAAGCCATTGAATTTGAAAGCAAGGTAATTAGGAGAGAGACAATGATGTATTAATGTTTCAAAAGATAAGAAAATTTATATGTCCCTTCCTTTTATACCTATGTTAGTGTGACATGGTATTACTAGTATTTTCATTTTAAACAACTATTCTTCTCAGTTTCTTACAATAGATCCTATCCCAAAGGTTTTTGCCCTCAAAAACAAACTTACAAGGGTTGGAAAAGGATGGATGGAACCATAGGGGATTCACTAGTAGTAATAAGGAGACGTCACTTACGTGCAAGAAATATATGAAAATACCCCTTATCTATCCCCTATTTACGAGACCTTACCTTACAAAATTTACCTTCCTTTCCTTAAATAATCCCCTCCCTTACACTCACATGGTACCATATAGTAAACCCTAGTGGATCCCCGGGGATGGAACAAAGTACTACTCTGTTTTCAACTATACCCGGGGATGGACTCAAAATAAAGTAGATAGCTTGCTATAAAAACAAACCCTGTTGAACCAAACCTGCCATAACTTCTGGTAGAAGTAACCAAACGAAGCGTGCCACATTTCAAAATGTAGCTCTTGAAGAGTGCTTTGACCCTATGTAGATGGCATAATTCTAAAAATTAGAAAGAATAAAAATTGTTCTAAAATAGACTATTATTAGGTCACTCCCCAGATCATAACTGTCTCCATAGTTAGTGTATGTGCTTGAGCCCCACCAATGTGTCCCATAGATAAGGAAACTCATCTAGTGGTAGTAGGAAATCTAGTAATGAAATCCATTGTAATGTGCATCAATTTGCCTGTGGGAACATGTAATGGCTGCAACAAACCACCTGGCTTATGGGTGCTGTCCTTATTCTACTAATAAGGCATGCACTTCATGACAAAATCTTTGACATATTTCCGTAGTCATTTTCAATAAAAGCTTTTATTGATCATATCATAGGTTTTGAAAACTCCAAGGTGTCCAGCTAAAGGTGAAGAATGCAACTCCTCCATAGTTTTTCGTATAAAAGAAGAAGTAGAATGAATGATATTGTGAATTATCTTCCATGAGACATTGCTGTATTTTTTGAAAAATATGGATGAGCTATTCATCCAAAAGGTAAGCGTCTTGTAATTCTTCAATCCAGTTACTATGTAGTTCAATCATAGTAGTTGAAACTTTACAGGCCCACATACAAGAAAGAGAATCAACCAACTACATTGTCTTTGCCCCTTGTATGAGTGATGTCAAAAGCATAGTTTTATAGTGTAGCTACCCACCTACGTAGGAGTAAGATTGGACTGAGTGAGGAAATACTTAAGGACCTTGTAATCTTCAAACTCTAAATCGGCTACCATACAAATAATGGTGCCATTTCTTTATTGCATGTAAGATAGCAAATATCTCTTAGTCATAGACATTCATAACCATTTCCTTATCTGTAAGCTTGTGACTTTCAAAGGCAATCACTCCATGCTCCTGTAACAAAACATCCCTTATGCCTCAGCCACTAGCATCACACTGTATGGTAAATGCCTTCAAAAAATCCGAGCATACTAGAATAAGAGCACAAGTAAGGAGTTCCTTTAACCGATTGAAGCTACTATTTGTGTAAGAGCATCCCAAAAGAAAGCTTCCTTCTTCAACCTATCAATCAAAGGAGCTACAATTACTGCATAATGCTTGATGAATCGGCAATAAAATGAAGATAGACTAAGAAACCCTCTAAGTGAAGTACTGGTAGTAAGTGTTGGCCAATCTTTTACACACTACACCTTCTTGGGGTGAGCTTGGATCCCTTTTTTGCTAACAATATGTTCCAAGTATTCCACTTCAATTTGCATGAAAGAGCATTTCTTTTCCTTAGCAAAGAGTTTATGATGACTCAATACATATAAACCTTTCTCATGTGTGATAAATGGTCATAAAGGGACTTACTATAGATCAAAATGTCATCAAAGAAGGTAAGGACAAGTTGAAAGAGAAAAGGCTACAAAATCATGAGTAGCTGGAGCATTTTTAAGCCCAAATGGCATCACTAGGAAATAGTAGAGCCCTCGATCAGTCCTTAAAGTAGTTTTAATTTCATCACCCTCGCATGTACAGATCTGATGATACCCTAACCTCAAGTCAATCTTTGTGAATAATCTAGCCCCCTTGAGTTCATCAAGCAAATGATCAATTCTCAGTATTGGATACCTATTCTTCATTGTGATCTTGTTAAGATCCCTATAATCAACACACATCCTAAAAGATCCATCTTTCTTTTTAACTAACAAGATCAAAGATGCATAAGGTGAAAAACTAGGTTCAATGAATCCCATTTCAAGAAGCTCCTTGATTTTCTTGGCTACTTCTTCACACTCACACTTGGATAATCTGTAAGGTGGCTTATTAATTGGCTTTGAGTTGGGCTCCAAATCAATTGGGTGAACCAGTGCTCTCTTGGGAGGCAATGAAGTAGGCACTTCAAACAAATCCATGTACTCCTCAAGAAGAGCTTTCAAAGCTGGATGACTTGCTGAATTTGTGGATTGATTTTCAACCTCTTTATTAAGGTCCAAAACAAAGATCTAAGAGCGCCTCTTGTACTTCTTTTTGAGTTATTGAATGGTGATAAGATGAAAATCTAATTTACTAAAAATTCCTTGTAAATAGATGAGCTGTTCATCAAAGATAAACTCCATATACACCTGTGAGAAATCCATAATAATTTTACCCAATGTCATCAACCAATCACAACCAAGTACAATATCTATGGGCCCCATTTCCAAGGTTATCATGTTTACTATTGGTTCATAATTTTTAGCAAATTGTAAAGAAACATGTGGGCATATTTGAGTACCGATTTCTTTTTCACCATTGGCTACCTAAACTCTTATGGGCTATTGTAAGTCAATGGGAAGACAATTCAGCTTATCCATAATAGTCTTATTCACAAAATTGTGTGTAGTGTATTGCCACTATCAATTAGGATAAACATATCCTTCCCATGAATATTACCCTTCATATGAAGTGTAGTAGGCCTCTTAGAACCTGTCCAAGTAGCCATGAAAATGGAACAACTAGTGGCAACAAGTGGCTCATCAAAAGTTCCTCCAAATCGAAAGGAATACTATCACCCAGATCAAAAGGAAAAGTGTTGACAGGGTCATAAAAATGTTATTGACCAATAACTTCCTTAAGATATTCATTTCAGAAGTAGGTAAAAATACATTGACCTCATCAATGTCATCTTCAAAATCCTCAAGGACTAACATGAACCTTTTCTTTTGCATTTTTGTATACACACTTTGTGGCGTGGTCAGTTATATACTTTTTCCCACATTTGAAGCATAAGATTTTTTTCCTCTTTTCTATTTGTTGTCCTGAAATTACTTTGACGACTTGAAGCATTGAATGATGGATAAGTTGGCACTCTTAAGCTCCCACTTGGTGCATGATTGCTGCTTTGAACATTGCCAACTTGTCTATATTTTAAAACAATCATGGTTGTCCATAACTAGGCTGAAATGGGGACTCCCTTCTATATTTCCTTCCATAATGCTTTGCAAGTTCAATAGCTTTGAAGAGATTGGTAGGGTTTTGCACCATAGCATCAGCTAATAAAGACAACTCTAAACCATGCATATACTTGTGGAGTTTATCTATGTACATGGTAAGATCGAGGAATTGATTTGTATACTCCTACACACTTAGACCTCTTTGCTCCAATCCATACCATCGATGTGCCAATTTCTCTTTTTCAAGAGGAGAGACAAATATCTTAACCATAAGTGTCTCAAATGCATCCAAATTCTCTACAAGTGTATTCTCCTCCTTTATGAATCTCCACCAAGTAAGGTTCGCTGTTTAAATGAGCTTTCTCCTTAGCTTCCTTGGTTTCCATTTGCATTTGCATCCATTGGGAGATTTGAGCCATTATTTGAGCATTAGATTTCTACTAACTTGTCAATTGAATTCTTTATTTGGTTAGTGGAATCCATCAACTTCTCAATGTAAGACTTTGTTCGATGAGTAGACAATACCATCTGCTCCACTCTAGATAATAGCTCCATATGCCTTTGAGCATGTTTATTCTTAGGTTCACACATGATATTATTGAGTGCATTGATTTTTCCTTGCATTTGAGGCTCTTCAAGGCCCTCTTGAGGTGTGTTATCCAACATTAAATCTTTGATTTGTTGTGAATACTCATCCTAGGTCTTATTCTTTCCTTTATGACCTACCATAGTAGGTAGTCTTGTAGTACCCCATGTTAGAAAATTGGGTATAATTTGAGCTCAATAATGAAAATGGTACCTGCCTGTATATACCCTGCAGTGTCTTGTAAATCCCATGTTTTACCTTGTTTTGCTCTTGAAGGTACTTGAGTCTTGGAAAACACTTTAATCTTCAATTCTACACTCTACATATCAGTGTGAGGGATAAAATGAAAGGACAAGCTCCCTATACAGGCTTCAAATCACTGGGAGGTGGGCAAAGTTCCCCTCGGGTCAGTTGGTTGCACCCCTTTGGGATCTTTAATAGCGAGAGAGGATCACCTCTCTTTTGTCTCACTATCTTCCCCGACATCCATCTTTTTCCTCTGTGGGAATATCAACATGGCAATGGCATACTACTCTAATCAATCAACATGAGATATATTATTGAAATTTCCATTAAGCTCTTTTCATGAATTGTAAGAGATTTGAAATTTTGGCAAAATGGATGAGAAGAGGGTCTTACCAAGCAATGAGTCACTATTGCTGACTTACCCTTTTACAATGAGGTCATGATATACTTTTCCATGAATGAATAATCATCAGCAAATCAATGGATTAGAGTAAAAAATCTTATCAATCAATGGGGCTAAATAAATTGGATTGAATGCAATGCTCTGGAATTTTCGATTAGAAGCTTCTAATTCACTGATTGGATCCAATATGTATCAAGAAAACATGGCATTACATGAATGGAATGATTTAAGCAATGGTTGGCTAAGATTTGATAGAAATTATACAATTCTTTAATCTCTAATTCAATTGGATAAAGCTCAGCAATTGGATGAATGAGAGAGATTAAGAATTGAAGGGGAATACCTTTTATATGTTTGATGAAGACTTAATTGATTCCCAAATGCTTGATGAAGCCTTCGGTTGCCCAATGTTGTTGAAATAACATTCAATGCTTGTGTATTTAATACTTGGAAGCAATCTTGAAGATTCAAATGCCTAAGATTAAAGCATTTAACCCGTTTTCCCAAAATTTTGACTCCAGCTCTTAAGCTTCAATCTTTGGCCATTCGTGCTCAATCCTTGCAATTTCTTTAAGAATCCTTATTGAAATGATTCAATGGCTGAAATGATGAAGAATCTTCAAGAAAGTAAAGAGAAATGAAAGCTTGAGCTAAAGCTTTTATAGCTGTCCATGGACTGCACAATTAGGGTTTTCAAGAAAGCTTGAGGATGAAGAATGGAGTGTAATCTTGATGATTACTGGAGGATTTCACTTGCTAATGACCAATTAAAGTACCAAGACTTGAAGATTGAGAAAGGGGAGTAGAGAGTAGGTTGAAATCAGTTTGAAAAATATACCACATTTTTTGGGGTTGTCCTGTGCACAATGATGGAGCTTGGCTAGGGCTGATAGTAGATAATGAACTTGAAGCTCTTAAAGTGAGGAAGCTTGGTTTGGTGTTACTTTGTCAGGAAGAGAAAGGGTTTGATAGATATAAGATTTTGGTTGCAAACTCTAGGAAATCTACAAGAAGCTTCAAGAAAGGGGAAAGAGAACCCTCTCTTCGAAAAGTAACCATAGTTTGTTTCCCTTCTAAGCCCAGTTAATTCCCATTTGACCATGATACCTTCAAAAGTGCATAAAAGTTTGATGAGACAACCTGCTATTTTGTTCTTTCACCACCATATCTGTCCCAAAGATCTCCAGATATACTCTTTTCTAATTGTAGATGTCCTACAAGCCACTACTAGTCACACTATCCATGCCTTTTATATGTAGTACTTGTTTGAAATTGAATTTTATGGTGAAAAATTGGACTAAAGTAGAGGAAAATTGATCAAAGACCAATGTTATCACTTGTCAAAAATTGAAATACTAGAGAGAGAGAAAGAGGAGAGAGAAGTTTGTAGAAGAGAGAGAATAGGAAGTGCAGAAGAGAGAGAAAGAGAGTGATGAGGAGAGAGAAAGACTAGAAATAGAGAGAGAAAGATAGAAAGATGTGAGAAGCCATTGAGTTGAGAGCAAGGTAATGATGAGAGTAGAATTTAGGTGCCAGGAAGTGTTTAAAAATAGCTAAAAATTATGAATATCAAGGAAAAAATATTCACTGTCAAAGGCGGTGGCTCGATCTAGGATGATTTTAAGCAACAAAGTGCTTTAAAGGTGCCCGAGCGACATTTTTTGATTTTTCATAATTTTTCAAACAGTCGTGCGGGTTGACATGAGCTACCGGTCAATGCGGGATGCCAAGCTGGATGCCCAGGATTTTTCAGAGCTCAATTCGGAGTCCGGACGAGAAAATGGCCACAAAATGGTTAAGATATGAAAATGTGAACACTTGGGAGGCCAAATTTGAGCATGCCTTTTGAGTTTGGACCCCCCCCCCCCGCCCCCCAAAAAAAAAATTTGTGCACCTTATGAAGCAAAAAACGTGGAGAGAGAATGAAGAGGGATGAAAAAACGTGGAGGAAGATGGCGCCCGAAAAATGAGCCATGGAGGATGGAGAGGCAACTTGCCTACTGCAAACAACCCCCCCAATGGATTATAGGGCTTCATTCTCTCCTAAATGCTGACTCTATCGCCGCCTTCGCTCCTCAATTGATGGCCTGAATGCTGAGATGGAAATCTAGTCTTTCTCTCTCCTCCCTCTCTTTCTTCTAAGGGTAAATTCATGTGGGAAGAGAAAGGAATAAGAAAGAATGATGGAGGCTTGTCCGGCATTGATCGGATTGCTCCACGGGCTGGAAATGGTGATTTGTGATCATGCTGAGCATGAAGTGCTGCTGATTTTCAGATTTGCAGCCATGGACATGAAACCCGAAACACGCAAATAAGCGGTAATTCAATTTTTTCAAAGGAAATTTGAGATCTCATGGCTTTTGATTGATAAAATGTTGTTCATGTGGGCTAAAAATTGTTTATGGTGCTGCTTTCTATGAGTACTTGATCTTCATAATCAGAAAATCAGAAAAATATGCATCTTGTGGCTCAAAATAATACACTAAAACGCGTAAAATATGGAAAATCAAGGAAAATTTATGTTTTTGGGCATAAAAATGGAAAAATGAATAGGAACACCAACTAAATTTTCAATTTTGCTACAAGAAGGAACTAAGGGCCACAGCCCATAACCTATTTTGAATTTTCAGTAATTAAATAATGTAGAAAATAAGAAAAAATACAAGGAAAATAGAGAAAAATCACTAAAAATAGGAAAAAAATACATTTTGGGTGCGGAAAATTAATGAAAATTAAGAACAATGTCCGTGAATGTTTGTGGGAACTGAAGCATGAGGATTTGCCTCAGTTCAACCCCCCTTCTTATTCTAGTGTGGTTTTCCTACTTTTTACACATAAAATGATGGCAAAATGCCCTATAAATCTTACAACAATACAACATTGGATCGATGGAAGGGTAGAGTGGTTAGAATGTGTCTAAATGTGGAGTCAGATGATGAAAAGATTGCTGTTTTTGTTTGCATGCCATATAGGTCGGTGAATAATTATAAAATAAGAGACTAGTAGCACGAGGGTTTCCTTGGTGCTAGGTTCATGCAACGCCGCATAAGAACGATAGTTGAAAATCATTGAAAGGATATTTTTCACATGTGCACAATATTTATTTTATAATTGCTTGAGCACTTGGCATCCACAATATGCATAAATTATGAAAATATTTAAAGGTATCAGAAATCCTGGATGCACAGCAATTGCTTTCATTAGGATCTTGACCCATGTTCAGTGAGAGACAGGACACCCTAAGCCATAGGCTAGTCGTGGGGTCTAGGGAAAAGAGAAGTAAGGACAATGGTACATTCTTGTATACGATTAAATGGTACCTTGAGTGGATTTTGTGCGACATGTTTATATGTTGAGCGATGCATCGAGGGGCCAATCCCCAAGGTGTAGGAGAGTCGCAGAGGGGTGGCGGCACTCAGCTGTTGGAGGACCCCCTATATCTGTGCTTCGTGCCATTTGGCAATGTGTAAGGGACTCCCTCTGAGGAGTAGTGGGTGAGAGAAGAGTGGACTACAAACGACGTGATACAAACGCAAGATGTCTAGGAAGGTGATGTATGTGTCATCAATGCTCTTGGCCGCGAGGCCGTGGGGTTGTTGAGCGCGTGAGATAGAGGTCCGGCTAGTGCACGAGCCAGTGCCGGCCCGTTCTAGGTTCCATCAGTGGTGCATCTGCCGGGAGCCGCTTAAAAGTGGCGGTCCTCGAATCCTGGTTGTCTAGGAACCAACTAGCAGTTTATGCCAAAGGACACTGTGATTGATCCGTTAGTTAGAGATAAGCATCGTCTAGCAGAAATTCAAAAGCAAGAGAGAGACGAAAGAGCTAGGTAACGTGCTGAAATTTTTAGGAGATATTCCCCTAAGTGTAGCGGTGTTGAACCCTTACGAGGGAGTGGATCTAGTGGTCTTGGGGCCACAAGCAGTAAGTTAGGAGAAGGTGGAAGCTCTAGTGCTCCCCTTTCTTCCATAAGCCAGTCTACATCAAGTGCGGGGGGGTGTAACCCCACCGTCCCTTATTCCTAGTGCAAATCCAATCCTCGTCATGGCGTAGCCTATTGCAATTCCAGCAAGAACGACGGATTTGCCGGCTCTAGGTTACCCGCTACCCATTTTTAATGGGTTAGTGGAGGAAGATGTGGAACTCCACATTAGGGAGTTTCAAAATCTGATGTTTAACTGTCGCATCCAAGAAGAAGGACATTTAACGATGTTCTTCAACATGACTCTCAAAGGAAGAGCCGCTATATGGTATCATGGTTTAGAAGCCGGAACCATATTGAATATTGATTCATTTTATGGAGCTTTTCGAAGGGAGTTTGCCCCTGAAAGGAGTGGACAAATTGGTTGCGTGTACTCAACGTGACCCACCAAGAACCACACGAGGATATTCGTGCTTATGCGAAGAAGATAAAAGAGGTTTTTCGTAAGTTGGGCACCTCTATTCCTATCCCCGCAGCTGCCCAATTGCAATATTTTCTACATGTTTTGGACTTTAACATCCAATTGCAGTTGAGTAGTGTCCCCTTGGGGGATATAAATACTGCCATTACACGAGCACAAGAGGTGGAATCCCGACTACAAGCAGCCTATGCTTCTCGAGGCAATTCGAATATGGGTTTAGTATTGGGAAACAATGTGGCGATGGCCAATGGCAGTAGTGGCCAAGGGATAACGATGGCTAACCCTAATGGGAGAGGGAACATGATGCAGAATGTCCCTTTATTACCAGCTCCCCCTAGCATGTCGACGCCTACGGGCAGTCAAATGGCTCCAAATGGTGGAGGCCAAGCGGTCAATTCTAATACCATGCCTGTGGCTCAACAACCAGTGCCTAATCAAATTGTTAGGCCGATGGAACGACATGGTAATGACCAAGGCTATGAGTCGAGCGCTTCCAATGTTCTAGGCGAGGTTAAGGATATGATGAAGCATTATACCGATATGATTATGGAGCAGTATTGACAAATAGCCGTTGATGTTAACTTCCTTAAAAAACAACAAAATTTGATAGGAAGTAGATACCCAAATGAGGGCGCACCTTCGAGGTTTAGTTGCAAATGGTATGGTGGGCAGCACTATCCAAGAAATTGCCCAAATGTTAAGTACGGTATCTGTGGAAAATCCGACCATTTAGCAGCTACTTGCTGGAGTAAGATCAGTTCCCTCCAGCGAGGTAGTCGGCAACCAGGGCCTGTTAATCATCGTGCGCAAGGAAATGATTCCCAGCGAGAAGACGCGGGCCTAAACAAATACTTCAACGATCAAAGACTACAGTGGAGGAGCTACCAAGTGGTAGTGGGGTTAGTTTGATTGAGGTTGTACGCGTTAATGATGCTGAAACCTCTAATCTGCGAGCTGTTCTTACAAGAGGTCAAAAGGGAAGAGAAGCCGACAAGGATAAGCCTGTCGACGGAAACCCTAAACAAGGTGACAAAGGAATGTAAGTTTTGGATCCTACTATGAAAGGGGGACCTTTGAAGCCCGTGGGAAGTAAAGCCGATAAGGAATCACCAAAGAAGAAGGTGAAAGTTAAGAAAGAGGCAATAAAACTGGTTCAGCGACCTAAAGAGCGGATGGTTTGGTGTGAAAAGCGAGCTCTATCGAACTATCATGAATTCAATTTGGCGAGCTCTCTTTGCGAAGTCAAGCCGGATGTGAATCTCTTACAGCTTATTAAGGTTTCCCCAGGAATACGCAAGGAATTTAGAAAGATCCTCCGTACCGGGTACATCGTAGAACCTTTGGGTATTACGCGAGTTGGTGATGACTGGTTCGAGCATGCTGAGAAGCATTGCCCAAGGGTTGCAGCCTATGTCAATGGGATATTAGTAGATTATGCCATTGTCGACACGGGATCATCTGTTAACATTATGAGTTCTGAACTGATGGAAAGGTTGGGTCTTGCGATCCAGAAAGATACCTCCACAATTCTCAGAATGGCAGATGATAGTTTGAGACAGCCGGAAGGCTGCATTACTAAGGTCCATGTCACTGTTGCAAATGTAGAATGCATGTTGGACTTTAGGGTGATTCGTTTTGCAAGCCGTCCAAGTTACCAAGTATTACTCAGATGACCTTGGATCTTGCAAGCGGACCGCCAAGTAGATATACCCGCCGGTCTACTAATATTCGGTAGAGGTGCCCAGCGTGTGGTGGTTGATGCTTATCATGAGTCTCCGCAGAGTGAGAGAGCTCCTCTATCTTCTACAGAATTGGAGACATTAGAAGATTTATTTGCCAGTGAGACATCATCGAGTGATGAGTCCAAAGAGGGATCCACCACGGAAGACATCTATCAGATTACTTTGAACGAGCCTATAGAGGGCCAAGATCGTATAAGAGAAGTAGATGTTATCGAGTTAGACCTTGGTACGCCTGATGATTCACGGCCAATCAAATTAGGTTCTATGCTCACCACAGCAAAAAGGGAGGACTATGTGGCCTTGATTCAGGAATTCCGTGATATCTTTGCCTGGAGTTATGATGAGCTAAGAGACATTCCTCCTAGTCTTGCTGTTCATACAATTTCATTGAAAGAGGGCAGTCGTCTTGTACGACAGAAAGTAAGGCGTATATACGCCTTTCGAATTGAGGGACAGGCTGTTTGAAGAGTTACAGAAGCTTCGAAAAGCGGGTTTGATTTTTCCTGTGCAACACACGGAATGGTGTTCGCCAATTGTGATTAGAAAGAAGAATAATAATTAGATCCGATTATGTGTAGACTTTAGAGAGCTGAATAAGCAAATAGTTAAGGACTATTACCCGTTGCCATTTATTGACTAGATTTTGGATCAATTAGCGGGTAGGGAGATATATTCGTTCATGGATTGCTTTGCAGGATACAACCAGATGGCAATTGCAGAAGAGGACAAGTTGAAAACAACTTTTATCATTGTATTTGATATTTTTGCATACCATGTGATGGCCTTTGGTTTATGCAATGCGAATAGTTCGTGGCAACGAACACTAGATAAGACATTCGGTGACATATCCCCTGAAGAGCTGAAGGTGTTTATTGATGACTTAGGGGCTGCCACCGTGAGAGAAAGGCAGTTGATCATTTTAAGAAAATGCTTTGAGCGCTGTAGACAATTTTGTATCGCTCTAAACCCACGGAAGTGTGTTTTTGGAGTACCTTATGGGCAATGTTGGGTCATGTGGTCAGTTCGGTAGGCATTGCGACAGACCCCGAGAAGGTCAAAGTTATAGTTGCCATGGGTCCACCACGCACTCCGAAAAAAGTTCATAGCTTTCTGTCTTCGGCTGGTTATTACCGTAGATTCATAAACGCCTTGGCAGAGAGAACGTTGCCGCTTACAAATTTATTGTCCTTTAGCTGCTCGTTTGTATGGGGTGACCCTTGTAAGATAGCATTCGAGGATGTGAAACAGGAGCTAGCAAGAGCGCCCGTTTTAAAAGCACCTAAAAGAGGTGAGGTATTCTATATATTCTCAGCAGCCACCATGTATAGTATCAGTTGCTGTTTAGCCCAAATTTGGGAAGAGAAGTGGTACCACCCGATTGCTTTTGCTAGCCGGAAGCTGGGGGTATCCGAAATCAACTATACCTACATGGAGAAATTGTGTTTAGCGATGGTCTTTGGGACCAAGAAATTCAGCCATTATATTCTCTATGAGAAAGTCGTGCTTTATACGAAGGCGGAGGGACTTTGATTATTGATGAATAAGCTACACCCGCCTGATCGTCTAACGAAGTGGTTAATCACTTTGCAGGAATTTGATTATGAAATCAGGAGTAAGCCACCAAGGTTGCAAGGCATCGTGGAATGTCTAGTGGACTTTGGGGAGCCGAAAGAATCTGTGGCTGAAGGTAGTGATATAGAGTTGTTATTTAAAATAGATACAGCATCTATTCCCTCCTGGTATGCTGCAATAACGCATTATTTATCGACGGGAGAGGCGGGATCCGAATTATCTAAAGCTGAGAAATGGAAAATTCAGTAGCAAGCGTTAAAGTTTGCTTTGATCGCAGGTACATTATATCGGCAAGGAGTTGATGACATCTATCGCCGATGTGTGATGCCTAACGAGGTGCCATTCATTTTGGAAGAGTGCCATGATTCTACTTGCGGCGGTCATTTTGCTGGACGGCTTACAGCACAAAAGGCTTTAAGAGCAGGTTATTGGTGGCCTGCCATCTTCCAAGATGCGTTTGCGTATGTTAAGAGATGCGATATTTGTCAACGATATGATAGTCGAGAGAATAGGACACGACCACTCACCCTTATTATGGCGATACTTCCATTTGAGAAGTGGGGAATAGACTTTGTGGGTCCTATTACTCCGTCGTCGACTGCGCAAAAAAGGTACATCATTGTAGCAACTGACTATTTCACAAAGTGGTCAGAAGCACGTGCAACAAGGAAAGATGATGCTAAAGAAACTGCTAGTTTTCTTTTAGAGCAGATAATATGCCGCTTTGGTCCACCAAAAGAATTAGTATCGGACCGCGGAACCCATTTCTTGAATAAGGTGATCAAAGGTTTAACAGAGATGTGGCAAATCAAGCATAACAAGACAACCCCATATAACCCGCAAGCCAATGGGTAGGTTAAAAGCACCAACAAGCAGCTTGTGGGCATCCTGTCCAAAATTGTATTGGAAAAGAAACGGGATTGGGATAAAAAGTTATACGTGGTAGTGTGGGCTTATAATACGACCTTCAAACGAGCCACTGGCCATACCTCGTTCAAGTTAGTATATGGGGAGGAGTGTGTCTTGCCTTTAGAGATTGAGTTGCCGACTATTCGGTTTGCCATCAATCATTCTTTGAGTGATGAAGACGCACTTTTTGAGCGCTTGACAACATTGGCACATTTAGATGAGCTTAAGCTACAGAGCTTATTGCACCAAGAAGTGGCAAAGCGCAGAATGAAGCAGCTACACGACCTCAAAGCCAAGAAATACACCTTCAAGAAATGACAGCTTGTTCTGTATTATGACGCACGACGTGAATTATTTCCAAGCAAGCTAGAGCCCAAATGGGATGGGCCCTATAGGATCGTAAGAATAGGAAAGAATAAATCCATAGTCTTGTTAGCTGACCTTGAGGGGATAGAATTTAAAAATAAGGTTAATCTTAATAAGATTAAACCTTATTATTTTTTATTGCACTAATACCATGACTGCCTTGCAAGTTTAGGCGCGAGATCGCTCAAACATCTGCAAGGAAATCGTGATAGAGGTTAATGGGTCGTCTAATCCCTTATTTAGAACATGTATATTTAGAACAGAGGTATCATCAGGGAAAGCTCATTTGGTGGAGCAAAGGATATAAGGTGACTGAGCAAGAAGGCGGGACATTTATTTGGGAGATCAAGGTCTTCTGTCATCACTGTCTACAAATTTTGACGAGTATCCCTGTTGAATTCAATGAGGATGGAGGGACGGAGCCTACAGTCCACCCGTTGAATATGCTGAATTTCAATTACTATAATTACGAGTAGAGTTCCGAATGGCGGTATATGTAAACCCTTTATGGACGTACACCTTGTACTTTGATGGGGTGTCCAGGGGTGCATGCAAAAAAGGAAGTGTAGGAATTGTCATCCGAGACCCCCGACGACGCATTGTTATGAAGTTAGCTGCTTACCTCGGGGTGAATTTTACCAATAATATGGCCGAACACAAAGCCCTGATTATGGGCTTGAATATTGCAAAGAAGGGTGGTATCCGCCAGTTATTGGTAAAAGGGGACTCTCAGTTGGTTCTAAATTAACTCACTGGGACGTACATGGTACGAAAACCCATCCTTTGCATGTACCATCATACTTCCATAGCCCTGCTAGACAAATTTGATAGAGTATCTTTTCAGCTGATTCCACGAACTTGGAATCAGTTTGCCGATTCATTGGCTAATTTTGCGTATGAAGAAGACCTCTTCTTTAATTGTGGCCCTTGTCCCGATATATCTATTGATGGTGAGACAGGACCTGGTCGTTTGTGGGGTATGCTTTCTGAACATGCCCTCTTTGGCAGACGATGGTTGATCTGGGTGATGCAGAGGGTAAGCGAGACTCATCTGCCTTTATTATCTTGGACTCATAGACTGATTAGACGACATGTGATGCGAACACCTTTTGCAATATACGCAGGAGGGATGGGTCATAATTTAATGCATCTAGTTTAGGGCTACGAGCCTCTGTTCCCTTGGGAATGGTATGTCTTGATGTCTATCATAGTTGCTTTCAGGAGGATGTTATGCGTAGTGTTGTTTGATTTCATTAGGCCAAGAGGGCCAATTTAGTTTTGTAGCAAAGTCATGTTTGATTTCATTAGGCCAAGAGGGCCATTTTCCTGTCTAGTGCGGATGCGTTTAATTGGGTTTTTGTTTTAAGTGCTGTGCTGGACAGATTTCGTGATTCGTGGAATTTGGTGGAGCCTGGAGGAGCCTTTACTGCGATGGAAGCTTCTTGTGGCCAATCCAAGTGATACCTCTCCTTTACGAGTACCTTTATTTCCTGTTATATGTGTATTTGTACTTGTCGAGGGAATATATTTTTGTTGGGGACTGGCAACCAAGGCATGAAGTCCCAGGTTTAGGCTAAGTATGTTTGAGGGAGGTTGGAGTAGTCATTGCCTTCTGTAAAGACATTGTCAAGCATCGAAAGACCTGTTTTAGAAGGGAGTCCTATTGGCTTTGTTCTGCTAGCTTGCTAGGCAGCTGTTCTAGGAGTTCTTATTAGTAGTGAGACAGTTAGAGAAGCCTGCCAGAAGATAATAATGATGATGCCAAGAAACCTTGAACATCCTGTAAGATGAATATAAATACGAAGGTGTGTAAAAAGGGGTTCTAACCCCTATCAAAGAAAAGAAAATGAATGAAAATATATAAGCAGTTGATCATTGCCTTGCGAAGGCCTGGTAGGTTCCTGGGGACGAGTCAGACCTGGGGCCGATACCTTGTCTTCCTAGGGGTGGCTTCTTGCTGGAAAAAAATATGATAACAAAACAAGGAAGGTTGGAGCGAAAATAAAAGTGAGCGTTAGAAAAGGATTAAGTGTCGCCTTGTGAGGGCTTGGTAGGTTCTTGGGTGTCGAGACATGTCCTGAGGCAGATGCCCTGTTCTCCTTGGGTCACTACGCTCAGCTCCCTCCTTTTTACATGCCCAAGTATGTTACTACAATACAAATCCTAAAAGAAAAAATGTACTGAAAGAAAATACTCCTTGACCATGCTATAGGAGTCCTCGCCTTGTAGGAGCTCCTAGTTGTGTTGTCTTTAGTTGGTAAGTAGTTCAGACTACCACTAGGGCGACCTCTTTGATAGGTTTTTTAGTTTGACTGTGTTGGAGCAGCTGGTTAGTGCCTCACTTTGGATCGTCTATTAAATGATGCTAGGCCTACTCCTCGTGGATGTCATGCCTTGGTTCTGTCCAGGGGGGAGGGGGAACATTGTGCTGAGTTTTATTATATATTTGTTTTGTATCAGCTTGATGCTTCTTTGGTTGTTTATGTGCAGATATGTTTGTGGATTCGACGGGCTGAGTCGCCCTATCCCATGGTAGCCAATGAAAGCGGAATTTAGGTGCCGAAAAGTGCTTAAAAATAGCTAAAAATTATGAATATCAAGGGAAAAATATTCATTGTCAAAGGTGACGGCTCGATCTAGGACGATTTTAAGCAACAAAGTGCTTTAAAGGTGTCCGAGAGACATTTTTTTATTTTTCATAATTTTTTCAGACACTCATGCAGGTTGACATGAGCTACCGGTCAATGCGAGATGCCAAGCCGAACGCCCAAGATTTTTCAGAGCTCAATTCAGAGTCCGGACGGAAAAATGGCCACAAAATGGTCAAGATATGAAAAGGTGGACACTTGGGAGGCCAAATTTGAGCATGCCTTTTGAGTTTGGACCCCCCCCCCCCCCCCCCCCCCCCCCCCCCCCCAAAAAAGAATTTTATGCACCTTATGAAGCAAAAAACATGGAGAGAGAATGAAGAGGGATGAAAAAACGTGGAGGAAGATGGCGCCCGAAAAATGCGCCATGGAGGATGGAGAGGCAACTTGCCTGCTACAAACAACCCCCCCAATGGATTATGGGGCTTCATTCCCTCCTGAATGCTGACTCTATCGCTGCCCTTCGCTCCTCAATTGATGGCCTGAATGCTGAGATGGAAATCTAGTCTTTCTCTCTCCTCCCTCTCTCTCTTCTAAGGGAGAATTCATGTGGGAAGAGAAAGGAATACGAAAGAATGATGGAGGCTTGTCCGGCATTCATCGGATTGCTCCACGGGCTGGAATGGTGATTTGTGATCGTGCTAAGCATGAAGTGCTGCTGATTTTCAGATTTGCAGCCATGGACATGAAACCCGAAACACGTAAATAAGCGGTAATTCAATTTTTTCAAAGGAAATTTGAGATCTCATGGCTTTTGATTGATAAAATGTTGTTCATGTGGGCTAAAAATTGTTTATGTTACTGTTTTCCATGAGTACTTGATGTTCATAATTCAGAAAATCAAAAAAATATGCATCTTGTAGCTCAAAATAATACACTAAAACGCGTAAAATATGGAAAATCAAGAAAAAATAATGTTTTTAGGCATAAAAATGGGAAAATGAATAGAAACACCAACTAAATTTTTAATTTTGCTGCAAGAAGGAACTAAGGGCCACAGCCCATAACCTATTTTAAATTTTTAGTAATTAAATAATACAAAAAATAAGAAAAAATACAAGGAAAATAGAGAAAATCACTAAAAAATAGGGAAAAAATACATTTTGGGTGCAAAAAATTAATGAAAATTAAGAAAAATGTCCGTGAATGTTTGTGGGAACTGAAGCATGAGGATTTGCCTCAGTTCAACCCTCCCTTCTTGTTTTAGTGTGTTTTTCCCGCTTTTTACACATAAAATGATTTTAAAATGCCCTATAAATCTTACAACAATACAACATTGGATCGATGGAAGGGTAGAGTGGTCAGAATGTGTCTAAATGTGGAGTCAGATGATGAAAAGATTGCTTTTTTTGTTTGCATGCCATATAGATCGATGAATAATTATAAAATAAGAGCCTAGTAGCACGAGGGTTTCCTTGGTGCTAGGTTCGTGCAACGCCGCATAAGAACGGTAGTTGAAAATAATTGAAATGATGTTTTCCACATGTGCACAATATTGATTTTATAATTTCTTGAGCACTTGGCATCCACAATATGCATAAATCATGGAAATATTTAAAGGTATCAGAAATCCTGGATGCACAGCAATTGCTTTCATTAGGACCTTGACCCACGTCACCCTAAGCCATAGGCTAGTTGTGGGGTCTAGGGAAAAGAGAAGTAAGGACAATGGTACATTCTTGTATACAATTAAATGGTACCTTGAGTGGATTTTGTGTGACATGTTTATATGTTGAGCGACGCATCGAGGGGCCAATCCCCAAGGTGTAGGAGAGTCGCATAGGGGTGGCGGCACTCAGCCGTTGGAGGACCCCCTATATCTGTGCTTCGTGCCATTTGGCAATGTGTAAGGGACTCCCTCTGAGGAGTAGTGGGTGAGAGAAGAGTGGACTACAAACGAGGTAATACAAACGCAAGATGTCTAGGAAGGCGATGTATGTGTCATCAACGCTCCTGGCCGCGAGGCCGTGGGATTGTTGAGCGTGTGAGATAGAGGTCCGGCTAGTACACGTGCCAGTGCCGGCCTGTTCTAGGTTCCATCAAATGAGGAAAAAATATTAATGTATTAATGTTTCAAAAGATGAGAAAAATGACATGTCCCCTCCTTTCGTACCTATGTTAATGTGACATATTATTACTAATATTTCACTTTAAACAACTATTCTTCCTAGCTTCTTACATTCTAAACACATGCACAACCTACACAAACATGTGCATGCATGGTTGCACACACACACACAAACGCACGCATGAGATTTGTTAACCCTCAAATAAACAAGGTGAAAAATTTAGAAAATCTAAAGCAGAAGACAAAGCCAATGCAAAAGTGAAATGGAAGACGAATGCATGCCAATAAAAATATAGAAACTCAAGAGCTGTAGAAAAATTCTAAATCAAGGAGAAAGATACACGAGAAAAAAGCGCAAGTCAATACTTTTGTAAAAAAGCGCAAGGTGCATCATGATTTATTTTAAGAGCATCGGGCTCTCACCCGTGCAATTTGTAAAGGTATCTAGATGGGTAGTAGAAAGGAAGCTAGGAAGATAGAAAGACAATGGGAATAAGGGCCTAGGCCACAATTGACCATGTAAAAAAGGGGATAAGGGGATGACCGTCGAAAAGGGATCTAGGGTTTTGTATATAAAGTTGAAAAGTGAAAGAGAAGCTCATTCTTGTGTGTGGCCAAAAGTAGCTCTCCTCCTCCTCCTCCTCCTCCTCCTCTTCTTACTTGCTTGAGCTTGTGCTTGAGAGAGGGAGTGTGAGAGTGAGCGTGTGAGGGTGAGGGACCATGGTGGAGAAGCTCTCCATCTTCTTCTCTTCTATTCTCTTCTCTTAGCTTGCTCATGGCAATGGAACTTGGAGCGTGGAGCTTAAGGATGGAGCTTGCTTGATGCTTGCACTTGAATCGTGGAGCTACTAGAGTGCTTAGGAGAGAAGGCAACTCGATCGGGCATGGAGGTAAGCTCACTAGACCCATGGAGATGGATAACGCGTTGGCTATGTGAGAGATAGCCATTAATGCTTGGTTTGGAACACTTGAACAATAAGCAGTCTGTGTGTCTTGGCGGTTCAGCTTATGCTCACCTCTACATTTTGGTTCGACTGCGGGGACCAATGGATTTAAGCTTGAGTGCTTGTGTACTTCAATCGAGCATCAAAGTAGGGTTTTCCCTAAACCAGTGCATGAGGTAGATAGGTGGGATGCGAGGGAGTTTGAAGAGGTATTTGATCTCCTTTAGCAAGTAAGTGTTTGGTTTTTTGGATTTGGAAAGATAGGTTAGAGTAGTGTAGGTGTTTTCTTTATGATTTTTATTTACATTTAGGTAGGATAGGAGCAAGCAGTGTGAGCACACAGTAGGGTTTTTGTTGCTGTATAACACGCTAAAATAGGAAAAAGAAGGGAATTTTTTTTTTTGGGTTAAATCATGGTAAACGGAGCAAAGCTAAGGTGCATGTAGACCTAGGTAGGGTAATAAGAGGCCAAGAGGAGCAAGGGAAACTTCATTTTTCATTTCAAGGATTAGGGAGAGCTAGGGAGAGAGAGGGAGAACTACATTGCGTGGGCCTGCTTCAATCTCATCACCAAGGAGTTTATGGCCCACTACAAGTACTCCCACACCTTCTCTTGCATGTGTAGCTAAGATCTGGAGATGCTCAACCAATGGAAAGGCCTCGATCATTTGATGCAATCAATTCTGTGCAAGTTCAACAAAAAATGTGTCGCATTCCGCCCATCTGAGTGACCGCGATTCTGAGCTAAGTCCCAGAATTGGCCCTTGGCCCACCCTATATTTGTCCACTTGGCCAAACCCACTCAGGCAAACCACTCAAGCTTCAGCCTTGCCATTTGGCCCATCCAAGTCGACTCGTTCGGACCAACTTGATATTCAGCCCTCGGCCTTGATGACTCGGTCCACTCAGACCAAATTTGCATTCGGCCCATCTGACTCAACCCTTGGTTGTTTGGCCATTTGGCCCTCAAACAACCACATATGGATTGGCCATTTGGCCATTTGGCCCTCAAACAACCACATATGGATTGGCCGAATCGGGCATTCGGACAAGTTGTATTAGGCCATTTCCTCATTCGCCCCTCGGCCATTCAGACGAGGGCCAAATTAGACATTCGGCCCTTGGAATTCGGACCTATTGGGCCGAGTTTGGATTTTTCTAAATTTTAACATGTAGACCCCAAAACTGACTCAGAGACTATATAGACCCAAAAGAACACCATAGATCTATCACTAGATTGAAATCCAGAGCAAGTAGTTTAAAACTTGGACGGCCCTTCAAATCGTGTAGGTTATTTCAATGTAATGGCCCTATATGTTGGGAGCTCTACCCCTTTGCACCTCCCCCAAGTAGGCTGGAGAGGAAACGCATTCCGTAAGACATCTTCCAAATTAGATCCTAATGCAGTGATGGCTCTACACAAGCATAGATTCTCACTTACAAAACAACAACCAAAAGCCCATACCCGAACAAAGATAAATAGAAATCCTAGAACCTCAATGGGCCAATCTAGCTAACAAGGGAAAAAAGACCACGCCACAAAAGCATGTACATGTTAGACTGCATCTAGTTAAAGCGGAACGGAACAAGGTCAAGCTACAACTGGGAGGATGACTAAAAATGACAATCCTAAAGATAGATGCACCTTGAATGTTATTGCACAGATGACCCAAGACATCAGTAGAGAATTCACATTTGGCTGTGCAGTTGGGGACTCAAGGGCATATATTAGAAGGCTTAAACTTATAAGCCGAGACTCGGAAGATGAAGACATCGTACCACCTACTTATCTTAGGGTCAAACTCACTGCAAAAAGAGAGCATAGTGTCGATGCTCTCATTGATGAATGAGCTTATTTTAATATCTTGACCTATGAAACATGGACCCTACTAGGCCAACCAGAGCTCACATCAAATGATGCGACTCTTAATCCTTATGGGGAACACCCACATGCGCTTATAGTGAAATGCAAAATTCTTGTAACTATTGAAATGAAAAGCTTGCCTATCCTATTCCATGTTCCCCCAAATACTATTGATTGTGGAAAGTAAATCTCCTACCCTTCAAAAGGGCGAAAAAGTATGAGGCTGATTACATAGCACAGAGGATACACTTGACACTATCGAGTGTGAGGATAATCACAACCTTTAGCAAGGGTGACCTCATTAAGCCTCGAGGGAAGGACAAAGAACATTCTGACATACCAGGCAAGTCTAGTGATGAGAGCAAGGACTTGTTGAAAGAATTGATACAAGCGCATATTGAATAGAGAGAACCAATGAGCAAGTCCATGCTTAAAACATGAAGGTCAGGAGACAATGCCAAGGATAGGCTTTGGACTTACAAATATCATAGAAGACCACAAAAGAAGCCCAAGCCTTATAGACGAAAGAATAGATGGAGAGCGAGCCCAATGCCGCGATGGATATCCAAAGCATTGCTATATGCCCAAGGGTATTACATAGGTAATCGATGGATTTGGGTGCCAAAACCCCCTACTAAACCACCTATGTTAACTGAACTATAGACTATATCAAAAGCAAAGAAGTGTAGGAGAAAATCTGAACAAAAAACCAAGTCTCGAGTCAGCAACATTGGAGTGACTAAGCCCCTCACGCGACTGAAATCAAGAAACCAAACGGGACTATTCGAGAGGTAGATCCTCAGCCTAGCATGCTTAACAAGCAAATATCATATGTAATTTGTCAGGTGTGCACAAAGATCACTAGTGCCCAAGGAGCCTTTGACTTCCCAAGAGGATGATGAGCACCACAGGTACAATGTTGCTCATGATAAGACTGATTGCTTAATAAAGCAAATGGCAGAATCATCTAATAGCCATGAGCAAATCTTCCAACCAATGCCAAGTCCATCTAGGAGTCCCAAATCTCCTACACCCTCTTTCCCTAAACGGATGTAGGAAGCAGAACAGTAGTTGTCAAGTGCAGCTGCTCAATCCCAATCTCTATCTCCATCCAAGCTTCCAAATGTCTAAGAGGTGGGACATGACACCACTCATAGCTCTCGGCCCAAGGATATGCTTGTGCAATCTATTGTGACTAGATCAACTGAGGCTTGATTTGCACAAGTGAATACTCAAAGGGCAAAAAAAGACACAAACACTTCCGATTTTCTTGAGGACCTAACACTGCAATCTACCAACAATAGCCAGTCCACTGAACTAGCCGCTACTACTTCCAATCAGGAAGAATCACATCAATCACAACCTTTGGCCATGATGATGCCGCTTGCAAAACACGCCCTTAGCAATTCACCTACATAAGAGATGTCGCAACCAACATCCTTGACACCTCCAGCACTTTCGAAGCACCTAAAGCCTAGGCTTGAGGAGAAATCTCTCGAACATTTGGCCAATGAGATGACGCATCTGACCAATGAACCATAGATGAAGTGCCTAATGAAGCTTGATCACAAGTTGATAGCAATCACATGTACGTATGTGCATGTGGACATTGAAAGGCCACCTAAAGCCTAGGCTTGAGAAGAAATCTCTCAAAGATTTGTTCAAGGAGATGGCGTATCTGACCAATAAACTAGAGATGAAGTGCATGATGAAGCTTGATCACATGCTAATAGCCATCACACGTGCGTACGTGCATGTGAACATCAGAAGGCCAACACCAGAGTACGTAAAGCTCATAGCCGAACCCCTGATGTGGAACGAGCAACCACATGTTTGCTCCCGCTATGTAGCTATTGCCAAAGAAGTCATGAAGGACATCCCAAAGGCCATAGCTAGAGCATTGCGCCTGATACCCTCACTCTATACTTCTCAATGTGTGACAAACAAGGAAAAGATCAAAGCAATCAAAAGAAAAGGAAAAGGACAATGCAAGTTTGTGCAAAAATTGTACTTCAACCAGAGTTTGGCAGCCAAAAATGGCCATTGACTAATGACACTCACACTGAGCAAAGAAAAGCCCTTTGTACATCAAGACATGATCCCTCGTACATTGCCCTGACCTCATTAAGAGTGTTGGCAATGGTCCATGAGGTCCAGCTTTTTGCCACCATTCGAAAACATCCCTTGTATGATAAACTAATTCTAGAGGAAGATCTACATGTGGCCAGCAGGCTAGGAGTAGGGAGCATGGTGCTTGATGTTAGTGCATATGTCTTTTGCCTCACTCAAGACCCTACAATTCTAGATCTCTATGCTTCCCATCAATACAACCCTGAATTCTTCATCTGGTTTCATCCAAGCCCACATGATAGGAATCCCAAACTGTCTCTTGCTTCTACACCATAGTCACCCAAACCTCCAAAGCAAGAGAAAAATAGCTCTAAACACAACACCTACTCTGACAAGAAGCAAAGGAGGCATGTTCCAATCGGTAAGGACAAGCGTTTAAAGCAAATGCCTGACCAGGAATAACTACCAATGCAATTGGATCAGGGGCTAAATGGAGAGAAATGAGTTGAAGAGCTAGAATCTCCAAAAAGAGGGACAGTTGTACCTAGCAAGACTGTTCAACAAGCCGCAGCTATGTCCCATGAGGACACACTAGAGAAAGAGAATTCCGAGGCCCAGCCAAGCACATCAGCGACTAACCTAGTTCAGGGTTCCAAGTCCTCAAGGATAGACCTTGATTGCCTAAGAAAAAGAGGAGAAAATAATAAAAACAATAGCACTTGCAAGTGGCGCTAGATGCCAAGAAGATTGAGACCAAGGGTGCTGAAGAACTAAGAAATGAAGCATCAAGCCCACCCATGAATGAACCCATTGCCATCTCTCCTAACAACGGTGAAACCTCAAACACATTTGTGTGTTTTGATAAGTCAAAGCAACCATTACCATCAATGGTTGCTTGCAACACTCAATCCACTGACAACAGAACTTACATTGACCAATCAAGAGTAGATACAACACTGTCACAATATGTTGACGAAACTATATGAGTGACATAACGAGGAGAACCATGACACAATAGGAGCAAAGCTTGAGGAATACTTTCCATATCTACATCCTTGTGGACATGGGCACATTCCCTAGGGAGCAGCTTGAGGAATACTTTCCATATTTGCTATCTTGGGAAGAACAAGAATATCTTAATGAGCACTATGATAAGCTTCTACATGAACGCATATAACTCATCTTTGATGAGGAAGTCGACAAGCTACGCTTAACTGTGACATTCAACAAAGTGCTTTGCCAACCATATCTCTTAGAGATAGAGCAACTAAAGTAATGATTAGAGGGTTGAAGTCAATTTTAAAAATTTTGATTTGAAAACCATGTTATAATGGTTGAACTTGGAGCCCAGATTATGACACAGTCTCAAAGGATCGACTGGCCAAATGGCAGTCTCAAAGAGACCCAACCTATGTGGCACCAATTTCCTTTCGAGTACTAACTACCGTTTAGGGTATGAACTTAATCGGAGATAGCCAAGAGAACTCTCTGATTGATAAAATTCTCACTGAGGAGGAGCTACATGTTTTAAGTATATTGGGACAAGGTACCATGCTACTCGATGTTGCAAAATATATGTCGTTATTGAGTAGGTTGCCACGAGTATTGGATGCATGTGCCACACTCCATAACAATCCTAAGTTTTACAATTGGTTTTTATCCTTACAAAGTGACATGGATTCATAAACGTGTACATAAATAAACAATGAGTTTTGGGATTGTGTATAAATAATACCAAAAAAAGCAAAGCCAACACACACAAGCAATGCTAATCAAGCGCAAGTGATACGCATCGAAGTCAACACCATAAGATTCAGATAAGTGATGTTTCTTTGAGCTGTACCTGTTCATTATGGTTGAAGCATATGACTTACATATACTCTCATGAGTTGCCAAGTGAATGTAGGACAACAAAGGTCTCTGTACCAAAGTGTTCAATGTCCAAGTTACCACAAGACCACCAACCCCACAAAGAACCATTATGGAGAAAGTGACATAAGTGCTAAGAACAAAGAGCCATGACAGAAGCCCTGCTGCTAGAAGAGAAAGTCACCCTTGCAAATAAAGCACACATTACATTTGAGCCAAACTCTACATCCGACTCACTTCAGTTGCTACCTCAATTGTACCGATGTCTCACATGTTACAAAGAGTTTTGAAAAATCTCAAGTACATCTCCATCTCAACAACTGTTTCTCTAGCATCGAGGCTAGTAACACAATCATCTTCTTAATATCCATTTTTCATAACCTTTGGATCTCAACATTTCTCAGTCCAAATGGAAGGCTGATAGCCTTAATGCATTGCATTAGTTGTACTCATTTTGTCAAAAAAAGAAAAAGAGAAAAAAAAGAGAAAACAAAAAGAAAAGAAAAAGCATTCATGATCATTAGCATTGCACCTAGGGATTCTAAAATTGGGTACATCTAGTGACCTTGGTCAGCTAGCTCCGTTCCTAGTCTCCTATCCCTTTACACATTCCCCATAATTGTTCATGGCACATTAAGGACATGACATGCCTAGGGAGCTCGTCTTGCCTATGGTTAGACCTGTCACAGTGAACCCTTTGCACACTTCTTTTTCACACTCCATCTTAGTGCCATTGCAATCAAGAGTGGTAAGCAAGGCATTGAAGACCATGGAAAGTGCAATGTGCTTTTCAACCACTACAAGTAGCCACTAGCTACAAAAAGCTAAGGCGCCAATGAGCTCAAGTATGCTCAGTCATGATGTTAAAATCTCAAATGATGTTTCAAGAAACCTTTAAGTGTAATTCTCCTCAACATTGACAATTTTTTTCACCCCATTGAACCCTTGCTTCATCCACACACAGCTACAAGGAACCTAGCCAATAGACTTGTAACTACGTACTATCTATGTATGCACGTGCACTCATATAATATCTACACCACAATCTATACACAGTTTGGGTCCTCAAGTGTAGGACAATACTCTCAACTTACTTAGAGTTCTTGATCTATCTCCCAAACTAATCAAACTATGTCTTGTGCATGATAAGAAGACTAGCACTAACCCTAAGGAGAGACCACATATGAGAGGTTTCTAATTGCAAGTATTGAAGACTCCAACGAAAGTGTCGTCAACCCTTTATCAACACTCAACTTTGAATTCTTATCCTTATATCATCATGCAAGCCATGAGTGCAACTCCCAACAAAGAACAACCCTATCTCCAACTACAACAACCCTATCACCATCCAATCCTACCACCAAAGTACCACCAATGACCTTCATTCACACCACCACCACAACTCCTCTAAGGCCATGGGATTAGCACTCATTTATGAGAGGGGGTAATGTTAATCCTCAGACAAACAAGGTGGAAAATCGGAAAAATATAAAGCAAAAGACAAGGCCAAGGCAAAAGTGAAACGAAAGGCGAAGGCACACCAATAAAAATATGAAAACACAAGAAGTGCAAAAGAGTCCTAAATCAAAGAGAAAGACGCACAAGAAAAAACGCAAGTCAATACTTTTATAAAAGAACGCAAGACGCATCATAATTTATTTTAAGAGCACCGTGCAATTTTTAAAGGTAGATGGGTGGTAGGAAGGAAGCCAAGAAGATAGGAGGACAATGGGAAAAATGGCCTAGAAAAAAGGGAATAACGGGATGACCACCCAAAAGGAATTTGGGATTTTGTATATAAAGTTGAAAAGTGAATGAGAAGCTCATTCTTGTGTGTGGCCAAAAGTAGCTCTTCTCATCCTCTTCTTCTTCTTTTTCTTCTTACTTGCTTGAGCTTGTGCTTGAGAGAGGGAGTGTGAGAGTGTGAGGGAGTGAGCGTGTGAGTGTGAGGGACTGTGGTGGAGAAGCTCTTCATCTTCTCCTCTCTTCTTTTCTTATTTTGTCTTGCTCGCGACAATGGAGCTTGGAGCGTGGAGCTTCAAGATGGAGCTCGTTTGAAGCTTGCACTTGGATCATGAAGCTGTCAAAGTGCTTGGGAGAGGAGGTAACTCGATCGGACATGGAGGTAAGCTCACTACACCCATAGAGATGGATAGTGCATCGACTATGTGAGAGGTAGCAATTAGTGCTGGGCTTGGAACGCTTGAAAAATAAGCGGTCCGTGGGTCTTGGTGGTTTGCCTCTACAAGATTACAGATGATGTTGATTTCAAGGAATATAGTAGCAACAATTTACTATTTAGTGGACCATGGCTTATGGCTCTTTGAAATAAGCTTCTCTTCAGTATTTTGAAATTGCATGCTATGGCTAACCATCTAGAATCCACAATCAAATTTTGACATGGCATTGGTGACCATGGCATCTTCTCATTAGGTTGTTGACCTCTTTATGGACTATGACTTCTTTGATTTTACAAACATCTATGTTATTGCTCTAAATTTGATTATAATTAAATGTAATATTTCATCCATAATGGTTTATTAGACCAGCATGATATACTACTATTATGAGTAACCTTGATAGTCACTCCATGACGCTATATAGGAGGCATAATTATATTTTGTAAGAAAAACTTTGATATGTAGCAACTCAAATGCATAATAAAATAAATAACTGACGCATTGCATAAGTATCGGGGTTTAAACGTTTTCTAGCAACTAAGAAGCTCTAAAAGTTGTAGTAGATTACAACTTGCATAATCGATTTTTAGATGGATGATACGAATATGGATCCTTGGTTGTATGAGACTTAGGCATGTAGATCTATCATGAAATATAATTTATGGACACAACAATGAGGTAAAGCATAGTATAAACTTGCATTTGTTTTAGAAAGCTTTAAGAGAAACTTTCATAGACATTCTATGAGGATATATAGGTTGCATACATAATCTAATATATAACAACTCAAATACTTAAGTGATGCACTACGTAAGTTGTGGGGGATGTAAAACTTTTTTGTAATTAGGAAACTTTGAAAATGCATGGAGAGTTTGAATTACAGTAGCTTACATCCAATTAATTTAGATAAAAATTAGACATGCTCATAAGTGCTCTAGGCATAGAGGTAAACAGGTAAATAATTCACTCATCATTAGGCTTCTTGACATAAGTAGTGCATCAATACGTATAATATGTTCACTTGAGATATTACTAGTTATTATCTAAGTACTCAATCATAAGTACCAAGATATCTAGCAAGCCATGCTGCTATTTTCTTTGATAGAACTTATAAATATTTGAGCTGTTATTTTGTTCCAACAATATAGTTTACTATATTTGTAGGCAGGGATACATCAGCCAAGTAAAAGGGCAATATGCCGCTTCTAAAGTATACTATGATTAAGCTTAAAAATGATGAAGATATGGTACCTTTAGTATATGAATCTTCTTAGCTATGGTGGGAGATGAGAGATTTAACTTGGTAGATATCTATAATGAATGTAGAAATTGATAGAGATATGTAGTTTTCTTGTTTCAAGAAAATTTGTAACCTCCTCTATTAACAAGTTAAGAAAGGTTTAATGAAGTTGTTAAAGGATGCAATCAAGTATATAAAAATTGGTATATATTTACTTAGCGCAATGAAGATAATATCTCCTCAAACATTGCCACGAGTGGTGAAGAAACATAAGTGTATATAGTTAGAATGTTTCTTTTGGATATGCATATACTTAGGACTACATATGGCTAGTAGAAACCATTGTTTAAATAGCAAAGTACAACCTTAGAAATGTAAGTACTATGATACATCCACATAGGTATAAATTTGATACACTATAAAGAATAGGATCATGAAGAAAAATAGAACGGCATTGACATGCTGTGTGAGCTACAAAACCTTTCAATAGAAATGTAGTAATCGATGATGGTCATCCAAAAAAAGGTATAATGAGGATATGAGGTGCAAGATCTTGCATAGAAATGCAATAATTTATGACTTTGTATCCAGATAGAGATATAGTAGGGCACAAGAAATTCATCTCTACACAAATCAAGGGTCACAAAGCTCACATATAATACGTATAATAAACTAGTGCACATATATAATTCTCATTTATGGCTTATTTTGTTAGCAAATAAGGAAATATTCTTGATAAGGAAGATATTAAGAGGTGTGAGCATGTATGCAGAAATCCTTGGGACATAATCATAAGTGATACATAGAAATATACATATAGGATGCTTGTTTTGGTACAACAATGCATACATTTGACAAGTAGAAACCAATGTGAAATGGCAAAGTGCATGCTAAGGACTATAAAGTAAAGACACTATGGATCAAAGAATAGACTCATACAGTAGAAAGCTATTGACAAACTCTATGAACTACATGCTCTATCATAAAAATATAGCAATAGATGGTGTATACCTAGACATAGATGTAGACACTATATACTTGTATAAGCAGCCTAGTAAATGATAAAACAGAGCAAGTTATGATGGTTCCGCTCTATAACATTTTATAGACTGTAGTAGGGCATAATAAGTATGAAACTCTGCATAAATATCATCTCATTAATCTTTGTTGTGCTTCTTTAAGAGACATTTATAAATGAGTTTACTAATCTAATAAAAGGTATGTTGTCTTGCTTTTTTGAGGTAACAACAATGAAGTTTGTATCTCCTTAATTTGAGAAGGTATAAAAACCCCAAAAAACCACATTATGGGTTGCCATGATACTCTTTAGATAGTTATGAACTAGATAACTAACTTTCGATGAAAATGACGAATCCACAGCCTACATAAAGACTTTTTAATGCCCTTGGTCTTGGCTCTCAGAATGCTAGGATCATAACTTCTAGACATTTGCTCAATAAATAGGACATACATGAAGTTTTGTTACCTTGTTTTTTAGCTTGTGAGAGTAACCCAACTAGTTATGGTTTTTTGGAAAAATCTAAAACCTAGGTTGAAAATTTAATACGATAGTCTGTTAAACATAGTTTTGAATTTGAAATTGAGTTACATAGTCTTTATGTTAACAACATGCTGACAGGTTGAAATTGATAGAGGTGGTGAGTACTTATATGATCCATTGAACTTAGCTAAGATTTCAAAGGTATAATTAAGTATGACAGCCTACTGAAGTCAACAAAAATATAGGATGTTAACAACAAGTTGATAGGTTTAAAATGATAGAGATGGTCATTTTTAATGCATGGACCATTGAACCCAGGTGTGAATTGTCAAAGTTTTTTTTGAGTCCTTGGTAAGCTAGGTTTATTTAACCATTGTTATCATGGACATCAATTACAAGTGATTAAAGGTGATAACATATGTAGTTCCCAGTGCGGTCTAGGTTTTTACCTAACAATTTTCCTGTGAATTGATATATGTATAGCTTTTAACCTTACTATACTGGTGCTTGATGAATGTTGCTAACCACGGACTCCCAATAATGAAGAAAAATAATGATGAGGGCCATGCCTCTCTGAAAGACACTATCTTACCTATGCAAAATAGGATGAATCTATGATATTTTACTCATGAAAGAGAGCATAACTTTTCTTTTTTATATATGGTTCAAATTTTTGTGAAGATATATATTATTCAAACACACACCCACACCCACTATCCCTAGGCAAACACCATATATAATTAAGAAATTATTATGCTATCCTCCATATTCACTCTAATTACTCAATTAAGATTTTGATAAGACTAACTTGGTTGTTGTCTCCTTTGATGTTTTTGGAATACATGGATTCCTTCAATAGTGAATTTGGGATATGGTACTACTCGCATGAATTGGAACTTTCTTCTATAGGAGCCGTTCAATTTGTGCTGGCTTATTTTTACGAGACCAAACTTCCATAAGCTCTCATACTTCAAGACTTGAGCTCTTGTCAAACAATCACTCTTAGCTCTCAACGTAGCTTCAATAAATGATTGGATAGCCCTACTAGTTGTAATATTACTGCACCTCCAATAAATTTTTTAAAACATAAATGTTAGTTATTTTATAAGGTTAGTTTATACATCAGTTAGTAAGCTAGTTTATAAGTTAGTAAAGTTAATTAGTAAGTTATGAGGTAGTAAGTTAATTACAGGCTTAGTAAGGTTAACTTATATAGCTTACTAACCATTATAACTAACAGACTAAAACTTTTTTTAAAAGAAAAATATTTAAAAAAAGAAATTTCGAATGGATATGAGGCAGTTGAAAAGAGGACTACCTCCCAATCGAATAGTCCACGGGCCTTATCATCATCATCATCATCATCGTCGTCGTCGTCGTCGTCGTCGTCATCATAAATAGCCTCACGACTACGTTTTTGGGGAAAAAAAAGAGAGAAGCTCCCACTCTAAGTGAAGGAGCTGTTTTGGCATAAAGAGAGGAGAAAGAGAAGGGAAGGGAGAGGTAGCATGCACTCCCCTTTGCCTATATGAAGGCATGCCCTTTACTCAAATGAGAAGGAAGAAGAATACCTTGAGAGGCTATGAGAGAGAGAGAGAGAGAGAGAGAGAGAGAGAGAGAGAGAGAGAGAGAGAGAGAGAGAGAGAGAGAGAGAGAGGGAGTTACCCATGAGAGGCTATGAGAGAGAGAGAGTTAGAGAGGGAGAGAGTTAACTCAATCCCTCTTCTCTCGATCATCAACGAGGTAATCTTCTCTCATGCTCTCCCATCCTGAGTTCATTCCCCCTTCTTTATTTCTCAAGAACACTCACGAATAATGTGCAAAAACCATAAGATCCACTACAATCGGTGAAAGAAAGGGTATTGCCAGAGATACGAGAGTACTTGAGGTTTCTAGAGTTGCCACTACCACGGAACATCGGGTGTGGTGAACGTAAGTGCAAGCAAATACGAAATTTCCAATGTTGTCATGACAAACCAGGTTATTCTTGACTCAGAAATAGGCTATTATTTTCATATCGCTACATAAAATAATAAGGTTTTTGTCAAAATTTTACATAAAATATTGGCTTCTAAATTTACACTTATACGAAATGATAGCTTTCATCTAGAGAGCGTATTAGTACATGTATAATATATTAACTACTACATATGATTTGTAGTTAGATTAATCGACATTATAATCCGTAGAATTATGATGGAAAAAATTATAGGTGGATATTGCACAAAATAAGTAAAGAAACATATACGCATTCAACAATAAAATAACTTGATATATCTATTATCAAACTCAACAATGTTAAGTATTGATTAAGACTTGTGAAAGTTTATTTAAAATCCCTCTAAATCGTCTCATTGCCATATTTTTACTAGGAAATTTGCTATTTCTTAGGACATATCAATGTTAAGAAGATATTGGATGAAATATAAAAATGTGAAGAACAACTTAGACCCTCCTAGTCTATCGTATTACCTACAAACTCCCAAAAAATGAAATAGAATGATATCGCATATTCTTCATAAATAGTTTGTGCAATGGTATCACTTATGTTGGGTAAGTTAGCGCTAAATGTGAAATTCATGTCTTGCTTAACAGAGTTGAAAGAAATGTTCTCAAAACTTCTTTATGGGGAGGAGAATCCTCATTAGATTATAAGGTTACCTTAGGTTAATATCTACCTTGGCTATGTGAAGCTGCAAGCTGCACAATGGTGTGATTGTTATTGCATCATTATATGTTTGAAAGGATTGTTTGTGTTTGCTAGAATCTAGATCTCTGATTAAAAACATTGACAAACAGGATAAAAAGAAAGATCGCACTAAGCTACCCCCAAGCTAGCTATGAGACCCTGCTCCAAGAGGGTCATGGTTATCGCTTCGAGAGGCTTAGATTAGGTATGTAGTGGAAAGGTCTGTCCATAGGGATAGTCTCGGGCAATAGGAAATGTGGATGCCAAGGGGGGCTCTGGCCATAATTTCTGCATTATTCCTAGAATATAATGAGCCCCTTCATGACCTAGGATGGTATCTTGGAACCCTAATACTAGTTACAATGGTGGAATCTTGGTGGGTAGAATACCCTTGTGGAATTATGTATATTTTTCACAGGATTGAAAAGATGAAAATTGTAATAAACTTCTAATATAATAAAATAATTTTTCTTACTCAAGGGTTATTTGAATTGTATGCATGTCTGTGAGATAAACTACCTTAAGGAACCTACGATTTAACAAACTAATTAAGGAAGCTGGTTGTTTATGTTTCAATAAATGTGCTATAGGTAATTAAAAAAATTAAGATGATACCATCATCAAAGGAAAGCAGGTGGGCGTGACCCTCGACGGGTCCGTCCAACGGTAGGGTGGTCTCGGTTAGTTGGGAGCTTTTCTAAATCAGCGATAGAAATAGAAAAATGATAAATTGACCAACTAGTCTCTAGTAGGTAGAAGTGACTTACATTGTCTTCGTGGGCCGGAATGGGATTTTGCCTTATGGGCAAGAGAGTTGACGTACCGCACTCCCCTTCGTCTCCCATTCTCTTTGAACCAAGTGCAATGGCACGTCTACTTCAATTCGAGTAATCCTATAGGAAGTGAAAACTTGAAATTATCGATGTTAGCTGGCTTTCAGAAGACTTACCTGATTTTAGGAACCCAAAAATTCAGGTCAATCCTAGTGGGTTTAGTTGAAAATCTTTCGTTGCGATGTAGACTCAATAGGGCCTATGCGACAAACCCCATGATACTCCAAGGGAGCGCCGGGTAGTGTCATTTGGGAAAAACTACTGATGGACTACTAAAGGTGCACCTTGGATTGAGACTAGTGGACATCTCACACTAGTTAAGGCACAAAAAGAGCCTAACATAGTAATAGATAATCTCATTAGATTACTAATATCCTTGCCTAACATTAATTGTGAGGATGCTTGTGATTTAGAATTCTATGTCTCTTCCTTTCCAGGTATATTAAACGAACTATATCGTGAATGGCCAGCCTCTAATTCCATTACCCTCTAATATAGTGGAGTCACATGACTTTTGTCTTATTGTAATCATAGGAAATAAAAAAGCATCTCATCTCTCATAGAAAAAACATGGCAAAAAAACTCTAATAAATTATCCCCCTAACCTTTTCCAGAGCGGTACCACTTCTTTCCCCCAGACAACTTGAGTTGGATTCTATCCACCTTCAACACAAACTTTAGGATTTTGAAGTGATTAGCCACTGCAACCCCTTCACAATCCAAACCTTGGCCCTAATTTGTAGCATATCACAATAAGCTATTGAGCAATATAAATCTTGAGCTATTCAAGCTAGACATCTATTATCTTTGAAATTTTCCATTTAACTTGCATCTAGTTTCATTATCTGAAATTGACCACACAAGTATGCTAGCTAACATCTCATTGCTTGGACCAAAAGGCCTTTGAATTTTGATAAGACAGACAAACCAAATAAATTTTTTAAAAATTTATTGGAATACCTTCAGGCCCTTCATCAAACATTAATGTGGATAACTGCCCCTTGTTTCTCATCCATCATTTGGATAGACCAATACTCTAGTACATAATTCAAAAGTTACCCAAATTCTTCTTCTTTTCTCTAGATCAACTCAAGTATTTGCTTTTATCTGTTGGGTTTCTACAATCCTAGTCAAAGTTTGCTTGTCACCCATCATATACTATCACTTCCATTCTCTTATACTTGAAGCCATTAAAAATCTCTATTGTTTGTCCTCCACCGCACCTCTTCTCCCTAAACTTACAAATACCCTTGTTAAAAACATCATTGAGCTAATACTGAGACCTCAAAAGGATGATCCTAGTAGCAAAAGATTTACAGCCTCTACTTCTTCTAGTATAGGATCCACATTGACCATGACAATACAGAGGAACCATGGATATAGAGGATTTTCATCAGATCAATAATATAGGAACATATTTATTCACATTATATTTTTTAGTAAAGGCTTTGATTATATCAAGCCTAAGATTGTGTATAAAGAATTAGCTACAAATTTCGGATTAAAAAGGATATTGCTCAATAATCAGGTTGCATTTGGCTGGAAGCATACTAATAATATATAAAATTTTGTTTATAGGCCAATAATTTTTTTTTGAGAAATCGTTTAATATATTGGATGAATGTATGCATACAATAGAAAAAAAAATTAAATCATTCTATAGGGAAACAGGTGAGTTTGGATCACATGTCATTATGGAAGATGTATGATCTTCCATCCACCCAATTTGGAAAGCAAACTTCAGAAAAGGCCTGAATCACACCCCTTGTGCCCCATTAAATCCATTCAGTATTATTGAGGAACTCTGGGATGGATGGCAGTCTCTCTCTAAAATTTACAATTTTGAAAATATGCCAAGAGCAAAGAACTTGCCTTAACACTATTGTCCTCAAAACATTTAACCTTAGATTTTTTGGACTCAAAGAAAACCAAAAACTTTTTTTTTTAAATGAGAAGCTTCTTGATAAACTTCAATTCATCACCAAACATATTTATATATTTGGATTAGACAAGGCATCCCAAACACCAATAATATTGATATGCAAAAATGAATAAGGCTAGTTGCTCTAAATAAACTAGATGGACTAGAATTCATCAATATTGGACTTGATGAAATAGACATCTTTACTTGTTGGCTACCACTCCTCAAAGAACTAGACCTTCCAATGACCTCCAATACATCAATCCCATTTATCATTGGTATGAGTATTTTGCAAATTCTTTTAAGTGGATTGCAAATTAATGCCCATAATTGCCTGTCATTAGTCACTTTCCTCTCAGCCAAGGCACTTCATGCTTTGGACTTTGTTATTCCTAAATACAATGAGACCCAACATAAAAAAATAGCCACTTTTTCTAAATGCCAAATGAATGCATATTGGATAATTCAAAACTAGTATCATTTCCTAATTAATTTGCCTGAATTCAAAACCTCTATGTATACCTTTAATAACACATCCTGTTATGAAGCCATCCCATATATAGGAGAAAATAGCCTTATCAAATCTCTTGAAGGCCTTATTAAATACATGAAAAAGATGGGATATGTTGGTTTTAAAAAGAGTAGGAACAAAATGAAAATGGTAAAAAAGAATAAAGATGTGCAAATAAGGCTTGAAAGTTTTATAGAACTCATCTTTTGCCTTTTCTAGATTCTACAAAATCATGAGATTACAAGTCCATATTCTTAGCTAACTCTCATCCATTACCATTAAATCGAGATGATGCTAGTTGCAAGGAATGTAACAACAATAGTTGGACCATGGCTCAAGACTCTTTGCAATAAGCTTATCTTCAATATTTCAAAATTGTGTATTGTGGCTGATGATTCCAAATCCATAATCAAAATATCAACATGGCACTAGTGATGATGGCATCTTCTCATCAAGTTGTTGACCTCTCCATGGATTATGACTACTTTGACTTTACAAACATTTGTGCTATTGCTTTGAATTCAAGTATTAAATGTAATCTTGCATGTACGATGGTTTATTAACTTGCATGATATACTACCATTATGGACTTGCTTTGCAAATATGCATATATGGTCAAAAGTGTACTAATAAAAATTTAGATGAAAGAGCATAGTGAATTAAATCCCTGTGCATATTTAGTTTATGACAACCTGCATAAGCTATTTTTGGAAGAATGATACAAATATAGGCTCCTTGGTTTTATGAGATTATGTGTTGCATAGATAAGGATTTAGACATATATATTAGTCATGAAATATCCTTTATAGGTAAACGACACTATAAATTGAAGGCGGCCTTATGAGTGACCTTGATAGTTACTGCATGAGGCTATATAGGAAGCATAATTATGTTTTTTAAGAAAAACTTTGATATGTAGCAACTCAAATGCATAATCAAATAAATAAGTGATGCACTGCATAAGTCTTGGGGTGTGTAAACATTTTTTAGCAACTAAGAAACTCTCAAAGTTGTACTAAATGATAGCTTGCATAATTGATTTCTAGATGAATGATACAAATATGGATCCTTGGTTGTATGAGACTTAGGCATGCAGATTTGTCATGGAATATAATTTATGGACATAACAACGAGGTAAAGGACAATATAAACTTGCATTTGTTTTAAAAAGCCTTAAGAGGAACTTTGATAGACATTTTATGAGGCTATATAAACTGCATAAATATTCTAATATATAGCAGCTCAAATACATAAGTGATGCACTGCATAAGTCCTGAAATGTAAACATTTGTAAGAGAGGGAAAATAAAATAATGAGGATAAAATACTAGCTACACTAGCCAGTATAAAAGGTGTAAGGGACTAGATTTTTGACCATCAAATTATAATAATAAGTCTCCTTCATCTTCTCTCTCTCTCTCCAACTTTCATGTCTTCCTTCCTTCATTTTTTGTCTTTCTCTATCTTCTTCTAGTATTTCTCTCTCCTTATCACTCTCTTTCTCTCTCTTCTACTCCCCTTCTTCTCTCTCTTCTCTACAGTCTTCTCTCTCCCCAGTCCTCTCCTTTTGACAAGTGGTATCACAATCATAGGTTCTTGATCCAGTTGGCCAACATTCCATTCAGTTATCCCTTTTTCGTCACACAGATTTAAGAGCCATAGGTACACAGGTACAAACATGACATGGAGCAGCATTGCAGTTATCAAGGAAATTTGGACCATAAGGATTGCAAGTCTTAAGCATTAATGGAGTCTTGGACCAATTTTGGAGGTTGGAAGACCAGATTTAGCAACTTGCCACTAACTTTGAGGTACATTTTAGGGTTCCTAGTTAAAGAAGGGTTTTAGAAGACTTAGAGGAGACTATTTTCTCTTCTACCTTTTGAGAATATGCATTTTCTTCTTCTTCTTGGAGCTTTTTTCCAAGCTTTCATGGAGGAAATCCCTTCTGCTATATTGATTGCTCGTTGTGGGAGATAACTAAAAGAAATGCATTCTTGACATTGTTTCTTCCTCAAAATGTGGAGTTGTTGTCCACCATTTTCTTCTTGTCTTGCTTTTTCCCTTTTGTTAGGCCTCCACAAAGAGATGCTTAAACCTCAGCTCTAAGCCACCATTTCTACTCCAAAGGAAGTAATCATTTAAGCTTTACAAAGTGCCTGTCACATTGAAGCTTCATGTATTGAAGGATACATAGGAGATGAGAAAATAACAGCGATTGGGGTCAAAGTGTTACCACAAAAAAATCCCCCTTCAGAAATATAATTTCCTTTGGTATTCACAATCGTCGAGTGGGAAGTATATGGAAGCTATGAAAAGACCAAAACCAGCTGCAACAGTGTAAAGGTAAATCTAGTAGGCTTATCGATTGTGGCCATGAAGATGACCGAGTTGGCTTTTAGATCTGCTCCGTCTCCATCTCCATGACGGGAGTACCATCTAGGTGGCAAGCAAATAAAGCATATGTGCCTGAAGAACCAGTAGGGTTTTGCAATGGTATTCGAAGAGCAACCCCTTGGGAAGGAAAATCTATAATTGCATCAAATGAGCTCTGAGAAGGAAACTGAGGAGCACCTTGTAGAGGAAAAGGGAGCCCATGCCCTACTTCGGAGCAATACAAAACCTCTTGGTATGCCCATTCCCATGGAAGATGGACCAGGACCTTGCATTGCTTGAGGTAGAGCATTTAGCAATGTTTGACCTGCATAATATCCACTCACTAAAGACATAATAGTAGGAGGATAAGATATCGATGGGGAAACCATGGTGTTAGTTTGGTTCCATTGATGACCGAAACCACACAATCTAGATCTAGGCATTGCCATTGAGCCTATATTCATGTTTGGAAGGGCTGCTTGAAGTGGGCCTAGACTAGGAAACTCTCGAGCAGCAGCTGCACTTGCCGATGAGTCTCCAAGAAGATCAAATGGATTTCTTGATATAAATGGGTGATCAATTGTAGCTTCCCACCTGCATGCCCATTTCCTCCTGCAGCTACATATAGCAGACGAAATGGAGCTCTTGGCAACTGTAGTCTTGGTTGTGGTGCACTGAAAAGATCCATTGGAATTTTTGGTCTTGAAGATTTTTGTCCCTACAGTGCCTGTGATATTGCACCTACAGAATTATTAGCATCCAATACTTCAGGAGAATAAATGATCATTTCTGTTGTGTTTGTCTTCAAAGATGGTAGATTGGCTTCGTATATTTTGATTTAGTAGCCTTCCAGAAATTGTTGATGCAGTGCATTAGTTGTTCAATACACGAATCCGGAGCCTCTTCTTCCTTGAACCTCTCTTCAATAGGATCCCCCAGCTTCTTCAAGCTTGGCAATGTATACACCTTTTGTGTAGGTACTGTCCGCTTGCTTTTTGAGCTAAGAGACAAAGGATTCTTGTCTACTTCCAAAATCCTTGCAGCGAGATTATAGTCTACTAGGATATAGTCTACAAGGGATTGACAATTGCTTTCAATGCATGAAATCAAAATGTTCTCCATGTGATGGTGCAGCAAATTATTGAAAGGGTACTAAAAAAAAAGGGTTTAGAATTGCCAAAAATGCACCAAGTTGAATCAACTCTTTCCTAGCTCCTTCACTGTTCATACGAAGTAAGATAGCCAGAAAATCTAGAATCTTTAGGTGATGAGTGCCAAGAGAAGAGTGAAGCTCTCCATATGTAGTAGAAAAAACTTTCTCATCAACCGAAACATCAAGCAACCTCAAAAGATCACCTAGCCTCTACAACATGCCTTCAATAGTCTCAGGATTTGACTGTGGATGATAAATCTAGCATATACTATCCTCTGTCCATACCAACGAGAACATACTTCTTTGGGTCAAGCAGCACAATGCACACACTTAAAGATTGAACAAGAGTTGACCGTGGTTGCACTTGAAGTGGTTGTTGCTTGTGTTGTTCAACTTGCTCTACTGCATCACACGACGTGGTTGTAAAAGCCTCTGCTGTTGATCCAATTGAGGTTGTGAAAATTTTTGTTGCATCTATTGCTGTTGTTGAGTGGTTTATGATTGTGGAAGTAGAGACTATTGCTGAGAAGCCATAGATAGTAATGAAGGTGTGTGTCCTGATTGTGTTTGAGGGGGTTGTAGAGACTGAGGCATTAACGCTGCTAGAGGGAATTTTCATCCAAAAGAATAGGCTCAGTAACCTTTGTGTTGCTGTCAACAAATGAGGCATGTTGCAATGTTGCAAACATTACATTTTGAGTGACTTGGCTACTTGATCCATTCTTTTGATTTAAGTCCAGATTGGCAATATATTGAGGTGAAGATGATTGTAATCCAACTATCTGTAAATCCTCAAAAGCAGATATAGATAGTTGATGATGGATAGGTTGTGCTAAGATGTCTCAACCATTTAAGTATTGCATATGATGCAATGAAGACTGCTAAGTTGCACCTGATGTTGTTGGTTTGTCTCTTGTTGAGATGTTGATTGTCCATATGGCTCATGAGAACACAAAATGCATACTTTGAGGGATTTTTTATCTTAGCCTCTTCCTCTAAGTTATTTTCAGCAAAGCTGATTAGAACCCTTCTTGTCTAAAGGGAGCTACAGTTAAAGATAAAGGCATAGATTGAATTAAGGTGCTCCTCTGTGCAGTTGGAGTAATTGTTGACTAGGTTACTATCATCTAAAGGGATTCCTGTAACATTTATCATCCACTTGTTCAAATGTTTGCTGCCTTGTGACCTGTGCCACATGTATGCTGCCCTATGACAATCTACAGTCAATTGTAGAACCATGAGATACCTATGCATTCTTTGAGGATTCATGATCACACGATACTGATGTAGCTAGCTTCTACTATGCTTTGGAATATTCTGAAAGCAACTTGATTACAATGGCAATAGAGATCAATAGCTCCATCTCTAGTGAATAAGATTGGCTTCAAACACAAGCTAATATTGATAAACTTGGAGCTTTAATTGATCGATATATTGCTCTTATGAAGGCAGACAAAGAAAATAGAGCAAGACTTGAATCAAGTATGGATTCTCATCACCCTCAGTATTATCAATAGCATGATGAGCATTATAGTCATGATGAGCATTCTCATGGGCATTATGCACCCGATCCTTATGCTTATGGCCAACATGTATATGCTAATGGTACACACTATGATCTACATGCATCTTATGAATATAACACTATATTGGGGAATATGGGAATTTTCCATAAGTTTGGGACACAAGGTCAAATCTTTGGATTTGTCATAACTTGAACACTATAAATCCAAATCAAGCACTCTATAGCTCAATGGATTCCATTTGTCAAGTGCTTTCCAATGATAGTTCACATCATATGGTTTTGAGAAACTTATGGGCATGTTATCTAAGAGCCACCTTTTTAGTATTCAAAAATTGGGAATTGGGAGATTCGATTCACTGATATTGTGTTATATGGACATCAACAACATGCAAATGAACATAAGCAATATGCAAGTACATCTAGATAGCATGTTAATGCTTATAGATATGATGTACCATGTCATAATGCAGAGTATCATTCCATGGAACCTTGGTAGCAAAATGGCTATTATGGGCAACATGCTTATGCTTATGAGCATCCACCTTTTCAGCAACATAGTCATGATTATACATGTGAACCTTCCTTAATTCAGCAGCCCAATTCTTATGGATATGACAATAATAGCCATGCTTATAATTACTCTTCTAGCTTTGATGAGCAACAAGTTCATAACTACCATGGTATCCTATATCCCAATCAATTCATACCTCATGATCACCCAAATGTAATGATGAGTTCTTTTCAAGGTGCTAATGATGAAGAAGAGAGCAAGGAGCAAGCTAAACATCAAGAAGGGGATAATGAGCAACATGATCAACAAGAAGATGCACACAGTACAAAAATTCAAGCTGAGATGATGAAGGAAATGCGTCAAATGAGAGCCACCATGGATACACTTAATGCCAATTTCTCTAAGCGGTTTGGAGATTCAACTGAAGGGAAAAGATCAAGAAGACCAAGAAGATGTACAAGAAGGGAACAATGTAGAGCAAGATACAAGCTCATGAAATGTTAGTTGAAGAATCACATGAGGCACTCACAGATGTGGATGGCTATGCTGAAGGTTTTAGACTCTTGGAGAAACATCATGATGATCTTCTTGAGCATCACTTTACACTTAATCAAGGTTTACAATAGCCATTGAATGCATTTGATAATGAGTACCTCGATCATGGTTACGATGATTGGCATATGTTTGATGATGATGTAATACATGATTTGGGTATACATGAAGATGAAGATGGCATTATGCTTTCCTATGATCTGAGAGATTATGGATGTGATTATGGACTTGATTATGGGGATATTTCCTTGTATCCATTTGACCCGGGTGGACTAGAATATGTGGTGGATGGCCATTCTCTTGTCTTGGAAAATTATTATGATAGAATACCTTTTGATCCAAGAGGTTAATGAATTGCTTCGGGATCTCATTTAGATGAGCATCCATCTTGCAGAAAATTTCTTCTTTTTTTGTAGACTCTTTTGGATGAAGATTGGTTATCTATGGCCATATTTTAGTGTAGAAAAGATTGCAGACAACTCACTGTTTTACACCATATTCTACTCTAAACTCTGAATAGCCAAACTCAACCTACATGGGCTAAAAGAACTTACCAAGAGCTCCATTTTGATGTGTAGCATGCCTTGATTAGAGTTCTTTGCAGTAAGTCATCTCAGATTTACTACAACAAGGTCCTGTAGTAGATAACACGCTGTCCACTCCCTGCAGGCTTCATCTTCTTAGAGAATATGTATCAAGATTTAAATTTTATCATTCCCCAATCATACCTATATATCATACTTGATCAATGACCCTTTATACATCAACGATTACCTGTCATGCCATCAGATAACCCTTGTAATGTCTGCAATAGAGTAGTACTATGGTCTGCTCCTACCCTATCTTTTTGTAATAAGTGCCCAACTTTTTTTTTAGTGCGCAAAAACCTTTGGGTGGGAATAGAATGTAAGAGAGGGAAAATAAAATAATGAGAATAAAATACCAATTATACTAGCCGGTATAAAAGATGTAAGGGACTAGCTTTTTGACCATTGGATTATAATAACAAGTTTCCTTCATCTTCTCTCCCTCTTTCTAGCTTTCATGGCTTCCTTCCTTCCTTTTCTGTATTTTTCTCTCTTCTTCTAGTATTTCTCTCTCCTTGTCACCGTCTTTCTCTCTCTTCTTCTCTCATTCTTCTCTCGCTTTTGTAGTCTTCTCTCTACTCTTTCTATCTCACCAGTCCTCTCCTTGACAACATTTTTTGGCGATTAGAAAACTCTGAAAATGCATGGAGAGTTTGAATTGCAACAACTTACATCTAGTCAATTTAGATAAAAATTGGGCATGCATATAGGTGCTCTAAGCATAGAGGTAAACAGATAAACAATTCACTCATTAGGCTTCTTGACACAAGTAGTGCATTAGTAGGTATAATATGTCCACTTAAGATATTACTAGTTATTATCTAAGTACTCAATCATAAGTAGCAAGATATCTAGCAAGCCATGTTGGTATTTGCTTTGATAGAACTTATAAATCTTTGAGCTATTTTTTTGTCCCAAGCAATATAGTTTATTATATTTGCAGGCAAGGATACATTAGTCAAGTAAAAGGGCAATATGTTGCTTCTACAATATACTCTAATAAAGATTAAAAATGATGAAGATATGGTACCTCTGGTATATGAAGCTTCTCAACTATAGTGGGAGATAAGAGATTTGACTTGGTAGACATCTATAATGAATATAAGAAATTGGCACATGTATGTAGTTTTCTTCTGTTAAGAAAATTTGCAGCCTCCTCGGTGAACAAGTTAAGAAAAGGTTTAATGAAGTTGTAAAAAGGATGCGATAAAGTATATAGAAACTAGTATATATTTACTTAGTGCAATGAAGATAATATATTCTCAAACATTGTCGTGAGTGATAAAGAAACATAAAAGTATACAATTAGGATATTTCTTTTGGTATACACATATACTTAGGACTACATATGACAAGTAGAAACTAGTGTTTAAATAGCAAAGTACAAGCTTAGAAATGTAAGTACTATGATGCATCAACATAGGTATAAATTTGATACACTTCAAAGAACAAGATCTTGAAGAAAATAGAAAGGCAATGACATGCTTTATGTGCTACAAAATTTGTCAAGAGAAATGTAGTAATTAATGCTAGATAACTAGACAAAGGTACATTGAGGCTATGAGCTGCAAGATATGGCACATAAATGTAGTGATTTATGATTGTATATCCAAACAGAGATACAATAGGGCATAAGACATTCGTCTTTGTACAAATCAAGGGTCACCAAGCTCACATATAATAAGTATATTAAATTGTAGCAGATATGCAATTCTCATTTATGGCTTCTTTTGTTATCAGATAAGGAAATCTTCTTAATAAGAAAGATAGTAAGAGATGTGATCAAGTATATAGAAATCCTTGGGACATAATCATAAGTGATACATAGAAATATACAATTAAGATGCTTGTTTTTGTACAATAATGCATAAATATGACAAGTTGAAGCTAATGCAAAATAGCAAAGTGCAACTCAGAAATATAAGTAAAGGCATTGTAGGAGAAAGGTAATGTGACAAAGTTTGGGAATTGTAGGGTATGTCATTGAAATACATCAATAGATGTTGTATACCTAGATAGAGATGTCGACACCATATACCTACATAAGATAGAGATGTGGACACCATATACCTGCATAAGAAGCTGAGTAAATGATAAAATAGAGCAAGTCATGATCTTTTTGCTCTATAAAAGTCTATCGACTGCAGTAGGGCATAATAAGTATGAAACTTTGCATAAATCTTATCTCATCAATCTTTTCTATGCTTATTTAAGAGACATAAGATAAATGAGTCCACTAATCTAATAGAGATATGTTGTCTTGTCATTTTGAGTTAGCAATAATGAAGTCATATTTTCTTAACTTGACAATGGTACAAAACACCCAAAATACTACATTATGGGTTGCCATGATACACTTTAGATAGCTATGAATTGGATAACCAACTTCTGATGAAAATGATGAGCCCAAAACCCGTAGAAAGAGTTTTTAATGCCCTTGATTTGGGCTCTTAGAATGCTAGGATAAGAACTTCAGGATAGTTGCCTAGTAATAGGACATATATGAAGTTTTATTACCTCGTTTTTGAAAACCTAGCTAAGGTTTCAAAGTTGGAAATTGAACAGGGTAGTCTGTTAGCCACAATTTTAAATTTAAAATTAAGTTAGGTAGTTTGATCAAGATTACCCCATTACATTATGTTAATGACTTACTGATAGATTGAAATTGATAGAGATGCTCAGTACTTATATGATCCATTGAAGTTACCTGCCAAACTTGGCTAAGATTTCAAAGTTATAATTAAGTGTGGTAGCCTACTGAGGACTACCCCATAATGCATCTGCTAACCATAGTCTTTTAACATTGTGTTAAGTGGTTTTTTTGAGACTACAAAAGGAAAAAGATGTTAACAATAGGCTAATAGGTTGAAATTGATAAAGATGGGGCTAAGAAGACACAAAGTCAGCTAGTTAGTTTTTATCCGAGATGCTATCTAGATATTCGTGGCAATGGAAGCTTGCTTTCTTAGCTATTTTTTGCCCATATTTGGATTGATTTATACCATTTTTTAAATTTTAGCATTGTTGTAATTATAGTTTTCAAAATTCTTTTGGAAATTAACAATTTGTTTTGGTACTCTATTGATTGTAGTTTGTGGATAGCTATACCCTCATTTTTTCCACACTTTTCTCGCCCTTTTGCATCAATCTTGGGGCTATTGTGAGGTTTCCACCAGGCTCATTCATAGGTACCTTTTTGTAGTCCCCATCACTAGGTTTTCCAAATGACGTTGCTCAGAGCTCCCTTAGAACATCATGGGGTTTATCACTTAGACCCCACTGAGTCTATATCGCAAACTAAAGTGTTCTAGCCGAACCCACTTGGATCGACCTGAATTTTTGGGTTCCTAAAATGAGACAGGTCGCTTGACAACCATCTAGTGTCAATAATTTTCAATTCTCACTTCCTATAGGATTACTCGAACGAAAGCGAACTTGCCATTGCGCTTGGTTCAAAGAGAATGGGAGACGGAGGGGATTGCAGCACATCAATCCTCATGCCCATAAGAAAAAATCCCATTCTATCCCCCCTAAAACAATGTAAGTCGGCTCTACCTCATTGACGACTATTTGGTCAATTTATCATCTTCCTATTTCTATCACCGATTTAGAAAATCTCCCTGCTAACTGGGACCACCCTACCATTGGACAACGGACCTATTACGCCCACCCGCTCTCATTTGATGATGGAATCATGTTTAATTTTTTAATTATCTACAACACATTTAATGGAACATATACAACTAGCTTTCTGAATTAGACCATTAAATTATAGGTTCCTTCACATAATTTATCTCACAGACACACATACAATTCAAAAAACCCTTGAGTAAAATAAATTTCTTTATTATATTGAAAGTTTATTACAATTTTTATCTTTTCGACCATGTGGAAGATATATACAAATTCCACGAGGGTATTCTGCCCACCAAGATTCTACCTTTGTAACTAGTATTTAGCGTTCCAGGATCCCATCCTAGGTCACAAAGGGGATCGTCAATTTCTAGGAGTAATGCAGAATTTACAGCAAGAGCCCCCCCTAGCACCCACATTTCCTACTCCCGGAGGCTATCTCTATAGAGAGACCTTTTGCTACAAAGCCAGTTTAAGCCTCTCGAAGCGATAACCATGACCCCCATGGAGTAGGGTCTCGTAGTTAGCTTGGGGGTAACCTAGCGTAATCTTTCATTTTATCATGTTTGTCAATGTTTTTAATCAGAGATCTAGATTCTAGCAAGCACAAACAATGACAATCACACCATCGTGCAATTTACAACTTCCATAGCCAGGGTAGACCTTATCCTAAGGTAACTTTACATTCTAATGCGGATTCTCCTCCCCATAAAGAAGTGTTGAGTACATCTCTTACAATATGTTAAGCAAGACATGAATTTTCTGTTTGCGGCTAACTTACCCAATATAAGTGAATTTCCTTTAGAAAATATATTGCAACAATAATTTAATGAGATGATTTACAAGACCCTTAAATAAAAATTCACTTTTCATAACAAGTGTTGATCAACTGTAACGTTGTCCGTTGACAATATATTGAGTTATTTTTTAAATCTCAAGTGCGCATATAGTTTTTTGCTCATTTCGTGCAATATTCTCTTGTAACTATTTCCATCATGATCTTACAAATTATAATCTTGATTAATCTAATTACAAATCATAAGTAGTAATTAACCATTTATGTGTGTATTAATATGCTCCCTAGATAAAATTGTCAATTTGTGTAAGTGAAAAATATAAAAGCTAATATTTTATATAAAAATTTTGATAAAAATTTTATTATTTTATGTGATGATATAAAAATAATAGTCTATTTTTGAAACATGAATAACTTAGTTTGGCATGACGACATTGGAAATTTCGTTTGTGCTTGTACTCGTGTTCGCCATACCTGATGTTCCGTTAGTAGTGGTAACTCTGACAACCTCATGCACTCCCATATCTTTAACAATACAGATTCTTTGACTGGTTGTGGTGGTTCTCATGGTCTTTTCACCTAGTTGCTTTGGAGCCATCATTTGCAAGTGGATTTGAGAGATAAAGATAAGGAGAAATGAATTTGGGATCAAAGAGCATAAGAGAAGATGGCTTAGTCGAACACCAAGATAGGGGATTGAGCTAACTCTCTCTCTTAGTTGCAGCCTCTTGGGGTAACTTCACACACACACACTCTCTCTCTCTAGCTCCATCTCACAATCTCTTAGAGGGGTATCCGGGATTTCTATCTCCCTCTCTCTACCTCCTTCTCATAGCCTCTCGGGGTCTCCTTGTGCCTCTCTAAATTACTTCCCATACCTCTTATTTATAACTAAATTAGAGAAGAAAGGTTGTGGCTAAGAAGAAGAGCTCTTTATGGAGGGGATCTTGGTAAAATTAGCAATCGAAAACTTCAAAGATGCAATATGATGTTCAAATCACAAATTTGATGGTTCTGTTGGCTTCGAAAGGAGGGTAAAAATCTAGAACATCTGCTTAGAAATCTTCTAGATAACTCATTCTTCTTCTCCCTACTCAGAGTGTTGGTTGTTGCCTGTAAACTGTGACCGCTGTAATGTCCCCATTACTTAGTTTATTTAAATTGACAATGTGTATATACATTCCAAAAAATTTGATTATGTTGAAAATAAAATTACACATGTTTAAAACTAACTCTAGATATGAAGATTATTGTTATTATTAATGATGTATTATATGCGAGTTAATGGAAGAAAAACTTCAGAAACTCCCCAAAGACAAGCTTATTAAAACTATATTTGAAGTAAAGAACAACAAAAAGAACTAGCCTAGTAGATAATCACTTGGTAATAAAGTACACTTGGGTGACGACATTGTCGAGATGGGTGACCTCTTGGCGAAAAGATTTTTCTACAAGCTTATGGGAGCTTTTCATACGCCGCCAACAGTGCCAACAAAGCCTTCATAGCCCCTTACCAAGTATGCCAAGGTCTATGCCTTAGTCATACGTGTTGGAGTGATGCTCATATGTCAAAAATGCTAAAAGAAAGTGTTTTCTCTTTATGATCGATGATGACATCCAAAACACTAAAAAGCAAGCATCCTCTTTTTGTCCCCCAGTTACTATATAAACACAAATAAAGCGTCATGTACCATACACACACACAACAAACCGATGCAGAAGTCTCTATGTTGTGGACATGACAAAGCATTGTTGCAATCATTTGAGCCTTTCCCTCTCCCTCTCTTTATCTCTTCCCTACATGGAAGCGCTGCTCGAATCCATTAAGCTTCTTCTTGCATGGCTCTTAAGAGATGTTGAGCGAGGTCACGCTCAGAGAGCTCCCCAACATGAGGAAGTAGTCACTCTATTGAAGCATAGGCAAAAGTTAATCCTGAATCCATTCAACTCAAAGGATAGGCTATTCCACAACAAACCGAGGTTGCGACCATAAATCGTAATCATGATGGATGGCCAAACAAAGATAATCAGGTTAGTACATAAGAAAAGGATCATGATTAGTTATAACTTAAACTTGTAAAAGAATGTTAGTATTATCAAATGCTTTTTGGAAAGGAACATGGAAATTGATAAAGAGGGATAGATTCTATGCATTGCATGCATTGATAATTGTGTTAAAAATGTTTATGACTATGACTGCTTTTGGATTTGTGAATGATGAGTTATGGCTTCGAGCTTGCACAACCAGACAGGTTGTGAATTGTGGTCGTTTGGGACATTGAGGTCCCCAACCCAATGCTCCCTAAATACTCTCCGGAGTGTGGAAAAACTCACTAGTGGGTGGGGGTTCTATGCTCTTGAGGGAGATATGTGTTTTTGGAAACACTCTCCTACACTTGTGGGGATTCAATGCTCGAAAGAGATAGGAGTTTTTGATATTTGATCACTCGAGCACCTGAGAGGGCAAAGGGTTGAGTGATAAAAGTGCTCCTATTATGTAGGACGGCTCTGAAGGCTCACGGAAGCTTAGAGGAGCTCTGAGCCAGTAAATTCTCTATTGACCGTGGATGGAGTGTGATCACATACATCCCAATCCTGAGGAATTGGAAGGTCATATCCTAGGATGGACGATGTCTTTTTGCGGAAAGACAATTTTGTACCACTCTACTGCATGATGGTGAAATAAAGTATCTGATTTCTAAATTGTTTGCTATGTGCTAAAGATTGAGTTTAACGAACCCAGTTTAATAGGGTAATAAAAGGAAGTTGATTTTATATATCCAAACAATATGGTAGTATGCTTTGCTAATTAGAAAACTAAGCAAACCCCATTGAGAAAAGTGGGAGACTTTGATCTTGTGACAATTGGATGCCTATGGGTGGGTGGACTTGATAAGTAGGGTAACTTTCTAACATTAGATAGAGGTGATTAAATCGTGACCCTCCCAATACCGATAGGATTAGTTACCATGTTTAACACCCTTTTAGGGGGTCAGAGTTGAGATTTTACCTTGGGGATAGGGGGATGGAGTTACACTCTCCCCCATCTCTCACTCTCTTTGAACCAAGTGCAGTGTTAACCTCACTCCTGCCTTTGATTGATTACAAAGTGGTCTTTCTTAGTTGTGTGTGTTAGATTGTTATTAGGGGTGACTTGTCTATGCTTTCCCTGTGAAGTAGAATTAAGATTTCCATGTTCAACTAAGTCTAATGTTTTTCATGGGGAGATGGTATGGTGATGTGCATGGATATGAATTGTAGTCGACCACTAAGAGGACTCATTCGGGTCCATTGGAGAGGCCACCTCAGATGTGGTATGAGAGCCTAGGTTTCAAAATAGCTTTTAGTGTAAGGTTAAGTAGTCAATGTATAAAAGGAATTAATGAAATAACCACACTTGTTTGAAGAAAATTGTTGTTGATTATCTTGCACTAACATTAGCATACGCATTGTGCTCATTAGGAACTTAGCGATGAGAAAGCTACACATTTGCATGATATTTTTCCTATCATATATCACGTAGCCTTAGGGTCGAATAATTTCTCATACTGCGAGGCTATATTTGAGATAATGGAAATGCTCTTCATTCCTCCAATTGTTTTGCAACCTCATCCTATGTAATATTCCACCCCTGCCCACTTTGCATGAGTATCACCTCCCTCTCCCCCCTTTAAAAAAATGAATTAAGATAAATCAAAATTTTCTTTAATTCTCTCCCCCTATCATCGCCAATAGGTGGCGGGGGGGAGAAAGAGGAGGATGACATGGTGGAAGGGAAAGATGACGGGGAGGAAGAAATCGATGATGACGAAAAGAAGGATGATGATGATGATGATTACGAAGAGGGAGAGATAATGCTGACGTGGGAAAAGATGTCATGGATGAAGGAGACGAGGAGGGAGAAGGCAATGATGTCGAGAAAGAAGAACAAGACAATGATAACCATCTCGAGGGACAGGCCAGGGGCCTACCACCCCTTCACTAGTCGTCTCGACCAGGCCCTCCAAAGCACAAATAAGTCCTTGCCACCATGCAAATAGAGGTGGTAGAGACACCACCACCACCACTCTACTCCCTCCCCACGATCTCTCTCTCTCTCTCTCTCTCTCTCTCTCCCCCCCCCCAATAATACACCTCTAACACCTATATAAAACCCCCTCCTTAATTAAGCGAATGGAGATACCACCTCTTGCCTCCCCTTTTTGCTACCGTGGGAGAGAGAGAGAGTTCCCTTCCTACCAGAGAGAGAGAGAGAGAGAGAGAGAGAGAGAGAGAGAGAGAGAGAGAGAGAGAGAGAGAGAGAGAGAGAGAGAGAGAGAGAGAGAGAGAGAGAGAGAGAGAGAGAGGGAGAGGGAGAGGGAGAGGGAGAGGGAGAGGGAGAGGGAGAGGGAGAGGGAGGGAGGGAGGGAGGGAGGAAGAAGAAAGAGAGGTGAGAAGAGGGAGAAGAAGAAGAAGAAGAAGAGTGAGAGAGAGAGGGAGAGAGAGAGAGAGAGAGAGAGAGGGAGAGAGACACTTTATGAAGGATCTCCTTCTTTTTCCCTCCATAGAGGGTGTCCACACGCATTCTTTATTTCCCTATTTTTTGCAAACCCATACCCCGTTTCCACAAGAGGATGGCCCACAAGTAAAAAATGACGTGGGCAGATGGAAATCCCACAACAAGCAATGAAGCCTCAGGCGAGGGCATCACAACCAATCCAACTGTGGTACCAGTCATAAGTAATGTATTTTCAAATTAATAGATGCTTGCTTTGATTCTCGCTTAAGATGCATTAGACCCAAACTATACCAGGTGAGAATAGCTCATCCAAAAATATAAACTTCGTCTCGATTATTCAAAGAATTGAGTTCTCAAATGCATGAATCAAGAGAGTTTAATTGAATTTAGATGCCATACGATAAACTCATAAACATTATATAAGGCTTCAAGCATTGTAGTCTTCTCGTCCTCGAAATTATAGGTGTGTTTCCACCTTTCCACCACAGCGATGGTATGTTGTAGCTTACACACTTGATGGATGGCATGATAAGAAATTTAGCCTAAGGAAATTCATTTTCAAAGTTTAAACTTTTCCCAAGCTCTTGCTAACAACACAAATTGATAGCTCATGTTTAATAGATTGGAATCTTGTGTTATGCATAGCTAGTACAAACAACAAACATAAGGGTTAGAACTATGATGCCTTGAGATCAGTCCGATAGCTACAATGTTTATCAATCTAAATTCGAGGTTGGGCTAGATGCAACAACATTTCTAGGGAAACCGAAGAGCTCAAGGATTAGGAAACCCTAAGTCGAAGGAAAGACCGATGCTTTTGTACATGTTGGGAAGAAGGCTGGGTTATTCGATCAACGTAAGTGATTAATAGAACTTATGTCTTGTATAGTGTTTGAAACCTTAACATATGTCTTAGTCTTGAGAGAAGGTGTGTTAAGTAAATTTTATATAGAACCGCTCCTGATCCCAAGGGGGAGAGTAAATATGCGATGGAAAGGTTATCACGACTATTCCTGCAATGTTTGGAAAAGGATACCATTGTTTTTTATGATTGATCAAACAACGTCCTAAATTCTTTCGGCTTAAACTGATTGTTGGAATGTGATTTGGATGATTGTATTTGATAGTAAATGCATGGCAAGGGTCAGTGATGACAAGTTGCCATGGGAAAATAAAGGAATGTTTTCTTTGAAGATGATATTAGGCTGATTGCCTTGATTGTGCTTGATTCTTTATTGGATTAATTAAGGAAGTATATTTTACGCAGGTGGATCTCTAAGGTCACGCCATGCTTCAACCCAAGAGGGCACTTCTCGATTCACGGGCCGAATGTCGAGTGGTGAAAAGACCAACCGCAGAAGTTCTGTCTCACTCCTAGGTCACTTGGGTCAGTGGAGCTCTAGACACACCTTGCTTAGTCCAAAACAAAGTTGTAGATTTCTGCAAGCCCAACATCTAAGGCATTGGAAGATCCTATTCTAGATAAAAGATGAAAATTATGGTGCCATGTGATTTGGACCGGGTACTTCTATTGGATAGAAAGGATACGCAATTTCTTCTATATGGGCAGCAGGAGACAAAGATTAACTGAAAAATAAGTTACAAAATTTGTTTGTCAAAAGGATTGCTTGCTCTGTATTCGTGTATATGCATAAATTACATGAATGAACCCTGCTCCTTAAAAGTCTTAATCAAGGAAGATGATTTTTAAATATCATACATAAATGTGATAAGACCTAATTAGATAACTAAAAAATGCCTATTGAGGGAAGCGGGTGGGTGGAACCCTCGACGGGTCCGGGGTGGTCCTAGAGAATTGGAAGGCTTCTCACAACGTTTTACCATCATTCAATCTTTAAGTATTGTTAGGTTAGAACCTTGATTCATGCCGTTTTAGGGGATCAAAATGGGACTATGCCCTATGGGTAGAGGGGTTGACCAGCACATCCCTCTCGTTTTCCATTCTCTTTGAACCTAGTGTGGCATGGATGTGCTTTGGCTTTGATATCTTTGTGTAAGTAGGATGTCCAGGACCCGATGCTAGAATGATGTCAAGAGACCTTGACTACTAGAAACCCATATTTCAGGTCGATCTTAGTGGGTTTGGCTGCAAGCGTTCCATTGGGAAATCCTAGGTGACAAACCTTGGAATATTCCATAGGAGTGCTAGGCAAAGACGCTTAGATTTGGAGCTATCAGTCCCCAGGAGAGATACACTCCCAGATTACACTACTTTTTGCACACACCAAAGGTGGTTTGCTTGCAAAAGCTCTAGAACTATTGAAAATTTTTATTGACCTATTATAGAAGGGGTGTGGACCTGTTGTATAAGGGGTGGACCTATTGTATAAGGGGGTGGTGAGCCTATTGTTCATGAAGAGGTGATGAACCATTGTATATGGGGTGAACCTATTGTATAAGGGTGTGGTCAACCTATTGTATAAGTAATCATGTATAATGATTGCATGGGTGCAACCATGTATAAGAGGTCTATGAGTGGACCCCCATATAATGGGTGGATCAATGTGTAAGGTTTGTGAAAAATGACCCTTTTATAGTGGGTGGACCCATCCATTATAAAGGGGTCCATTTCTACACCTCTTATACACAAGTCCACTCATTATATAGGGGTCTACCCCTACAATGCTTATACATAGGTCCACCACTTATATTGGAATCCACCTATTATTGTAGAGGGGTCAAGCCATTATATATGGGTCCAATCCTTATATAGGGATCCACTCCACTCGTTATAAGGGGGTCAACAAGCCGTTATATAGACGTGCATTATGTATATGTGGGTCCAACCCTTATATAGGAATCCACTCCTACATCCATTATACATTGATCCATCCCTACACCTCTTATACAAAGGTCAAGCACTTATACATGGATCTACCACTAGACTCCACTTATCAAGCTGTATACCCCTATACTCCCTCTTACAAACAGGTCCATCACTTATGTAGGGGTCCACTGCTACAAACCCCTTATACTATAGAGAGGGATTGCATGAGAAAAACACTAGTGGAACCCATCCCTTCCATTTTTACAAGGGTCCATCCCTTATACAAGGGACCCTTGTCAAATGGAATCCACCCATTTTACAGGGGTCCGATCCTTATACCTTTTTATTGATGGCTTCATCCCTTATACAAGGACTATCCCCTCATGCCCTTATAAAGGGGTTCGCCCTTATATAAGGGGATCCATCCCTTATACAAGGAGCACCTACAACCCCTTATAGCGGGGTCCACCCTTGTATAAGGAAAAACCTCATCAATGGCCTTCAATAGGGCTACAAGCACTAAAATGTGCTTGGCAGCTGATAAGAGGGCACGTTACATCCTAACTCATGGTACATTAGAGATTTTTGGCCAAGGAATAGGTCATGTATGGGGATATATTGTGGGCATAACATCCTTCTTCATTATGAGCTATGGAGGATTTGATGAGCTGAACAATTAAGGATAGTTAAAATATACTTTTGTGCAGTGCCTTTGTTGAATGGTTACTAGACATTAGGGATGAGCCTATCCTTGAAACCTTGTGGGTATATCGAAAAGTGCTACAAATAGTACCATCCAAGAGAGTTGTTCTAGTACCAAGAAGGCCTTATTTTGTTAGGGGAAGTTTTGGTTACCCCCAAGAGCCACCACATTATGTTGTTTGCCATGTACATGAAAATCCCCCAAGATTTGAGGATATAGACCTGATACTTTTCATAAGAAAAGGATCCATGAGATGATGTATTGGTAGATCATAGTATGATCAATACATTTTTGTAAATACTTTTCATAAATATAAAGTCTCATTATTATTTTTGAAGAGTGTGAGTTATGAGCTTATGATGATAGTTGAGCTACTTTGACAAGTTAATGATGAAGTACGCTTTATGCAAGTGATTTTTGAGAACATGTATTCCATTGCTTACCAATCAAACATGTTGGAATTAAGAGAGAGCGTAATGGCTATATTAGAGAAGATTCATCTATGGAGTTGTTTAAGCTTACGAAGGGGCTATAATTGGAGCCCAAACCTCGGGAAGGGACAACCCTTACTTTTACTTAGACTCAACTCTATACGAAGATGTGAAAGTCCATCTCAAGTTGTTGAAATGGCTCGGAGACCTCAAATTGATAGGACTTTATAAGTACGATACTCTTCGAACTGATAAGACAAAATATGTAGATGGAAAAATCGTATTGAGAAACAAATGGGTGTATGATCAATATACAAATGTTATTTCTCTCGATAGGATCACCCTTACCACAAGTGTAAAGTCAAAAAATTATGAGCTTCTAGAGTATCCCAATCTTCCAAAATCTTATTGATTCCTAGAGACACCTCATTTTGTAACAAAGAAGTTATAGAGATAATCAAGATCACCAACTAGTGCCAATTGATGAAACATACAAGGAAATCCAAGAGAAGAAGTTTCTTCTCAAGCAGACACCAACACTTAGGTTTAGTGGTGAAGGACCCAAGGTGGAGCAAGATGTAAAAGCTTGGATTAAGGCTTTGGATGACTATTTCCTAGCCATTGAAACTACTGCTGAAAATCAGTCCATGACTGCTTGTCTTCATCTTACTGGCAAAGCTAAGCTTTGGTGGAAATAGTTTTGTTGAGATAAAGGGGTAGCAGAAGCTTCCCAAACTTGTGAGGAGATCAAAGAAGCGATGAAATGACATTATCTTTCCCCATCTTTTAAATCAATTAAGATGAATGAATTCTACAACTTATGACAATAAAGCCTAACCTTGAAAGGATACTATTCTAAGTTTGTGAGTCTGCACAAATATGCACCCCCAATGACAACGTCTCAACAGATTGCAAGGTTTTGCCACCTTTGGACACTCGCCTTAAATCAATGAGACCAACAACTCTCGAAGATGATCTTATGCAAGTAAAACCTATGGCCAAGGAAATCACTCGAAATGGCCAAAGGAACCGCCCAATAAAGAAATATGAAAGGGGCTACCCAAACCATGGTGTCGATATGGCCAATGCCAGAGGGAATGGTAGAACTAATACAATCACCCAGGGACCAAATGGGATATGAATCACTCAATGCTACCAGTGTGGAAGGATTGGAAACCTTAAGGCAAATTGTCCTAACGTTCCTCAAAATCCTAGCCCAAACTAGGTTGGTGGAATAGGCTAAGGGAATGGCAACAACAACCCAGGCTGTGGATGTGGAAAAATAGTTAGTGCCTAGGTAAATACCATGATTCGACAGCCTGAGGAATGTATGTTAGGTGAAGAAATTGAAAGAGGATCCATTCATGCTACTGTGGAAAGGAAAGGAGCGGACCACCAATGTTCAGTAATTCAATCCTCGACTACTTACAAGGTTACGTCGTTTATAATCTTGATTGATTGTGGTAGCACACATTCCTTTCTTGCACTCAAGTCAGTTAAAAGATTGCATCTAGAATCAAGGGAGACAAGGAAAATGATAGTATAATTGGTTAATGGGAAGGAAATTGCCTCAATCGAAACTATGGGGAAACTTAGACAACCATATAACGGAAGCAAAATTTTGAATCCTACCACTAGGATGCTATGATTGCATTTTGGGAATGGATTGGCTCAAGAAGAACAAAGCCCAAATTCTATGTGTTGAAGAGGAAATAATCTTTCAAGACTTGGAAGGAGAACCCGTAAAGACATATGGGAAAGTTGGAAGAATTAGAGTCCAGTAGAGTCCGAACCAGCCAAGGCAAGCTCACTCAGGAAGGGATTGAATAAAGATCAACCATTCTACATGATCTAATTGAATAAGGTCGAAAAGACTAATGAAGGCACTCTACTTTCCTAGATCAATGACTTTGAGGATATCTTCCCAGAACAATTGACTCAATTGTCTCCAAATTGCAAAGTTCATCATGAAATAAAATTGATTCCTGGAGCTGAGCCAGTGCCAAAATGATCATACAAAATGTCTATTCCTGAAGCTATTGAGCTTAAGGAACAACTGATGCAACTTATAGAGCAAGGATTTATCCGCCCAAGTAATTCACCTTGGGGAGCGCCTGTCCTCTTCCAAGAAAAAGCAGGACAGGACACTTAGAATTTGCATTGACTTTAGAGTACTAAACCAGGTACAGTAAAAAACAAGTACCCCATACCTAGGATAGATTAACTTTTGCATTGCCTACGGAGCCAAGGTTTTTTCAAGATTGATCTAAGTTCAAGATACTATCAAATTCAAATCAAGGAATAAGATATCCCAAAGACTACATTTAGCACTAGGTATGGTCATTATGAATTTTTGGTCATGCCATTCGGATTGACCAATGCCCCAGCTACATAAAATTGTCTAATGCAAGACGTCTTCCGACTATATCTAGATGATTTTGTGCTAGTATTCTTTGACGATATACTAATATACTCCAAATCAATAGAGGAACATGAAGGTCACTTAAAGATCACTCTAGTAACACTATGAAAATCAACTCTATGCCAAAATGAGTAAATGCGTATTTCTCACTGATAGGATTGAATATCTTGGATACATTGTTTCCGCTAATGGAATTTCTGTAAACCCTACCAAAGTAAAAGATATCCTAGAATGGCCAATACCTAAGATAGTAAAAGAAATTTGAGGATTTTTGGGACTGATAGGATGGTATTCTCTCATTATTGCACCCTTGACAAATCTTTTGAAGAAAAATACAGAAATCATTTGGACCATCGAGCATCAAGAAAGCTTTGATAAGCTTAAAGAAGCTGTAACCACTGCACCTGTATTAAAACTCCCTAACTTCACTCAACCATTTGAGGTAATCAACTGATGCAAGTGGACTTGCAATTGGTGGGATGCTAGTACAAGAAGGAAGACTAGTGGCCTATACTTCTAGGAAATTGAAATTCCATGAGTCCAACTATGCCACTCATGACCTTGAGTTACTCGCAGTAATCCATGCATTGAAACTATGGAGACACTATCTATTGGGAAGGAAATTCACTTTAGTGACAGATCATTAAAGTCTTAAGTGGATATTCACCCAAGCTAACCTAAACATGAGGCAAAGAGGATGGATAGAGATATTGCAAGAGTTTAATTTTAAAATAAAATATCATCCAGGAAAGGACAATGTTGTTGCAAATGCCTTAAGCCAAAAAGCCTTTCTTAACAGCATTGTAGAAGTTTGAAGCTTAAGAACCGTATCCATACTTGATAACCTTGAGCTTGTATGCCAATATATTTCTAAAGATAAGGAATATGAGGACTCATGGCTAAGGTACTTTAAGGAGAAAGCTCTAACAAAGAAAGGTCTAAGATTAAGGATTATTGTACTAGCAATGGTTGTCTATATTACCATGATCACCTTTGTGTCCCAAAAGGACTAGAAGTAAAGGCCAAGATCTTATGGGAAGCACATGATAGCCCCATTGCAGGACATCTAGGGTACGCCAAGACACTCAATGCAATTTGTAAGAGCTATCATTGGCTAGGATTGAAAAGTGATATATTAAAGTATGTAACTCAGTGCTTGACTTGTTAAAGAGTCAAGGCAGAAAGAGTCAAGATGCCTAGAGAGTTATAACCCTTGGACATTCCACAAATTAAATGGGAGTCAATAAGTATGGACTTTGTTGTTAGATTACCTACTGTGCCGGTGGATATGACTCCATCATGGTAGTGGTTGATAGATTGACAAAAGTTGCACACTTGATCCCAGTCAAAAACCTATAAGTCATTTGTGAGTCTTTATCAAAGAAGTATTTCAATTACATGGATTGCCAAAGAGCATTACATGTTCCAAATTGGAACGCAGCTATGCTTCAGTATTTCTTATCATCCTCAAATTGATGGCCAAACTGAGAGGGTGAACCAGACCATTGAAGATATTCTAAGGTCTTATTGTGGCAAAGAACCAAAACGGTGGATTGAACAATTACCTTTAGTGGAGTTTGCTTATAACATTGTCTTTCAACAAATGATCAAGGTGTCACCATTTCAAGCCTTGTATGGGCAAGAATGTCATACACCTCTAAACTTCTCAGATCCCACTCTCAAGCTAGAGGCTTCTAAGGCTATGCTTGAATAGATGGACCAACAAATCCAATTGATCCGACATAACATTCAAGCTGCTCAAGATCTGGTAAAAGTCCTATGCAGATCTTGAAAGATCCATAAGAATATTCAAGGAAAGTAATATGGTGTTTCTAAGGATAAGGCCCAAAAAGAGCTCATTATCCTTGGAAAAATACAAAAATCTTAGTCCAAGGTACTGTGGACCATATGAAGTAATCAAAGTAATGGGAATACAAGCCTACAAGCTTAAATTGCCACCCCATCTCAAGATTCACAATGCATTTCATGTAAGCCTGCTGAAACCTTGTATACCAAACCTTGATCATGTACTTAACGAACAAATAGTCATGCTTGTCCAAGGAGTTATGGAAATGACTCCCGAGAAGATCCTAGATACAAGGGAGAAACGTTTAAGGACCCAAATCCTAGGAGAACACCTAGTATAAAGGAAGGATTATCCTGAAGAGGGTGCCACTTGGATCGATGGGGTAACCCTTATGAAAGAATTCCCCTAGTTTCTGTTGAGATGAAGACATCTCGATTTCTCTAAGGAGGAAAGAATGTAATGTCCCCATTACCTAGATTATTTTAATAGACAATGTGCATATACATTTCAAAAAATTTGATTTGTATTGAAAACAAAATTATACATTTTTAAAACTAGCTCTAAATATGAAGATAATTGTTATTATTAATGATGTATTATATGCCAGTTCATGGAAAAAAGACTTGGAAAACTCCCCCAAGGCAAGCTTATTAAAACTATGTTTGTAGTATAGAATGGCAAAAAGAGTTAGCCTAGTGGAAGTCACTTGTTAGTTAAGTATACTTGGGTGACAACACTACTAAGATGGGTGACCTCTCGGGAAGATTTTCCTACAAGTTAGTGGGAGCTTCTCACGTGCAGCCAACAATGCCAATGAAGCCTTCATAGCCCATTGCCAAGAATGCCAAGGTCCATGCCTTGGTCACCGCCTTAGAGTGACATCTAGCCTGAGAATGCGATGCGCGGTGCGTCCTCCTCACCCATATATTCGCCAATTTTTATCTTTGCACTGCAAAAATGGAGCCCCTCCTTGATGTCATCAATGATGACGCCAAAAACACTAAAAGAAAGCGTACTCCCTTTATTATCGATGATATCATGGAAAACACTAAAAAGCAAGCATCCTCTCTTTACCCCCCCGATTACTATATAAACAAGAGTAGAGTATCACGTGAGACACAGACACATAAATACATAATGAACCGGTGCAAAAGTAACTCTATTGTGGATGTGATGAAGCTCTATTGCAATTAGTCAAGTCTCTCTCTCCTCCCCTACGCGGAAGCACTGCTCGAATCCATCAAGCTTCTTTCATAGCTCCCAAGAGACGTTCAGATTCTGAGCGAGGTCACGCTCAGGGAGCTTCCCGATGTGAGAAAGTAGTCACTCTGCTGAAGCGCAAGAGAAAGTTAACCTCAATACCATTCAAATCGAAGGACGAATTATTCCACAACAAACCGAGGTTGCGGCCATAAACCAAATCACGATGGATGGCCAACAAAGATAATTAAGTTAGTACATAAGAAAAGGATCATAATTAGTTAAAACTTACTTGAACCTATAAAATCATGTTAGTATTATCAAATGATTTTTAGGAAGGAGCATGGAAATTGATGAAGGGGGATAGATTCTATGCATTGCATACATTGATAACTGTGTTAAAAATGTTTATGGTTATGACTGCTTTTGGATTTGTAAATGATGAGTTATGGCTCTTTTGATTCTAGGCTTACACAGCTGGGCGAGTTGTGGATTGTGGTGCTTCATGATATTGGGCTCTCCAACCCAATGCACCCTAAACACTCTCCGAAGTGTAGAAAAACTCACATGTGGATGGGGGTCTTACGCTCTTGAGGGAGGTAGGTGTTTTTGGAAAAACTCACCTGTGTGGGTGGGGATCCTATGCTCTTGAAAGAGATAGGAGTTTTTTATATTTAATCACTCAAGCACCTGAGAGGGCAAAGGGTTGAGTGATAAAATTTCCCCTATTATGTAGGACGGCTCTGGAGGCTCATGAAGCTTAGAGGAGCTCTGAGCCAGTAAATTCTTTGTTGACCGTGGATGGAGTGTAATCACATACAACCCAATCTCGAGGGATTGGAAGGTTCTATCCTAGGATGGACGGTGTCTTTCTACGAAAAGACGATTTTGTACCACTCTACTGCATGATGGTGAAATAAAGTATCTGATTTCTAAATTGTTTGTTATGTACTAAAGATTGAGTTTAACGAATCCAATTTAATAGAGTAATAAAAGAAAGCTGATTTTATATGTCCAAACAGTATGGTAGTATGCTTTGCTAATTAGAAAACTAAGCAAACCCCATCGAGGAAAGTGGGAGGCTTTGATCTTGTGACGATTGGACGCCTATGGCTAGGTGGACCTGATAAGTAGGGTAACTTTCCAACACTAGATAGAGGTGATTAAATCGTGACCCTCTCGATACCGATAGGATTAGTTACCATGTTTAATACCCTTTTAGGGGGTCGGAGCTGAGATTTTACCTTGTGAATAGGGGGATGGAGTTACACTCTCCCCTCTCACTCTCTTTGAACCAAGTGCAGTGTTAACCTCACTTTTACCTTTGATTAATTACAAAGTGGTCTTTCTTAGGTGTGTGTTAGATTGTTGTTAGGGGCGACTTGTCCATGCTTCCTCTATGAAGTAGAACTGAGATTCCCATGTTCAACTAAGTCCAAGTTTTTCCATGGAAAGGCGGGATGGTGATGTGCATGGATATGAATTTCAGTTGACTACTAAGAGGACTCATTTGGGTCTGTTGGAGAAGGCACCTCACAATTGCGATGTGCGCGATTTCGCCAATCCTTCTTTTTTTCATTTAATCTCCAAAGTTAGATGAAAAATCCATTTTTTTTTTAATGACACCCTTTTCTAGAAATTTTTATAGCTTTTTAGAATATTTATAATAAATAATATAAAAAATATACTAGTTTTGTCCAAAAAATTTGGTATTTTTAGACAATCCATACTATACACATTAATACTAATTACTAATATGGATCATAACTCTCATTCATGTGATAACTTTCATGATGGGTGGCTACAATCCTTGTCAATCTAGAAAAAATATCGAGTTACGATCCTCGTTTTAAAAAATATATATTAGTTAGTTAGTTTTTACTTTAATTAGTAACCTTAATAACTTACCAATTGACTAACTAGCTTTTGAACTAACCAACTAACTTTTAATTGCGTGGAAGTATTACATCCTCCTCTCCTTAGAGAAATCGAGATGTCTTCATCTCGAGAGAAAGCATGGGTATTGTTGATAAGGAACATTCTCATCTATCCATGGCGCATCTTCTTCAGGATAATCCTTCCACTAGACAAGGTATTCTCTAAGGGTTCTACTCCTCAATTTTCTCTCCCTTACATCAATTACTCTATCAGGTTGTAGCTTAAGGACTCCTTGGCTAGGTATTATAACTTGATGATCATCAAGGATATGGTTAGGGTTAGCTATGTATGCTTTCAATAAGCGAACATGAAATACATTGTGGATTTGTATATTCTCAGGGAGTTGTATCTTGTAAGCATTTGGTCCTAAGCACTCGAGAACCTTATAGGGTCCACAATATCTTGAACTTAGCTTCTTAAATTCTCATAAGGACAAATAACTCTTCTTTGGATGGACACGGATGAAGAACATGTCTCCCTCTTTGAAGATTCATTCTTACCTTTTTAGATCAGCATACGCCTTTTGTCAGTCCTTGGCAGCTTGAATATCCTATTTGATAATCTTGATTTGATCATCCATTTCTTCTAACTTTTTTCTTGAAGCTTCTACCCTTAGAGTAGGATTAGAAAAATTAAGTGGCATACAGAAATCTTAACCATATAGTGCTTGAAATGGAGCCATTTGAATACTTCAATGATAGGAGGCATTATAAGTAATTTCTACTAAGGGTAGATACTGAATCCACCTTTTAGGTTCCTTACTGCAATATTTGTGCAAAATATCCTCAATTACTTGATTAACTCGTTCTGTCTGTCCATCAGTTTGTGAATGATAAGCAGTATTGAAACAAAGTTGGGTCCCAATGACTTCAAATAAACTCTTCCAAAAATGTGATGTGAAAAGAAAATCATGATCATTGATGATCATTTTAGGAAACCCATGTAACCTAAAAATCTCTTTTATAAAAATTCTTGTAATATTTGAAGCTTTGTAATTGGTTTTTGTTGGAATAAGATGAGCAACATTGTTAGCATGTCTACTATTACCATTATTGAGTTATACCCTTCTTGTACAGAAGGTAACCCAACTACAAAGTCCATACTAATAAACTCCCATTTCATCCCGGAAATGTCAAGTGGTTAGAGTTTTCCTAGTAACTTGATACATTCAGATTTTACCCTTTGGAAATTTAGACATTCAGTGAAATACTTAAGTACATCGCCCTTGAGTCTTTGCTAATAATAGCTTTTCCTAACAACATTAAGAGTTTTCGCATATCCCAAGTGTCTTGAATAAGGAGAATCATGTGCTTCCCAAAGTATTCTTCTCTTGAGAGTCAGACTTGAAGTAATGCATAGTCTCATTCTGAAATAAACAAGTCATTTGTCTTCATTTGTAGAGAATTCTTGATACTTAGTGTAATATTTTCACACAATAAAAGTTAGTTGGTTAGTTTGAAAGTTAGTTAGTCAATTAATAAGTTAGTAAGATTACTAACTAAAGACTAACTAAGGTAAAACTAACTAACATTAATTACTAATAATTTTTATTTAATTTAAAATATTTTATTTAGAAAAATCAAGAGTTGTAAATTCGATATTTTTCTCGAATTGGCAAGGACCGTAGCCATCCTTCACGTAAATTACAACGTGAATAAGACTTATGAGTTATATTAATCATTAGGTTAATGTGTATGGTTTGGATGGTCCAAAAATATTAGATTTTGGGCAAAACTAGTATATTTTAGATATTTTAGATATTATCCTTAAAAAAAGATATGGAGATTTTTAGAACTGGATGTCATTTAAAAGAAAAGACAAGTGATATTTTAGTTACTTTCAAGATTTTATAAAAAGAAAAAAATAAAGAGAAGATTTGCGAAATCGCGCACGCTGCGATCGTAGTACACAGGCAGTGGACAGTACTTTGAACAGGGAAAAGAAGAAGGAGTGAACTAAGAGCTTTCTAAGCAAGTGTCTTGGAGTTTTACTCCCCTTTCACAGCCAATGGAACCATCATATTTATGATCTGAGTATCAGATCACTTATCTTTTTAAGATCCCCCTCCACAAAGAGCTCAACTTCTCAACCACAAGCCCTCTTCTCTAATTCACTATAAATATGAGGCATTGGAGAGGTATAAGGAAGCATAAGGAGACCCCGAGAGGCTGCAAGAGAGAGGTAAAGAGAAGGATACCCCTCTAAGAGATTGTGAGAAAGAGCTTGAAAGAGAGCTTCAGAGAGAGAGAGAGAGAGAAGAGTCACCTCGAGAGGCAAAGGAAGAGAATTAGCTCAATTCCCTCTATCTCGATCCTCCACTTAACCATCTTCTCTTATGCTCTCCCATCTTGAATCTATTCCACCTTCTTAATCTCTTGAGTCTACTTGTGGACGATAGCCTTCAAGCGAAGAATGTCGCGTGTGGATGACAATCCCGCAACCAACAACAAGGCTTCGGGCAAAGGCATCATTGTCAATCCAACTACAGTTCCGGTCGTAAGTAATGTATGTCCAAATTGATAGATTCTTGCTTTGATTCTCGTATGAGATGCGTTAGGCCTCATACTATTGCACGAGTATAGGTCATGGGAAAGGATCAATTTCATCACACCTACTCGAAAGAGGGAGTTTGTGAAGTGCATATATCAAGGGAAGATAATTGCACCTAGTTACATATGACTTATTTGCTAGTAGAGCAATTACAAGGAAGAATTAGTTAAGCGTTATGAATTCCATAGTCGTCAAAAGAACAACATTAAAAGATTGTGCATACAAGTGCTAGATTAAAGTATAGTAAAGGGTTACAAATAGCATAATTACCAAAAGAAGATGACATTGAGATTCATGAATAGAAAGTACTAGTTTAAAGTTTAGATACTTCAAAAGTACTTAGCCTAAGAGCCCAAATATTAAGAAAAACTAGATTCTAGCTCAATGCACGGCCTATTGGAGTCTAATTACTTGAGATCATCTCGCACTTATTTTATTAAATATTCACACGTTATGCCTATAACATGTTTGATATATGAGGATAATTTTCTAGTTGCCTCATGATTTGACTAAGAGCTAGTACAAGAAATTAATCATAAGGGTTAAAACTAAGATGTCTTGAGTTTTGTCCGATAACGATGACTTTTTCCAATCCAAATCCAGGGTTGAGTTATCAATCAAGGTAAGTGACCTATAGAACTTATATCATGAATAGTGTTTGAACCCTTAACATACGCCCTAGCCAAAGGAAGGAAGTGTTAAGACCATGTTTGCATAGTATTGCTCTTAGATTCCAAGGAGAAGAGCAAATATACGATGGAAATATTATATCATCTATTCTTTCATTGGTAGGAAAGAATGCAATTGGTTTTGTTGATTGACCGAACAACATTCTAAATGTTTTTACATTCAATTGGTTGTTAGTTGTTGTTTGGATGATTATTCCAAGTGCTTGTAAGTTATGGTAAATGCATGGCAAGGGTCTGTGTGATGACAAGTCGCCATGGGAATAAAGGAATGTTTTCTTGGAAAATGATATTAGGGTTGAATGCCTTGTTTGTGCTTGATTCTTAAAGGATTTAATTAAGGAAGGATATATTGTGCGGGTGGATCACCTCCATGGTTGCACCGCATATTAACTCGAGAGGGCACTACTCGATTCATGGGCCGAAGGTCGAGTGGTGAAAAGGCCAACCACCACCGAAATGATGTTTCTCTCCTAGACAGCTTGCAGGTCAGTTGGAGCTCTAGACACCCCTTGCTAGGTCTAGAATGGAGTTGAAGACCTCTATGACCCCCAACATCTGGGCATGTTGGGAGATCCTATTCTAGATAAAGGATTGAGTTTGTGGTGCCATGTGAATTGGACCAGTTACTTCTGCAGGGCAGAAGGGATACTTCTGTTGGACAAAAGTGATACATAATTTCTCCTGTATGGGTGGGAGATAGAGATTAACTTGAAGATAAGTTAAGGAACTTGTTTGATCTTGTTTGTCAATAGATTGCTTTGCTCTATTTTCGTGTCTATGCTATAAGTTATGTGAACGAACCGTGTTCCCTAAAAGGCTTAATTAATGAAGCTGGCTTTAAGTGTCACACATAAATGTGGTAGGACCTAATTAGAAAACTAAAGCTATTAAGAGAAGCGGGTGGGTGAAACCCCCAACAGGTCCGTCCTATGGCAGGGTGGTCCCAGAGAACTGGGAGGCTTCTCACAAGGTTTACCGTCTTCGACCTTAGAAATTATTAGGATAGAACCTCGATTCATGCCATTTTAGGGGACCGGAATGGGACTATGCCCTATGGGCAGAGAGGTTGAGCACCGCATCCCTCTCCTTTCCCATTCTCTTTGAACCAAGCGCGGCATGGGTCTGCTTCGGATTGGGTATCTCTGCGTAAACTAGAATGTCCAAAACCCGATGCTAGAATGCTATCAGGAGACCTTGACAACTAGGAACCCGAATTTTAGGTTGATCCTAGTGGGTTCGATCGTGAACATTTCGTTGCGAGGCAGATTCGGGAAACCCTAGGCGACAAAACTCGAAACATTCCCTGGGAGTGCCGAGTAGCGACGCTTAGATTCATTTATCGATAGACCGCTAAAAGAGTGCCTGGAAAGCCCATGGGCAGACACCTCACACTTAGTCTTGATTTTGGGATCTTGTTCCTTATTCTAAACTTCCCAAAACAATTATTGATAGTCAAGGTCCTTATTTGCTTCATCCTTAGTCAACTCGATGATAGGATTAGTTGGCATTGATACCATTGTAGCCAGAGTTTCTGCCCTAGATAGTTCTTCAGTGAGATAAGAGCATTACGGAAGGATTTATGACTAAGAGCATTTGCTACTATATTTTCTTTACTAGGTTTGGACTTAATTTCAAAGTCATAATCCTGCAGTATTTCAATCCATTGTCGTTGCCTCATATTAAAGTCAGGCTGAGTAAAAATCCAGTTAAGACTTTTATGATCTGTGACTATGGAAAATTTATTTCCAAGCAAGTAATGTCTCCATAATTTGAGAGTGTGAATCACAACTAATAACTCCAAGTCGTGAGAAGCATATATCTTTTCATGGGCTTTCAATTTTCTCCAAGAGTAAGCTACATGATGACCTTCCTGCGTTAGTACGCATCCCAATGCAAGAGAGTTGGCATATATGAGACAACTTCAAATTCCTTTCTTAAGTCAGGTAGCTTTAAGATATGATCAATTATCAAACTATGCTTTAGTTGTTCAAAGCTAGATTATTCAACTGGCATCCAGATAATGACAACTTGCTTTTTGAGTAGGATTGTAAGAGGTGTTGCAATTTGGGTATAGTTTCCGATGAATATCCTATACCATCCTACTAGACCTAGAAAACTTCTCACTTCCTTGATAGTGGTTGGGGGTGGCTAATCTTGAGCATCTTTGACCTTGGCAAGATCTATTGATATACCTTCAGTAGACACTATGAATCCCAAGTACTCAATTTTCCTTTTGAAGAAGGCACTCTTCTTCTTCTTGGCATACAACTTGTGTATTCTCATTCTCTCCGGGACAATGTGAAGATGTAATTCATGATCTTCTTCCTCCTTAGAATAAGTTAGGATGTCATCAAAGAATATAAGAACAAAGTCATCGAGATGAGGTCTGAAAATGTCCACTATTAACCTGTTGAAGGTTGTTGGGGCATTTGTCAATCCAAATGACATCATGATGAATTCAAAATGACTGTATATTGTGTTGAAGGCAATCTTAGGAATATCTTTATCCTTGATTCTGATAGATAATATCCTGACCAAAGATCGATCTTAGAAAAGATCCTTCTCCTTGTAAATGATCAAGAAGCTCGTTTATCCTCAGGATCGGGTAATTATTCTTTAGTGTTACCTAGTTTATCCCTTGGTAGTCGATACAAAGATGGAGAGTTCCATTTTTTTTTTTTGGAATAATACTTGGGCTCCCCATGGTGAACTACTTAGCCTAATATACCATTGTTCTAGCAGTTGCTTGAGTTGCTCTTTTAGTTTGATGGCTTTAGAAATATACATTTTGTAATGTCTTTTTGCCACTCTTCTCTTTTCAGAGGTAATTTAGTTAGCTCTCCAAGAAATATATCGGCGTACTCTTTTAACCAAGATGGTTCTTCTTCTAGCTGACCATCTTGATTTACCTTGTTAAGCTTAATCAAATAAACTTGTAATCCTTTCTCTAGGCCTTTCACAATTCGAGAAGCTTTTGCTAATTGAACTTTAGGTTTCCGTGTTTCACCTTGTGTAGTTGCTATTTCACCATTCAAATCCCAAAATGTGACTTGACCTTTTCCACAATAGACATGAGCATTATTGGAAATTAGACAATCCATTCCCATTAAACATTCATAAGCTCCTAAGTTCATTACTTTGAACCTTATACTTGAAAGGTTTTCTCCTAAGATAAACTCCACCTTGGTAGTTTTGTATGTAGAAAGTACTTCCTTTCCATTTGCTAATTCCACAAGCAGTTTTGATACATTTACTGTATCTATTCCTAACTTCTTAACATACTTGGGTGATATAAATGAGTGTGTACTTTCACAGTCAATCAAAACTTTAAATGATTTACCTCCAGCTTGAATAGTTGCTCTTTCAATATCTTCTTCCATAGTAGAGTCTTCCTCCTTATTAATCTCTTTTAGGATAATATTTGACATTCTTCCTCTTGCCATAGCTACTTGACCATGGCCTTGGGCAACTCTACCTTGACCTCGAAATTTGTCTTGGTGGTGGTTTTCACCAAGCTTTAGGCAATATCTCCTTAAATGTCCTACCTCATTATAGTGAAAGTACCTAAGACCATTCACGTTTCCCTGGGTAGGAATAAAATTTCAAATTACATTGGATTTTGCATTTTTCTTCTAACCTTGGTAAAATTGGCCTTGGGCTCTTTTTGCTTGACCTTTAAATCCTCCTTTTTTCTGATTATTGTAGCTCCAGAACTTATTGTTTTTAGAATTTAATTGTACTTCCCACACAATAGGAGCAGCTCGAATCAAAGCATCTTGGAGGTCTATTGGGTGCATTGATTCCAAACGGGTGTTCAGAGGAGAATTTAGCCCATTGTAGAACTTGGACACTTGTTGAGCAGTATCCATGGAGGGTACATATTTAAGAAGTGAAACAAACTTGGAGTAATACGCCTCTAAGGTTAGTCCCATTTGCTTCAAATTAAAGAACTCATTCATCTTTTGGGTGAGATAAGCTGGAGGTAAATATCTTCCTCTTACAGCTTCTTTCAACAAATCCCAAGTAATGGTATTTTCAAGGACACCTTGATCTCGGCACCACTGCTTCCAGCAAAGTCGAGCTTCCCAAATTAATTTTAGCTTAGCTATCATGGATTGGTTGGCTGGGATAGTTCTTCTAACAGCAGTAAAATAATCTTCCATGGATTCGATTCAAATTTTTCATGGGCTTCCATATTCTCATCTTTCCCGTCGAATTCTAGAGGTTTGACTTGCTTCAAAAGATTCATTTTCTCTTGGCCTTCGTTGGGAATTATTGTGGATACAAAAATCTAGGAAATTTTCAACAATTCCTAAGTCAAACTTTAGAAAATTTATATAGCGTTAATATTAGAGTTTGATACTCAAATTATTCCTCACTTAATTTATTGAAACAATTCTCAAATAAAACTCTCTTCCCATTGCTAAAGTTAAACTATAATTTTAGAGGTTTCAAGGGAAAATAAGGTTTCATTATTTTTTTGATTGATCAAGTATCAATTAATCTTTACTGCAATGGATGTACAAGGTAAATCAAATAGCTCACAGGTTCATCTTATTTTTTTCAGAAAAGGAATCCCTACTACAATCTAAGCATGATACTCAGATACATCCTTTATGAAGTAACTTGGATTCTGAGAGTAGATATTTAAGAATCTATATTTTAGGGAGTTCAGGAAATCCATCCTTTTTGTAGTTGCGGTGGCTGGACCCACCTATGACTTTTATTCTGTCGACTAGAAGGATCTTCGTAACTTCCTCATAGATATACTGGTTTATTTTTATCTACTTGCCTCTAATATACATGGTTGAGTTTACACTGGCCTCATAAAATAGATATATCTTGATAACTTTAAGATCTTCCATCCATTTTACACTTTTTAGATTATTCTAAAGATAAGCTAAGCGGCTTGCATCGATATAACAGTATCCTTCGCTAGTCATGCACTGTCTTTCACAATATAGAGGCGAGGGGTTGTACAACTAATCTAATATCCTCATCATTAATTTCCCTAGGCAAAAGTGGATGAATGTATAACTGACATAAACATTATTCAAAAAATCAAGAATCGTTTTCAAGATTTGTTATTCTACCATAATTCAAAAACATACATTAACAAAGAGAAGAAAACATATCCTAGGCTGTATTTTAAAAAAGTATTTTTCTTAAGCTTATGTCGTATTCTATACGCTCTAATACCAGTTGTGAGGTGTCTTTCAGAAGGCACGCCTTTTTGTAGTCCATCAATAGTTTTTCCAAATGACGCTGCCCGATGCTCCCTTGGAACATCATAGGGTTTGTCACTTAGACCCCACTGAGTCTACATCGCAACGGAAGTGTTCCGGATGAGAACCCACTGGGATCGACCTAAATTTCAAGTTTTTTAAAATTAGATAGGTCTCCTAACAGCCATCTAGTATCAGTAATTTTGAGTTCTCACTTCCTAAGGATTACTCGAATTAAAGTGGACTTGCCATTGCACTTGGTTCAAAGAGAATGGGAGACGAAGGGAAGTGTGGTACATCAGCCCTCCTATCCATAAGGCAAAATCCCATTCGGCCCCCTAAATCAATGCAAGTCGATTCTACCTAATAACTATTTGGTCAATTTATGGTCTTCATATTTCTATCGCCAATTTAGAAAAGCTCCCATCTAACCAAGCGGCCACCCTATCATTGGACAACCATCGGGGATTACGCCCACCCGCTTTCCTTTGATGATATAATCATCTTTAGTTTTTTAATCACCTACAGTACATTTATTGGAACATATACAACCAACTTCCTTAATTAGTCCAGGTTCCTTCACATAATTTATCTTAAGGACACGCATACAATTCAAACAACCCTTGAGTAAAACAAAATTTTTAATTATATTGAAAGTTTATTACAATTTCCCACCCTGGGTCACAAAGAGGATCGTCAAATTCTAGAAGTAATGCGGAATTTATAGCCAGAGCCCCCCCTAGCATCCACATTTTCTACTCTTAGAGGCTATCTCTACAGACAAACCTTTCGCTACGAAGCCAGTCTAAGCCTCTTGAAGCGATAACCATGACCCCCATGGAGTAGGATCTCACAGTTAGCTTGGGGATAGCCTAGCGTGATCTTTCCTTTTATCATATTTGTCAATGTTTTTAATCAGAGATCTATACTCTAGCAAGCACAAATAATCCTTTCAAACAATAACAATCGCACCATCATGCAGTTCACAACAGCTTGCATAGCCAAAGTAGACCTTATCTTAAGGTAACTTTACATTCTAATAAGGATTCTCCTCCCCATAAAGAAGTATTGAGTACATCTCTTACAACATGTTAAGCAAGACATGAATTTTCCGTTTGGGGCTAACTTACCTAACATAAGTGAATTTTCTTTAGAAAAAATATTATGACAATAATTTAACAAGACTCTTAAATAGACATTCACTTTTTACAATAAGAGTTAATCAACCGTAACGTTGTCAGTTTGATAATATATTGAGTTATTTTATTAATCTCAAGTGCACATATAGTCTTTTACTCATTTCTTGCAATATCCTCTTGCAACTATTTCCATCATGATCTTACGAATTATAATATTGATTAATCTAACTACAAATCATAGGTAGCAGTTATCATTTATGTGTGTATTAATACGCTCTCTAGATAAAATTTTCAATTCGTGTAAGTGAAAAATATAGAAGCTAATATTTTATGTAAAATTTAAGTAAAAATCTCTTTATTTTATTGTGCGATATGAAATGTGAATAACTTGGCTTATTTTTAAAATGTGAATAACTTGGCTTAGCACAACAACATTGGGAATTTTGTCTTTACTTGCACTTGTATTCACCACACTCGATGTTTTGTTTAGTAATGGTAACTCCGGCAACCTCGGGCACTCCTGTATCTCTGGCAACACTGGTTTGTGGTGGTTCTCATGGTATTTCCACCTCATTGCTTTGGAGCCATCGTTTGCAAGTGGATTCGAGAGATAAAGGAGGAATGAATTTGGGATGGGAGAGCGTGAGAGAAGATGGCTTAGTTGAAGACCAAGACATGGTTTAGGTCTCTCCCTCGTAGCCTCTCGGGGTAACCTCTCTCTCTCTCTCTGTGTCCGTCTCGCAACCTCTTGGAGGGGTATCCTTCTACCTCCCTCTCTCTACCTCCTTCTCATAGGCTCTCAGGGTCTCCTTGTGCCTCATTAAATTACTCCCCATGTCTCTTATTTATAGATAAATTAGAGAAGAAGGGTTGTGGCTAAGAACAAGAGCTCTTTATGGAGGGGATCTTAGCAAAATCAGCAAGTTGAAACTTCTAGGATGCTATTTGATGCTCAAATCTCAAATTTGATAGTTCTTTGGCTCTGAAAGGGTAAAACTCCAAGACACTTGCTTAGAAAACTTCCACATCACTCCTTTTTCTCCATGTTCGGAGTGCTATTTGCTCCATGTAAACTGCGATCGCGATGCACGCAATTTTGCCAATCCTTCTTTTTTGCATTAAATCTCTAAAACTAGCTAAAGAAGTCACTTTTTTTTTTACCTGAGACCCTACTCTAGAAGTTTCCATAGCTTTTTAGGATATTTACAATAAATAATGCAAAAAAATATTATTTTTTTATCCAAAAACCTAATATTTTTGAACCATCCATAAAGTACAATGCTCTACCCAATGAAACCATGGGTATTAGCCCATAGAAATCACTGTAAAACCAAATCAAGACATTGTGATTTTCTATTCCTGCTACCTCTCTTATATGATATTTTTGTTTGCTTTCCAAAGAGAGAATGTTCACAAAAACCAAGGTAAAAAAAACTCAGAGGAAGATGTTTCAAACAATACAAAGTTTTCATTCCATTTTCTAACATATGCTCCAAATAGCAATGCCACAAAAAAACATATGGATGTTTAGTGTGACAACTATAACATAATCTTTTTTATACCAAAAACATGCAAAGGATACAAAGCACTAGATTTTGGACCTTTGACCATAAGAAGAGATCCCTTGCCAATCTTCCACACATGATCACCAAAGATCACTATATAACCACAATCATCAAACTGTCTTATACCGATCAAACTTTTGGTCAATTTTGGAACACGATGTACATTCTACAAGATTAAAAAAGAACCACTTGGCAATGGAAAGTGTTTATCCCAAATGCCAAAAATGTTGCATACATATTTGTTTCCAAAACAAACAGACCCTCTCTTTCGAGCACCACAAATAGCGAATCACTCCCTATGTGGAGTAACATGGAATACTACTCTAGAATCCATAATCCAATTCTGAGATATGCCATTATCAATGGCAACTAATAATGCATCACCGAAAGAGGATACAAACAAAATATCACCATCATCACCACCGCTTGCATTGATCTGCTTAGTCTTTATCTTTCTTTTCTCTTTGCCATCATTCTCATTTTCCTTCTTACCTTTTTGCTTGTTCTTTCATTCAAAGAAATTATTTTTTATGTACCCCTTTTTGTTACAAAAGAAGCATGTCACATCTTTTTGTTGTGTGACTTGCTTCTCTCACGAGAGTTTCCCCTTGCCTTTGACCTTCCTCTTACCATAAGTGCATTGGAGCTCTTTGACCCTACATTGTTATTTCCATTCACCTCCTCAATGAGCAAATTTCTCTCAACATTAGCTCTCATAGGACCACCTATGGGTGTAGAGTTACTAGTGGTAGTCCTGAAAATATCCCAACTCTCAAACAAGGTAATAATAAGAACATAGCCTTCATTGAATCATGAAAGATAAACTTTTGAGACATAAGTTGGCTAAAATTTGTGTTAAATTCAGTAAGGTGATTATACATCAAACCTCCCTCCTCCATGCAAAGATCAAGGAGTTTTTTTAGTCAAATGCCCAAGGAATTATGGAAATGAAGCCCGAGAAGATCCTAGATACAAGGGAGAAACCTCTAAGGATCCCAATCTAGGAGAACACCTAGCATAATGGAAGGATTATCCTAAAGAGGGTGCCACTTGGATCCATGAGGAAACCTTTATAAAAGAATTCTCCTAGTTTCTCTCAAGATGAAGGCATCTCGATTTCTCTAAGGAGGGAAGGATGTAATGTCCGCATTACCTAGTTTATTTTAATAGACAATTTGCAAGGATCCTTCAAAGTTCTCAACTCTCTCTCGATACCACAACTCATATAAAATTTCCTAAAGGCATGCAAGGTATAATCTCTACCATTAGCACTCCTCAAGCACTTGAGCTTCTTGCCTGATCAATTTTTTGCAAATGCTAAGAACTTTTGAAATACACATCACTCTTCTTATGAAGAGGATAAACCCAAACCTTCATTGTGGCATTATATATAAAACTAACAAAGTATAATGCTCTACCCAATGAAACCATGGGTATTAGCCCATAGAAATCACTGTAAAACCAAATCAAGACATTGTGATTTTCTATTCCCACTACCTCTCTTATATGATATTTTTGTTTGCTTTCCAAAGAGAGAATGTTCACAAAAACCAAGGTAAAAAAAACTCAAAGGAAGATGTTTCAAACGATACAAAGTTTTCATTCCATTTTCTAACATATGCTCCAAATAGCAATGCTACAAAAAAACATATGGATGTTTAGTGTGACAACTATAACATTATCTTTTTTATACCAAAAACATGCAAAGGATACAAAGCACTAGATTTTGGACCTTTGACCATAAGAAGAGATCCCTTGCCAATCTTCCACACATGATCACCAAAGATCACTATATAACCACAATCATCAAGCTATCTTGAAAGCGATCAAACTTTTTGTCAATTTTGAAACACGATGTACATTCTACAAGATTAAAAAAGAACCACTTGTCAATGGAAAGTGTTTATCCCAAATGCCAAAAATATTGCATACATATTTGTTTCCAAAACAAACAAACCCTCTCTTTCGAGCACCACAAATAGCGAATCACTCCCTATGTGGAGTTGGAGCCCCAAGAGGAATACCAAGGAAAAGAGAATTCTCTTACAAGAAAATCTATCTTGTAACATCAACAAGCTTGTTTATTAGGTTTTATATGATCACAATGAAAAAAAGAACACCAGGCACAACAAATCTTCATGCAGCATCATGTAGATCTCCCACGGATTTGATAGAATCAACCATATTGTTCAATATCTTCACAAAATCCATCAATATAACAAAGAAAGCAAAGGAATACACCATCTTTGAATGGAAATACATCACATAGTATTCATCTTCAATATCTTCATAGTCTTCTCTCTCGATCTCTTATATATAATCACTCTGTTTTAGTAGAATTGGCTATCTCTGACTCTCTCTCTCTCTCTCCATCAATAATACATCATATCCCTACTACAATCTCTCATAATCACCCTCCATAATCCTTCTTAGGTCGTGGATACCCCTCCCAAGAGGTATGTCTGATATGAAGAGTCACCAAAGCCACTACAGTGTCCTTTCATAGCTCACCACTGTCACTTCACTCCAGTCTTCACTTGAGTCTTCAGCAGCTACTTCTTTCATTTCTTTTAGCTCTTTTACACTTGTATTCTCCTCTTTCCAAGGCTAGAAAACTTTCCCGAGCTACACTCTCATCCATCAAAACACATACAGAAGCATACAGAACAGTCACAGTACAGTACCAGAACAGCTACAGTATAGAGACAGTACAGAGAGAGAAGCTCTACAGAAGACCTACAGAAGGTTACAGAAGGTCATCTAAACCACATAACTCATACTCAAACCATTCCAAACCATCAAAAACTATTCAATAAGCTTTCACAAAATCTCAATCTTCATCAATCATCAATCCATCCCTCCTTACAGAAGACAATCAGAACAAAACAGAACAAAACAAAAGCTATACAAAATGTATACAGAACCAATCAGAACATATCAAAACCTCATATCTCCACTAATAAACATCATGAACTTCCAAAAAATAATCAATATCATCCAAAACACTCTCAAACCACTTCTAAACCAATCAATCATCTCATAAAATCAACCATTCAGCTCTCAAAAACAACAAAAATCAGCCAAAAAACATGTCATTTCAATACTCAACATATTCCCACACTTAATAAGGAAGCGTCCTTGCGACCCAGGAAAAAGGAAATACAAGTTCATTTAAGAGCTCAACTTTGATCTTCAATACATCTTCAAAAACAGTCCATCCAACCATGACCCCAACTTATCACATGTATTTGATATAAAAATACAACGAAAGGAAAACCCTTTATACATTAAAACTTCTTATCAAACTGGAAATCACAACAAACTTGTAAAGGATATAGGAGGTTTCTTCTTCTTCTTCTGCTACATCAACATCTTCAACTCTCCAACCACGACCCCATCACCACAATTCTCCAAAATGTAGCTCGCACGAAAGCCAATCCAATAGGCAATCACCACGTTCTTTTTACATAAATGAACTCACAACACAAACACTACACACAACACAACCATCTGAATGACTCCTCCAAAAAGAGAGATTTTTATTAAAAATCATCCACCATACATTAGAAAAGGTATCAATGAAGGTGATCCCTCTTAAAAGATTAATGATTTCGAAAACGATCCATAGATAAGGATTCATCTACAAATGTTTTGGGAGGATTCTGAAAAATCTGAAGGCAGCACATCCTTTCCAATAGGACACAAACAAAGGGCATGAAAATACAATATATCCAGTTGCTGGGAATCAATGCTCACATTGACATTCATGCACAACTTTGGAATAGGCTTGGAATCATTATGAGAATGTCTATGCATATACGCCAGATACCAAGCAAAATGAGCAGTTAATCGTATTGAAGGATTTGCAGACTGTGAATACTGCTGAGCGAAATGAATATAGTTCTGATATGCTTGACTGGCAGCTGTCCAATCTCCTGTAATTACTGGCCAATTTATCTGAGGTCTTGTAAGGGAATCATTCGATCTCCATCCCCTTCTTCTGAAAATCTGATGATCAAACCTGTCATAGTCACTAACCAATTGAGGTGGTTGAGATATAGAAGTGTTAGGAGAGGGAAGTGGAATAAGGAAAAGTGGATGAAGAGAGGGGTAGGCAAAATCATAAAAGGAAGAATGATTTAAAGAAGGAGTGGCTGAAATTTGTAGGGAATCACTTAAAAAGGGTGCTAACTGATAAATATGAAAGGTGGAAGGTACATGAATGGATGGAGAAGGACATGGTGAGGAAGGGGAAAATACTCTATCCTCAATAAAAGAGCAGTATGTAAAGATGGGAATTTGAGGAAAAGATTGAGGTTGGAAAAGAAGGGGTAAGATAGTTGTGGAATTAGTTTGATAGAGGGAAAGATATATATCATATCAGTGAGCCATTTGTTGGTAATAGAGTAGGGTAGGAATAGAAGGTCCTAAGATAGATCGTCTATGATAGGCATCAAAAAAGGTAGAATCAAACGGATTATATTTTGAAAGATAAGCTAAGAGATCCACCCTTAGTTGATTAGTACTCTGGGCATAGGTAGAGGTTGTGTGTTTTGTCTTTGATTTAGGACCATAGAATCAATCATGGTATGCCAGGAATTATCAGGGCAATTACCCACTTTGGAGGAGTAACTCTGAAATATGTCATCTATGCGCAACTCCAAATGGTTGACATACAAAACAGCTTGTAGAACCACGTCCCCCACATACCAAGCCATATCCACCTCATCTGGAATCAACAAGTCTCCTCGTAGATACATGTAGGACATCAACATGGCATCTGTCGTGACAGAATCTTCAAACAATCTTGACCACCTCTATCAGCAACTCAGCAGACCAAGCCCCTCTCCATCCATCCTCTGGAATAGGAAGATCCATCGTGGAAAGCTTCATGTAGAAGGCCAACTTCTGTAATTGATAGTGGACAAAGAAAGAATGGTCTGGAGGAACATATTCCTGATACTGCTCAAATGTAGACCATAACAAGTCCATTCTGGATTGTAATCTTTCCACTTTATCTTGGAATAGAGGACACAAGGTAGCCTGTCTTTGAAGAGCTGCCAAGTCCTGCTGTGAGAGAGAAGGGATCAAGAGAACATGAGGGCTTGGAGGAATAGACCGTGACTTTGCCAGTTAATCTTGCAACTACTTGATTTGGGAAGCTTGGGAGTCCACTGTGTCATTAGCAGTCTGTAAGGCTGAAAGTTTGACATCTAAAAGAGTTTGGAACTCCTGCGCTTCTCTGGACATCCTCTCCTTCTCCTCTGAAAGGCTAGTAACCTCTGATTGAGCCTCTGTTAATTGAATCTTCAAAGAAGATATCCTCATCTCTTTGGGTTGCAACCAGGTGGGTTTGTTGCTCCATTTGCTTAAACAAATCTGCTAGGGTATCCTTAACAGAGGCTAACTCAGATGTTGCCTTATGCAACTGGTCCTTAGATTGCATTAGTTCTTCATAAAAGGAAGCGTACAGCTGTTGAACACAGGCTGTCACTGACAATTCAATGGAACTATGAATGTCTTTACATAGGAAAGGAATACCATCTCTCGAGACTAGACTGTTCAATGAGGGGATTGATATATCCAATGAACCTTCTCGATGTGCTTTGAACAAGTTATTACATGTGAGATAACCAAGGAGATCACTGCCAGAGGTAGTAGGAATGGACACTGAAGGAAGAACTGAATGAGCTTTATCCGCTACCCGCTTCAAGTGTTTGCGCTGTATGACCAGGGGAGGCGGAGAATCATCATCCTCTATATCACTGGGTTCTAACTCATCTGAAGGTGGAGGAGGAGGTACTGGATCTGATGGAGGAGGTGGAGGCACACTCTTCTGTAAACTTGAGTAGGTCAAGAAGACAGACAAATATGATCCATAGGTGACATTGGTAACATTGCCCTTGGTTACTTTGACGAAATGTTGATCCATTTTAGTGAGTAGGTAAGTGTTCCAATCAATAGCTACTCCTTTTAACACCATCCTTGAACCTGTGAAAAGCTCTTTGGACAAGTAATGGGATGGCATTTTTACAGGCATAAATCTGTCTTGGAGAAACTAATAGACCATCTTCCACACAAGATCAGTGATCATGGAAAAGGAAACTCCTGAAGAGTTGATCACCTTCTTAACATCTAGCATACATCCAGCATTTCCCTTGTCTACTTTTGTAACAACTTCAAAATCTCTTCATTAGAGAAAAGCTGGCGAGTGGTAACAAAGAGTTCACCTTTGGAGGGAAGAGACAGAGCCTTCCCTAGGCCTCGAGGTGTCCAAGTCATAGAAATACCCTGGACCAGTCCCGACTTCTTGCTGTAGGAGGCTAGAAACTCGTCACACATCGATGGATCCTCTGGAAGCAATGGAAAGGAGGTAGCCACAAAAGCAGTGAGTCCCGCCTTTGTGAGAGGCTCAAAAGTGAGTAGGAAAGAGGTTACACACACACCACAAACACAAACAAACAAGGAGAATGCCTACAAAGCAACAGACAAAAAAACAAGGATAAGATATCAACCAAAATGATAAAACGTGACTCAACCAACTATCCCCAAGCAAACCATAGCTTAGAAAAAATTCGACATGACCTCTAGACATATGCGACCGAAAGCTTCATACTATGCAACAGGCAAACACCCAAATCCCCATATCAGGCAATAAAGAAAAAAAACTACACACCGTACCCTTAACCGTAACAAAGAAACTAAACCAAAACATAACAACAACCCACACATATCAAGACCACAACTTTGATAATCAGGTGTTTGACCATGGAGACAACTCCAAAGACTTCGCATACTCATCCCACGAAACGAGTTCATTAAAAAGGGGAAATTAAGTGCAGTGAGAGGAAAATTAATTTAATGAAAGGTTCATTTTAATAAATTATTAAAAATGGGTGAATTTTTATTAAGTGATAAACCTTATCAAGAAAATAGCGGTTCCTTCTTAAAATTTAATTACCAATTATTAGGTTAAAGCGATGCTTTAATTCGAATCCCGGACTTCGATACCCAGACTGGGTCTCTAAATGCAAGTTCATTAATTACAAATTAAGGTGATGTGGAGCGCTTTTTTGCCAACACGTGCTCTTGTGACGGCTGGTTCATTTTAATTAAAAATATTAAAGTGCTTCTTTAGCGCACTTAGCGCGTGCTAAGTGAACGACGTGTTAATTTTTATTTTAAAAAATGGTGTGTTTAGTGCAAGCGCGCGTGCCATGGTGATGGTTAGGGTTTATTTTTTTAAACAATTAACTGTGAATTTTGGGGTAGCATGAAAAA